>NC_139994.1:19953208-19963208 GCF_964263955.1 Coregonus lavaretus
GAGCCCCCTCTGAACTGGTGTCTTGATGCGAGGTGAGACTTGGTTACAGAAAGACATCTCATAACTACTAGCTCAGACCTCCTGAGATGTCTTGTATAGTATGATACAACGATGAGATATGTAATATGTCTTCCCATGCAGGTCTCCTTTGAATACATCATAAACTATATCCACATCTCATGGGACAGTGCGCAAGCAAGCTGGGGCCAAGGACAGACCGCAGTGGAAGCAAATTGTTGCTGTCTTACAGTATGTCCCACCAGGGTTGAAGAGGACTAAGTTAGTACACATATTCAAAGAGTCATTATTTCTAAAATAAAATAAATATATGATTGTTAATGTCTATACTTTACCTGGAAGGTCATCTTGTCCGTTTCTCATGGGAGGACAGACAGCTGTGTCCCCATCTAACCTGTTGAGATCTAACTCTGATGGAAAACACACAGAGACAGCAGCTTGGTTAGGATGTTTCTGTTCACAGCATTTACATTTTAGTCATTTAACAGACACTCTTATCCAGAGCGACTTACAGTAGTGAGTGGATACACAGGTATGTAGTACAGTATAAGATGCAAAAGATAACACCCTGGTCTCATAGACTAGACATAACAAATAAAAAATGTCAATTCGTGACACTCAAATTAGTATGTTACGTTTGGTATGGTTACATAAGACAGAAGGTTACTTAAGGCTGGGAAGGTGGGTGTATAATGCAAACATCTAGCAACCCAAAGGTCGTGTGTTCAAATCTGATCATGGACTACTTTCCAACTTAACACTAACCCCTAGCTAATGTTAGCCGCAATAAATTGGATTTCGTAACACCTGAGGTGATTTTTGAAATGTCCTTCTCAACTAAAGCTTTAACTGAACCTTGAAACAATGAGAGCAGAAACATTTGATAATGTTTAATTAAAGAGCCTTGCTCTACTGTAGTAGTATCATCTCAATGTGAAACTTATAAAGTATTCAACATTCAGAAAACAAATCTCCTCCTCTCCTCCTCCTGTTTGATACAGTGCCTTGCAAAAGTAGTAATCCCTCTTGGCGTTTTTCTTATTTTGTTGCATTACAACCTGTAATTTAAATGGATTTGTATTTGGATGTTTTTCATCGGCAGGGATTAGGAAACTGGTCAGATTTGAAGGAATGATGGATGGCGCTAAATACAGGGAAATTCTTGAGGGAAACCTGATTCAATCTTCTAGAGATTTGAGACTGGGACGTAGGTTCACCTTCCAGCAGGACAATGACCCTAAGCATACTGCTAAAGCAACACTCGAGTGGTTTAAGGGGAAACATTTAAATGTCTTGGAATGGCCTAGTCAAAGCCCAGACCTCAATCCAATTGAGAATCTGTGGTATGACTTCAAGATTGCTGTACACCAGTGGAACCCATCCAACTTGAAGGAGCTGGAGCAGTTTTGCCTTGAAGAATGGGCAAAAATCCCAGTGGCTAGATGTGCCAAGCTTATAGAGACATACCCCAAGAGACTTGTAGCTGTAATTGCTGCAAAAGGTGGCTCTACAAAGTATTGACTTTGGGGGGGGGGGGGGTGAATAGTTATGCACGCTCAAGTTTTCTTTTTTTTTTTTCTTTTTTCTTGTTTGATTCACAATAAAAAATATTTTGCATCTTCAAAGTGGTAGGCATGTTGTGTAAATCAAATGATACAACCCCCCCAAAAATCAATTTTAATTATAGGTTGTAAGGCAACAAAATAGGAAAAATGCCAAGGGGGGTGAATACTTTCGCAAGCCACTGTATGAGGGTGAAAACGCAGTGCAGGGGAAACTAGGAAACATAGATCTGGAAGTAATGAAATAACGCTGGGAGCCAGAGGCCTTCTAGACTCTACTCCCAGAGTCAATAACCTGAGTCAGCTCATTTGGAGGTGCAGAGTGTGGAGGCAACACATCTGGAAGACCCTATCGGTTCCACCATAACTGCTGAGTAGAGGAGATACTTTGAGGAGATGGTATTTATCCTGTGTGTTTACTAGCCATAAACACTTCTCTCGCTGTGCAGTGTGAGCTGTAAGTCTATAACCACTCCCTCGCCAATACCCTGGGTTGTGTCCCAAATGGCACCCTATTCCCTATATAGTGCACTATTTTTTTTACCAGATCCCTACAGGCCCTGATCAAAAGTAGTGCACTATAGTGGGAATAGGGTGCCATTTGGGATGCTACCATGTGTTTTAGCAGCCTATTCATTACGCTAAATGAGCAGTAGATGGAGATGGACCTCAGCTCAGCTTTTACAACACCGCCGTCACGTGTGACTGAGTGCTATAATGGTGACTAGTGGATGTAAGCAGACCATTTCCAAAAGGAAAGTAATCTAGCTACCTACTAGACCACACATCATGTGCTTGTACTGCAACAGTAAACCGTGCTATAAGATGGCATTCACTTTACATGTAATAAGAATAACCATTTTGTTCGTTTACTGCTGTAAGTATACCCCAAGTCTGTATTGTATTTGTGTTGATGGTGAAAAACATCCCATAATGTGGATAGATGTGTTATTGCATTTCTCTGACAGCTCGCGAGAGAGGCTTATACAGATGTAGGATCTTAATTTGAGCCAGTTTGCTACACTTTGCTACATTATGTGGATAATAATTAATATCCATTTTTTATAAGGGTTGATACATTTTTACGTGGAAATTACAAACTTTAGAAGCCTTTTTAAACCTCAAATACACTACAAGTTTGCATTTCCTGCTGTGCAGAACAACAACAGGATTAACAAATTAAGATACGGCATCTGTAACAATTAAGAAACTAGAGATTATCTGAATTAATCTTACAGACTAGTACAGTTGACTACACTACATCTGATGTTTCTGTCTTAATCATAGATTTGCATTTGTAATAAATGGAATGACTTGTGATAGTATTCTGAAACAACTTCCACATCCTAGTAGTACACCGTTACGTGTCCATCATGACCCTGAAGGCTTCTGGGTAACTTACGACCGAGGGCAGGAGAGAGTAGCAGAGAGAGGAGGGCCATGCAGGTAGAGGGGTACAGCAACCTCGCTGGGTGCCATGGTCGCTTCCTGAGAGAAGAGAGAGGGAGAGAAAGAGAGAAGGTGAGAGAGAGAGAGAGAGAGAGAGAGAGAGAGAGAGAGAGAGAGAGAGAGAGAGAGAGAGAGAGAGTGAGGGAGAGAGAGAGAGGGAGAGAGAGAGAGAGGGAGAGAGGGAGAGGGAGGGAGGGAGAGAGAGAGAGGGAGAGAGGGAGAGCGAGAGAAAAGACAGCTGGGTCAGTGATCTGATGTCTTCAGTCATCATGTCTACCATGTCTTTGGCCTGAATTAATAAAGCTTTAGAGTAGCGGCACATTAAAAGAGATTACAACTCACGTAGACACATAAATATTATCTGACAGAAGTGACATGTGTGACATACTGATCATTACTGTATATGAACGATTACAATCAGTTTGATAGATGAAGACCTTATGACAACACAAGCACATGTTATCATGGAGCACCAGCAATACAGAAACCCATACATTTCTCCTTTGACATGTAATGGGGGAAACTGTGTCATGATGATGTTCATAAGCAGTCGGGTGTTGTTTTAGTTATGCCAGACACGAGTGTACATTGTCTAATACATTAGCTCAACTCCAGAATACGAATGTCTGTCCATACTAAGTAAGCTTACAGAAATAGTGAAGTAATAACTACACACAGTAAAGACAGACATTGTGTCGTAGAAAGACAGCCATTGTCATACATAGGCCTACACCACAGGAGGCTGCTTAGGGGAGGACGGCTCAGAATAATGGCCAGAACAGAGCGAATGGAATGGCACCAAACACATGGTGTTTGATACCGTTCCACTAATGCCACCAACCTCCTGTGGCTTACACATGAATGTGTACTACATAAAACCACAACATTGTGTTGTGTGTCCTCAGACTCCACAGACTAAGAAATTAGACTGCACCACAGACAATTCTATCTCTTTCCCTCCCCTGGCCTTGTTTTCCTCAACCCTCCACAGCCCTTTCATCAGCCCTATTAGAAGGCTGACAGGCAGGGTGATATGGAGTGATGGGCCGAGGCACCAAGGCAGTGTGTAATGGCAGAGAGTGTATATGGAGGTCTATTTTAGAAAGAGAGATGATCAGTGGTGTGTTAAAGCTTTGATCTGCATTAGGAGAAACAGCGCCCCTCGGCACATTTGGTATTGCTTTTGTTTTGTTTATTAAACGGCAGTGAGGATCTCCAGCATCAAGAAGAAAAAAATGTGCAGTACATACTCTGCTGTTCTATCGCACGTGCAATGATGTCCGCAAATTGATTTTTGTTTGAAGTAACGTCTTTGTTGTTGTAATATCGCAAGCGAACGTGGCAGTTTCATCGCTACGGATTCCGACTTTAAGGAGACAGGGAAGACAGGGAGAGAGAGGTGGGTGCTGTCAGAGAAGTGACTAATGGCTTACTCAGCAAGGCCCCTACAGAGGAGAGAGGGAAGAGGCAGTTAGCCACTAACATATATATGCTTCACCATGGAGGATGCTGCCCAAATAACTACAGGCTGGCAGCCCTGCATCTCCCCATGCCCATCAATCTATCTACCTGGCAGCCAAGAACAGCCCTGACCTTATAATGGTTATGGGGAGGGCTTTCACTGACAGGAACCCTGGACCACAGTACAGTACACCCACCTTTACTGTGAAATGATCTTTCCCTGCACTTCCATGTGGGCACTAGTTGTGCTGAGCAGCTTTAGTGTGAGGCATGAGAGAGAGAGAGAGAGGGAGAGCTTTGCACATTGTTACAACACTGTATATATACATAATATGACATTTGAAATGTCTTTATTCTTTTGAAACTTCAGAGTGTAATGTTTACTGTTAATATTTATTGTTTATTTCACTTTTGTTTACTATCTACTTCACTTGCTTTGGCAATGTTAACACACGTTTCCCATGCCAATAAAGCCCTTAAATTGAAATTGAAATTGAAATTGAGAGAGAGAGAGAAAGAAAGAGAATACAATGTAGCACTAATAGGGGTTCATTCACAACAGAGATGTCCTTCTATGCTAACAGCTTTGGGGCATTTTAATTTGCATTTGTCCTTAGATCCAGTCTGATGCTGTAACATACAGGAAAGGAAAGCTTGGTGTTCTTTGATGCCTTGTGTACAATAGACTTCCAACCCCTGGAGATAAACTGTCACAGCAAGAAATAGCATCAAAAACATTCTGTCACTGATGGTCTGGGGAAAGCTTGACAGCTGTCTTAACATCAGCTCTTGAGCTGCAGAAAATATATTTGTAAAAGCAATTGTGTTTTGACTTTTTCCCATACTATGTTCTCAGGCCACAGATTAAACTATAAACCAAGTCAACAGGGAAACAACCTCAACAACTCTATTCTCAGGGGAAAATTTTTAATCAATATGCTGCATCTCAGCCAGAGTTTCTAGTCTATAGTACTGTGTCGTGAAAGGTCAAGGGCATTACTGATGAGAACATAAACATCTTCAAGATTGTGCCTCTTTCATCAAGAGCAATTACAACTCGGTGATCAGTCATTACTCTCTCTGAGTGAAAAGCACAGTGTGTGCTCTCCAGCATCCAGAGCTTGTTTGAATGTTTTCTGGCCTCCTCGCTGTGCCACTCATATGGCCTTGTCCCTCAGCGTCCCAGAGCCTGGACCGTGTAGTAAGCCAGCTCTCCTGGCGTGACTTCCATTGCTCTCATTTGTCTTAATTACACCAACTGGATCCCTGTTCCACTCTCTGCAGCTCAGCCTTACAAATTAAACCTATCACTCACTTTAATTAGTCAGCTAATAATTTGGGAGCATTCCCCAGACAAAGCTTTAGGGCAATAAAAGTCAAAAATATGTGTGTGTGTGTGTGTGTGTGTGTGTCACTCTCGTCCCCACAGGGGTCAAAAGGTGACAGACCACAGGGGCTATTCGAGAGGCCAGACAGCTTTTTAACAGAGCCATAAGCCATGACAAAGACACAGTTGACCACCCCACTGGAGAGGTAAGGAGGAAAGGAAGTTTTGTTCTTAAGGTTTAACATCTTTTATTTTCCCCCTGTTTGAATACCCACAAAGCAAGGTTTATAGTCTGTGTGTGTGCGTGCATTCGGGCCAGATTATAAAGCTGTGCTATCTCAATCTTGGCCTCTGGCCATGGAGCTTCTATTAACCAGCCTCCAATATCACTGGTTAATTTTATGGCTGTATAAATTCAAGCACGAATATTTCCTATTTCTAATAAAAGATCTGCAAGGATTTGTCATTATTCTGGAGTGAGTCAATGATTCAGGGGAATCTAATACTAGAAATCTGATAGTAGAAATCATTAAGTTTTCATTACAAAATATATATTTTCAGATGAAATATCTCACTAAATGTATCAGTGATGAAATGAGTAGATTCCCACCGAGCACTGTTTCCCAAATCTCTCCTGTAGTACCCTCAGCCATTCCAGTTATTTGATGTATTCCAGTTGTAGCACACCTGATTCAACTGGTCAACTAATAACCAAGCCTCTCATTACAGTATTTGAATGGCGTAATCTGGCTCTGGAATGCATCAGATAAGTGGAATGGCTGAGGATACAAGAGGAAATGTTTGGGAAACACTGCTACTGAGAGAATGTCATACTGTTCATAATTTCCTAATTAGCAAGTCCTCAGACTAGAATGAATGAATCAATTAAAAATATATTATGTTAAGACAACAGTAAGCCTGACTAAACTCTTACCTCACGATTTCCCCACACCAAGGTCAGAGTCAAGTGGAACACACAAATATGCCAATCCACCCAGATATTACCACTTCAACATATAAATAACTACGTTAATAATACATGTATCATTCAAAAAGCTCTTACCTTGTCAAGAGAGCACAGTGGTGCTCCATGTTCTACTCCCGTCTAGGAGCGAGGGGCGACGCAGGGCTTTAAGAGCAGACAGACAGATAGACAGACAGACAGACAGACAGCAGTGGGTGAGGTAAAGGAGCAGAAGGAGCTAAAGACATGAACGTTAGGTTAGTTCCCCCTGAAGATCAGTCCTGGTGCTGGGAGAGCATGGTGAGGACTGACTGGTGGGACCAGGGCTGGGGATGCTCAAACTGGGACACATAAGACACATAAAACCTGCTTCAATGGGTTCCCATTGGACAGGAGCTATTCAGGAGGTGGCGACTCGGTTTTATTGCCAACACTTAAAAGACATGTTGGAGGCCTCTAGGCCTTCCCTTCCTCCTGTTACACCTTTTCTCCTCCTCCCTCCCTCTCGTTCTCTCCTTCACTGTGCCCCCTAATGATACTCTATGTGTTGGTTGTGTGTAATTCTGTTAATAATTTTATGTTGCAGGTTAGGGATAGGGATAGAGGAGAGTGTAGAGTGATGGAGGACGGATAGTTTCATAATCGTGTAGGTCCTTTACTGTACCCGAAGAATGCCTCTATATTGTTGAGGTGAGAAAATACCTGGTTTTTAATTAAAAGGTCCTGGTCCACACAGACAGGGTTGTTTGGTTTTACACATCGTATATGGAGTGTGATTGGCTTTTTAGAAGACTTGGTGATAGATATACTGTATGTTTAGCTGTTTGTCAAGTCCTAGGGACAACAACAAAAGGCCTGCAAATGTAACATTACACAATAATAGACTATTATGTCTCTCACAATATTCTTTATTGCATAGCTGTACATTATTGCATATCTGTCAAGTGAAATTGATCCTAACTGATTGAAGTACTGTATGTTTAGTCATAACTACATAATAGTCAATCAAAGAACTAGCTATCTTATCAAGTATCAGAGAGATTGCTAACCTCAAAGCCATCTGATACACTGCAGCCTGCTACGACCAATAATAAAAAGGTCAAAGATAAGATACTGTATTCACTTCTATATTACATTACACGAATCAATGATTATGAAGTAGCTACAACACAGTTTTCATTTTCTGCTGTAGGGTAACTTGATAGGCCTACAGTACAGTGACTGACTGAGTCCCCCAAATGAGTTGTGTGACGTTGATCATATGTCCAGCTAGGTAATGGAGGACTTGTGACTTCAATGAAAGTACAGACCGATAGAAAGGGGGAGGAGAGAGGAGAGGAGAGAGAGAAAAGCCAAAACAACTTGTGATTATTCAGCCAGCCCAGACCTCATGACTAGCAGACTCATGACCTACTGAGTCACATTCACAACAGCCAGACAACAGCCTGGTCTGGTCCGTCCTGAGAGGAGAGGAACTCTCTGGGCTTTTACAACAACACGTTTAGACTTTAGCTCAGCCGGTTGACACAGTCTTATGGTGCGTAGGAGACTCAGGGTTTGAACTCAGTTGGTCAAACACACTAGGGCGACAGGTAGCCTAGCGGTTAGAGCATTGAGCCTGTAACTGAATGGTTGCTGGTTCAAATACCCAAGGTGAAAAATCTGTCAATGTGCCCTTGAGCAAGGCACTTAACCCTAATATGCTCCAGGGGTGCCGTACTACTATGGCTGACCCTGTAAAACATTTCATAGCATCTAGATTGCTGGCAAGGGCCATTTACGAAGAACTCAATGAACCCATGCAGCCGAAACGCGTCTGAGTTTTTAAACTTTGTTTCCATTGAACATGCCATACAAATAAAGGCATTTTAATTAATTATATGAAGACTGCCTTGGTCCTCCTTTCTTTTTGATGAAAGCTAACTCTCTCTCCTCTGCTCTTGTCCTTCTAGACCTATCTGCTGCCTTTGATACTGTGAACCATCAGATCCTCCTCTCCACCCTCTCCGGGCTGGGCATCTCCGGCGCGGCTCACTCTTGGATTGCGTCCTACCTGACCGGTCGCTCCTACCAAGTGGCGTGGCGAGAAGCTGTCTCCGCACCACGTGCTCTCACCACTGGTGTCCCCCAGGGCTCAGTTCTAGGCCCTCTCCTATTCTCCCTATACACCAAGTCACTCGGCTCTGTCATATCCTCACATGGCCTCTCCTGTCATTGCTACGCTGACGATACACAACTAATCTTCTCCTTTCCCCCTTCTGATAACCAGGTGGCGAATCGCATCTCTGCATGTCTGGCAGACATATCAGTATGGATGACGGATCACCACCTCAAGCTGAACCTTGGCAAGACGGAGCTGCTCTTCCTCCCGGGGAAGGACTGCCCGTTCCATGATCTCGCCATCACGGTTGACAACTCCGTTGTGTCCTCCTCCCAGAGTGCGAAGAGCCTTGGCGTGACCCTGGACAACACCCTGTCGTTCTCCACTAACATCAAGGCGGTGACCCGATCCTGCAGGTTCATGCTCTACAACATTCGGAGAGTACGACCCTGCCTTACACAGGAAGCGGCACAGGTCCTAATCCAGGCACTTGTCATCTCCCGTCTGGATTACTGCAACTCGCTGTTGGCTGGGCTCCCTGCCTGTGCCATTAAACCCCTACAACTCATCCAGAATGCCGCAGCCCGTCTGGTGTTCAACCTTCCCAAGTTCTCTCACGTCACCCCGCTCCTCCGCACACTCCACTGGCTTCCAGTTGAAGCTTGCATCTGTTACAAGACCATGGTGCTTGCCTATGGAGCTGTGAGGGGAACGGCACCTCCGTACCTTCAGGCTCTGATCAGTCCCTACACCCAAACGAGGGCATTGCGTTCATCCACCTCTGGCCTGCTGGCTCCCCTTCCTCTGCGGAAGCATAGTTCCCGCTCAGCCCAGTCAAAACTGTTCGCTGCTCTGGCACCCCAATGGTGGAACAAGCTCCCTCACGACGCCAGGACAGCGGAGTCACTCACCACCTTCCGGAGACATTTGAAACCCCACCTCTTTAAGGAATACCTGGGATAGGATAAAGTAATCCTTCTACCCCCCCCCCCCCCCAAAAAAAAACAAAACAACAACAACTGTGAAGTGGTTATCCCACTGGCTATAGGGTGAATGCACCAATTTGTAAGTCGCTCTAGATAAGAGCGTCTGCTAAATGACGTAAATGTAAATGTAAA
>NC_139994.1:19968208-19984497 GCF_964263955.1 Coregonus lavaretus
CCCCCCACCCACTCTCCACCCTTTCTCAAATGTATGTGTGACTGTGATCTAAACAAAATATTTCTACAGTAGCTAATGTCCTTAGAAGAACTTGGCCCAGAGTTCACTATCACATGATTTACATAATCCTCTCTCTCCGTTACACAGTCAGTCAGTCTCTCTCTGTATCACATCTGTTCACTTCAGCTCCTTTCCTTACTAGGTGCTTTATTCATAAGGATGGTGGCTTTTAAAGGAGCACTCCACCCCAAAACTATATTTTGGTATTTGTTTCATTAGTCCATTGTTGATATAGTCCCAATATGCAAAATATATCATACAGGGATCATTTTGAAAGTTACATATCTTGAAAACTTGAGTACTGACAAGCAAAACATTTTGGGACTATGTCAACAAAGGACTATTGAAACAAATACCGAAAGATAGTTTTGGGTGGAATTGTCCTTTAAGAAGCAGGTAGTTCATACATCACATATAGCCTAGTCCCAGTCGGTGCATGGAGAGACAGATTAGTGTACTACTCCATTATAGTCCTACTGGGATTCTTGGAACTCAGCAATACATTTAGGCTAATGGGTCTTAAAACCAAGAAAATAGCTATTTCATTTATTGTGTGGCATATAAGGATACCAGTGTGCTGGAGTGTCTTTTCTGTGGGATGATGTTGTTTTATTCCAGTATGTTGTATTTATTCGTAGGGATGGTGTCTTTGCCTTTCATTGTGGTCTGCTCCGTGAGATGAGGGTTCATTATGAGGTGAATATGTGAGATTAATTTCCTGTCATGTGACGATGGTGTGTAAACATTTAACCGGTTGTCATGGCACTGTGACTGTGCTATGATTACACCTACGCTTGGCCCGTTGTCTCAGTTATGCCTCTCCAAATACTCACTCCAAATATAGGCTAGTAGCTACAGTAGGCTGCTACTCTGAATAATGTCCCCCTCTGATCCTGAGATACACTATATATACAAAGGTATGTGGACACCCCTTCAAATTAGTGGATTCGGCTATTTCAGCCACAACCGTTGCTGACAGGTGTATAAAATCGAGCACACAGCCATGCAATCTCCATAGAAAAACCTTGCAGTAGAATGGCCTTACTGAAGAGCTCAGTGACTTTCAGCGTGGCACCGTCATAGGATGCCAACTTTCCAACAAGTCAGTTCGTCAAATTTCTGCCCTGCTAGGGCTGCCCCGGTCAACTGTAAGTGCTGTTATTGTGAAGTCAACGTCTAGGAGCAACAATGGCTCAGCCGCGAAGTGGTAGGCCACACAAGCACACAGAACGGGATCGCCGAGTGCTGAGGCGCGTAGCTCTTAAAAATCGTCTGTCCTCGTTTGCAACACTCACTACCGGGTTCCAAACTGCCTCAGCACAAGAACTGTTCGTCGGGAGCTTCATGAAATGGGTTTCCATGGCTGAGCAGCCACACACAAGCCTAAGCGTCAGCTGGAGTGGTGTAAAGCTCTCCGCCATTGAACTCTAGGGCAGTGGAAATGTGTTCTCTGGAGGGATGAATCACGCTTCACCATCTGGCAGTCTGACGGATGAATCTGGGTTTGGCGGTTGCCAGGAGAACGCTATCTGCCCAAATGCATATTGCCAACTGTAAAGTTTGGTGGAGGAGGAATAATGGTCTGGGGCTGTTTTTCATGGATCGGGCAGATAGTTCCAGTGAAGGAAAATCTTAACGCTACAGCATACTATTACATTCTAGACGATTCTGTGCTTCCAACTTTGTGGTACCAGTTTGGGGAAGGCCCTTTCCTGTTCCAGCATGACAATGCCCCCGTGCACAAAGCGAAGTCCATACAGAAATGGTTTGTTG
The DNA here is from genome assembly GCF_964263955.1 of Coregonus lavaretus. NCBI lineage: Eukaryota > Metazoa > Chordata > Actinopteri > Salmoniformes > Salmonidae > Coregonus > Coregonus lavaretus. The sequence goes on from NC_139994.1 coordinate 19,970,042, forward strand.
AGATCGGTGTGGAAGAACTTGACTGGCCTGCACAGAGCCCTGATCTCAACCCCATTGAACACCTTTGGGATGAATTGGAACGCCGACTCCGAGCCAGGCCTAATCGCCCAACATCAATGCCCGACCTCACTAATGCTCTTGTGGCTGAATGGAAGCAAGTCCCCGTAGCAATGTTCCAACATCTAGTGGAAAGCCTTCCCAGAAGAGTGGAGGCTGTTAAAGCAGCAAAGGGGGGACCAACTCCATATTAATGCCCATGATTTTAGAATGAGATGTTCGATGAGCTTTTGGTCATGTAGTGTATGTGGTTATACTGTGATGTCAGAAGTAGAAACAGAGACGGTAGCCTACCTGCAGACTCTGCAGTCTCAGCATTGTTGTTAGGTTGGGTGGGGGACTCAGGTGCAGAGACGGACACACGAACAAAGAGGGTGAATTAGGATGTAGTTTATTCAGCGTGTTTTGGCAGAGAGAAGCAGTTCAAGGTGGAGTAGCTTCAGGCCGGGGTAGGAGCTGAGTGGGGTGGAGAGCCAGTAGTCCTGAGAGCTGGATGACAAGGATATCAGACAACAGAGGAGCAGGTTGCGGCGTGGGAATGGCAGGCAGGCAGGCAGCAGGAACAGACGGGATCTGGTCGAAGGAGAGACAGGTTACAAACGTGGCAGAAACAACTATAATACTGAGAGAGTACAACTAAACTGAGATTTGCTGTACAGGGCCAAGTTACCACAGGTGGTGTAGGAACGAACTGGCGCTGGAGAGGTGTCCAGCCCGGGTAGATAACTGCTGTTTGATTGATGACAATGAGCCGCAGCTGGAGGTAACGGAGCATGATAGAGAATGGCCACGCCCCCTGACCTAGATCCTCTGACTGGTCTGCACAGCAGGGGGAGACAGACACAGACAACACACACACACAGGGAAAAAAGGAAAAGGGAAACAAGCGGAAACAGGACCAACAGTGCCGGACCGTAACAATTGTGGTGAAAAATAACATTTGAATCAATGTTTTCAGTGCGGACGTTCTTTTTTTCTAGACTATTTCAGGTCTACCAACTACTCGTAGGCTTATGTACAAATATTACGAGTGTGCTGGGTTTTGTCCTTATTTCAGTTACTAAAATGCCAGTAGTGTAACCTGTAATAGCCTCATAGAGCCCCAGACTCAGTAGTGTAACAGCACTCAGCATTAAATAGTCATCTGAAAGAGTGTCTGTAACCCAAGCAGGTGGCACTTTGTCATGATTAGAGTTTAATGATTTTTACCAGCTAGCTCATCAGAACGGCAGGATATGGCCACAAGCAGCAGCACATTAGAGGGCCTATTGTAATTGGACTTCAGAGCATCCCCATCAGCTACTAGTATGGTAAATGATGAAGAGCATATCATACTGGACAACAATTTGCAGGTCCTAGTATTCTGTCTAGGCTTCATCTGTTTTAGCACTTAAATTACAGTGTAAGTGAAGGTCATCATCATCATCATCATCGACATCATCATCATCATCATCATCATCGACATCATTATCATCATCGACATCATCATCATCGACATCATTATCATCATCGACATCATCATCAGCGCAAGCAGACGAGCTCAGTAGAAATAAGGAAATGATTGTAGACATGTAATACCCTTGAAACTGTTTGTGTGTGTGGAGCACAATGATCCTATCAAAGTTCTATGTAATTCTATGGTGTGTAGCGATGGTGCCTTTGACCTATTTAATCGCCCTAAAATGTCATTAATTTATTGATCAATTTCTGCCGAGGTTGATAATCAGGGGAGAGAATGCAGCCTACGCCATATACAGTACCATATACAGTGTGTGTGTGAGAGAGAGAGAGAGCGAGAGAGAGAGAGAGAGAGCGAGAGAGAGAGAGAGAGAGAGAGAGAGAGAGAGAGAGAGATTGAATGATATACAACCTCCTGTGTTTCTGTAAGGCACACAGTGTTCAGTCCCAGCTGTAGCCTGTATGTCCCAGACAGAGTGAGGAAAATGCAGAGCTCCTGCTTTTGACTCAATGAGATACAGCTGACAACAGCTGACTAGACCTGGGCTCAAGCGAGCCTTGAGAAAAAGACTAAACCAAATAAATTACGCATTTTCCATTGTGTTATACACTATTAGAAAAAAAGGTGCTATCTAGAACCTAAAAGGGTTCTTCGGCTGTCCTCATAGGAGAACCCTTTGAGGAACCCTTTTTGGTTCCAGGTTGAGCCCTTTAGGGTTCCATGTAGGACCCTTTCCACAGAGGGTTCTACATGGAACCCAAAAGGGTTCTACGTGGACCCAAAAAGGGTTCTACATGGAACCAAAAAGGGTGCTCCTATGGGGACAGCCAAATAACCCTTTCAGAACCCTTTTTTCTAAGTGTAGCTAACTAAACAGCAACACACTGCCACAGAGCCCAGAGGCTACAATACAACACTGATGTACAATACATCATTCTTTACACAGCAGCACAATATCCTCCACATCCTCTCACTCCACCAACTGTCCGAGGATGCTGGGTCAAGGCTCTGTGTCAGGACAGGTCACTGTTAATATGGCCCACGGACTGGCACAGCACAAACCTCAGCACCCTATCATGACCTTTATTAAAGTAGCCAGTTTCGGCAGGGGAGTGTGTGTGTGCATGTGTGTCTGTGCACGCGAGTGTGTGTGTGCACGTGTGTGTGTGTGTGTCTGCCTGCCCCCTCACATGTCAATGTGACAGAAAAAGTCATGTCAGCAGAAGGCAGCAATGCTGTGTCACATATCTCTTCCCTCCCTTTAGGTGGTTTTCATCAGCAGCGGGATAATGGATCACACAGTACAGTAGGAGGCATTGTTATTGTGTTTCCCAGGCTCTCTGCCTTCTAAATAGAGAAAAATCTTCTAGGCCTGGGGTCCTGAATCTGAATCACATAAAAAAGTTTGAAAGCCAAAGTTACTTTTTCACTGAGAAAATACAGACAAATTGTTTTGTTCTTTTATAACACTAATCTGCATACTGTAATTTCTATGCATAAACATTTTAATTATAGTGGCAATAAGGACGTTTTAATGCTCTTTACGACACTTTAGGATTTGGCATAATGGGGACAACGTGTTACGTATTGTTGTTATACACTCTTCTAGCTTCAAAGACACATCAAAACAAAGGGATCACAGATAAAAACATGATCATTCGACCCCTTACCGGGGACAAACAGCTTTTTGCATGGTTTCCGATTGTTTTTGGAAGTAGATTTTAATGCAGATCAAATTGCGAATGCGATGCAGAATGTTTTATATAATTGTTTTGCTTAGTTTACTGATAGATTATGTCCTACAGGCGTGGCTAAACTTCAGTTGATGGGTCCTCATTGGTCCATATGTATGGCTCAGTTGGTAGAGATAGCATTGAGCTTGTATCTGGATAAGAGCGTCTGCTAAATGACTAAAATGTAAATGTAACGTCAGGGTTGTGGGTTCGGTTCCCGTGGCCACCCTTACTTAAAATGTACACCACCGGTCAAAAGTTTTAGAATAGCAGAGTTTTGAGAATGCCAAGAGTGTGCAAAGCTGTCATCAAAGCAAAGGGTGGCTATTTGAAGAATCTCAAATATAAAATATATTTTGATTTGTTTAACACTTTTTTGGTTACTACATGATTCCATATGTGTTATTTCATAGTTTTGAATTCTTCACTATTATTCTACAATGTAGAAAATAGTAAAACATAAAGGAAAACCCTTGAATGAGTAGGTGTTCTAAAACGTTTGACCGGTAGTGTATGCACGCATAACTGTAAGTCGCTTTGGATAAAAGAGTTTGCTAAATGGCATATATTTTTAATTTATGTATGGTAGAGTTATTAAATGGGGATCAAACAAGCTGAATAGATCAACTGTTTAATAACTGTGACTCGTTAGTAGAGGTTTATCATGTCAGCCTCTTAATCAAAACAGAGACAGTAAACACAACAGCAACTATGATACTGTAATAATGCATCGCAATAACAATCTTACCCATGCTATTGCTAACTACTGTTACTACTGTCACGATAAAAGGCACTCAAGAGAATAATGTCAGAATTGAGAAGAAGGCTAGATTTATTTCTAAAAGACCAATATGTCAAAGTAAATGTGTCAAAGAGCACAGTCTACAACATGATGTCATTATGATTAGAAAACACATTAAGGAGGGAATGGGAAAGACGGTTAGATTGTGAGTCAACACTTTCACATGTACAGCAGGAGCCGTCCCATCAATTTACAACCTTTTTCTAAAACTTCATCCCGGGTGTCTCTCTCTTCATTCATCTCAATGTTCCATGCTGAGGTTGTGTGCAGTCTGGTGACTGTTGACTCTGTGAATAGCTTCCTGGGACGTGGAAGGATCAAGGTAAACGCTTCCTGAATGACTCATTGTTTGTCTAATTAGAAACCATGGTGGAGGAGTGTGTGTGTGTGTGTGCGTGTGAGTGTGTGAGTGTGTGAAGAGGAGCTTCTATATCCAGTCTGGGGTTTCCTCCCTAAATGCCAGTGTGCTTCTCACAGTGAGGCCTCTGAAGGTCAACTGAGTCACATAATCTCTACAGTGAAGAAGACAAATGACTGTGTTCAATGATTAGATGATAAATGTCATGGTTTGATTTGATTTGGATTCCTTATGAATGCCTTTTCTTTGTTATTTTGTGAAAGGATGCTTACTTGGCCATGAATTCACTGATGAATCATGAAGGTACTGCTGCCTTTGTCACTGCAATCATAACACAATGGGTGTAGTGCAATAGAGCTTTTTCCAGTGTGTTCCTCACACTGCAATACAGTGTGTGTCTATTGTGACAACATTTTGACCCCTTGGGTCTTTCTCAGGTCTTGAAATACTGTATGTAACTGTAAATAACGGCACCTTATAACTGTAAATAACTGCACCTTATAACTGTGAATAACTGCACCTTATAACTGTGAATAACTGCACCTTATAACTGTAAATAACTGCACCTTATAACTGTAAATAACTGCACCTTATAACTGTAAATAACTGCACCTTATAATTGTAAATAACTGCACCTTATAACTGTAAATAACTGCACCTTATATTGATTGATATACTATATTTTCTCTCTGCAGGGGATGACCTGGTACATATCATGTCTGAAGTACAGGGAACGTTGGAGTTTTCTGTAGAGCTGCACAAGTTTCACAATGTGGATCTCTTCCAGAGAGGGTGAGTGTAACGGAGGTGGACCGGTGAATCACACTCCTGTGATGAGTAACCTTGCCAAGTGACCTGAAGACTTGGGTCAGCTCCCCGGGCTAATTGTTAGGGCTAATTGTTAGGCTTTAGTTCAGAGGGCTAACACATTCCTGTGGCATGTAGGAGACTTGGGTTCAAACCACAGTCTGACAGTCTCCATCTGTATCTCTGGCTGCCTCATAGTTAATATTCATACCCACTGCAGTCTTAATGATAACGATAAAACTGACAGTTATGATTTAGAAAAGGGTAATCTTTATGCCGTACGGCAGGATGTGTCTGAGGACAGATATGGGCCCTGGTAGTGCGCTACATAGGGAATAGGGTGCTATCTGGGACACAGATACGATGTAGAATAGGGTCATCTTCATCCAATACAGATACAGTGTATCTGCTGAGAGATTATAACCTGGCATCTGGCTAGCCTCTGGGTTGTGACTCTGGCTGACTGAAAGGCCAGCTTTACCCAGATAAGATTTTCCTGGCTCCAAATAGGACGGGTGGGGGACAGGGGGGGGGGGGGGGCTAAAGCTTTTTCATGATATAATCCTTAGCTAAGCCTGAGTGCACTAATATTTGAGTTTTTATGGATGGCCATGTCTGCCATGTTTCTGCTCCAAACAGCATCAAGGAGGGAGTAGGTCTGATGGGAGCACAGAACAGCGAGACAGAGAGTTAGAGAGTCCTGTCCAAGTGACTGCTGATGTAAAGATAACACAGTGATTTGCTATTGTGAGATAAGGAGAAATGTACAAAGAAAGACCATTAGGTTAAAAATCTATGCAAATCTTATATACAGCCCTGAAAAAGCCATTCACTTGTACGTTTTATACAAACCCTATAGAGGAGTTATTGCATTAAACAAAAGTCTTTGATGTTTTGAACCAGTAGATGGTGATTAGAGCAGCGCAGGCCTTCTAGTTGAGCTTAATGAATGGTGAATTAGTCGCTTCTAACATTGCTCTTAATGTTATAATCTGGTTTGATTGATAATCCTGGCTGTAGTTTCTAGGAGCATGTCTCCATTCGAAGTCCATTTGAAGAAGTATTGATTAGTCTGTACTGGTTGCCAATACATCCCCAGTGTGTGATACCCAGAATGCACTCTGCCAACCAGGAACCATCTGTTTATTACGTTCTAACTAGCAGCAGGTACAACGCCACAATGAATGCATGTTTCCACTGTTGTTTGTATTTGAAATGTGTTCAAATGTCATAATGAGGCAGTGCATGATATCAAGACAGACTACAGGTATATTGAATATCGTATCCACATCCCCGTTCTCTCTGTTATATTTTTTTCCACAGTACACTCTGACTCTAACCATAACGGGCCTTACAATGCGTTTCGTACAGTTGCGCTGTCACCTGCTTAAAGCTTTTTTTCGAACGATGACTCAACCCTTATTTATTAATCAACCTTCAAAACCTTTTCCACTGTCACGCCTCCATCTTCCAGAGGTGGTCACTCGCTAAAACCCCGATGATGCCATGTCTGTGCTCACAGCTAGAATCTGGTCTCTTCCATCGCCGATGGGTCTCAGGGGACCCAATGCTTTTACACAGAACCACATCCATTCACTCAACAATAAAGTGACCTCTGAAGATGCGTGTTTCACTGCACTTTTCATACCCATATCTTTTTGACGGGGGAATGCTGTATGTCAGCATTTGCAGGATGATAATAGTATATTACATGTTTTATATTTAAACATTGATTTACCAGGTAAGTTGACTGAGAACACATTCTCATTTACAGCAACGACCTCGGGAATAGTTACTGGGAGAACGGGAGGGGGGGGTTAATTTAGCCAGGACACTGGGGTTAACACCCCTATTCTTACGATAAGTACCATGTATGCAAGAGACAATAACAAATGATAGTATTAGGGATGTAATATCACTTTTATCAGCTATTGTACAGAGCTCTACTACTGTTGAACTTCAAGCACAGACAGCAGCAGACTCCACAGAATGGATGTGCATTATTATGAGTAATGTATTATTTATTGCCATTTGATCCTGTCCTTTTTAATAATTAAGGTACATTTGTACAATTCCTTACCAGTTGTGTTTAACAGGACAGTACTAGCCCCGGGGCTGATGCAATGGAATGCAGCAATTTTTTCAATTCGGAACATTTGTTTCATATGCAGTAGTATGTGTGTGGTATGTGTAGTGATGTGTCGTACAGCTATGTACAGTTGAAGTCGGAAGTTTACATACACCTTAGCCAAATACATTTAAACTCAGTTTTTCACAATTCCTGACATTTAATGCTAGTAAAAATTCCCTGTCTTAGGTCAGTTAGGATCACCACTTTATTTTAAGAATGTGAAAGGTCAGAATAATAGTAGAGAGATATATTTCAGCTTTTATTTATTTCATCACATTCCCAGTGGGTCAGAAGTTTACATACACTCAATTAGTATTTGGTGGCATTGCCTTTAAATTGTTTAACTTGGGTCAAACGTTTCAGGTAGCCTTCCACAAGCTTCCCGCAATAAGTTGGGTGACTTTTGGCCCATTCCTCCTGACAGAGCTGGTGTAACTGAGTCAGGTTTGTAGGCCTCCTTGCTCGCACACACTTTTTCAGTTCTGCCCCCACATTTTCTATAGGATTGAGGTCAGGGCTTTGTGATGGCCACTCCAATACCTTGACTTTGTTGTCCTAAAGCCATTTTGCCACAACGTTGGAAGTATGCTTGTCCATTTGGAAGATCCATTTGCGACCAAGCTTTAACTTCCTGACTGATGTCTTGAGATGTTGCTTCAATATATCCACATAATTTTCCTTCCTCATGATGCCATCTATTTTGTGAAGTGCACCAGTCCCTCCTGCAGCAAAGCACCCCCACAGCATGATGCTGCCACCCCCCTTTTTCCTCCAAACATAACAATGATCATTATGGCCAAACAGTTCTATTTTTGTTTCATCAGACCAGAGGACATTTCTCCAAAAAGTACAATTTTGTCCCCTAGTGCAGTTGCAAACCGTAGTCTGGTTTTTTCATGGCGGTTTTGGAGCAGTGGCTTCTTCCTTGCTGAGCAGCCTTTCAGGTTATGTCGATATAGGACTCGTTTTACTGTGGATATAGATACTTTTGTACCTGTTTCCTCCAGCATCTTCACAAGGTCCTTTGCGGTTGTTCTGGGATTGATTTGCACTCTTCGCACCAAAGTACGTTAATCTCTAGGAGACAGAACGCGTCTCCTTCCTGAGCGGTATGACGGCTGCATGGTCCCATGGTGTTTATACTTGCGTACTATTGTTTGTACAGATGAACGTGGTACCTTCAGCCGTTTGGAAATTGCTCCCAAGGATGAACCAGACTTGTGGAGGTCTACAACATTTATATAATCATTCACAGTTTCTGTTGCTGCAGAATTATTTTCCCTCTGTAGCAAACTGGCTCAAATTAAGACCATACATCTGTGTAATAACTGAAGGTATTGTATTGTTTTCTCCCTCCAGATTCTACCAGGTCCGAGCAGCGCTGAAGGTCTCTCCCCGTGTACCACACAGGTTGATAGCAACAACACCAGGGAATACAGGTAATGAATTATCCCTTCTCTCATTGTGTTATATCTAAATAACGCTGGGTATTTTTAATGCATAGTTTGAACTCTGAAGCAGCAGTATGTTTTCCATTTGCTATAGATTGGGCCATGAGTTTTTGGGCCCTAGTTACAGACCACAGGTTCTTTCCAGGTCATGCTGAAAGATACCATAGATGCCATATAACCGTTTCTGGAGTTTTACAGAGACTAATTCCCACACTTATAGTATGAATCTCACTGATTCCAGCAATGGGTAGGTAGCCAAGACCCACACCAGCTTGTAGCATACCGAGACTTATATACTGGTAGTTTGAGTTCATGCATAACTTGCCAGTGGTTGGGACACTGTCTGTATCTATGCAGCATGTTAGGTCAGGGACTCTGGTGATTTGAGTGTGAGAGGATCATGCGTGTCTGACAGAGAGAATGTTCTGGTTACCAGCCTAATACATGATTACGATCATCTTCTGTGATCCACATTCTTTGGACAGTTTCCTTTGATGTTTCTGAAAACAGTAATCTTTCACAATGTCTCCTTTTTATAGCGTGTGGCCACTGAAACTATAGTGAATGGGAACAGTAGAGTGTTGGTAGTATGCTGTGTTGGAGACTTGTTCTTGACTGTTATCAGGGGGCTCAGGCCAGGGATTCTGTGTTGAAAGATACTGTATGTTGAGTTTTGTTTTACAGTCACTCTCTGGAATCTGAAACGTTTTGGAGGAATTCAGTCTGTACCACATGCTAACTGTTTGTATGGCCCATATTATTCATGTTTCTGAGGTGTTATGCCATCTGGTTAGGCCTCATACAACAGGCCACCATTAGCACTTAACTATGGGGTGCTTCAGTGTTGCATAATGTGCAGGAATCTAAGACAGCCATGAAAACTGCCCATCTTTGTCTTAGAAATGTGAAACTAAAAGGTTTATTGAACATCATTGTGTTAACTAATTATTTAAACATTGCAAGTGCCTCAGCTGGCTTTAAATGTCCATTAATTTGAGTTTTAGACTATGCATGTTCTGTACCAGAGAAACTAGTCCCTCTCTTTCTCAGAAGATAGTCCCACAGAAAGAGAAGTGACAAAGTTCCCAGTTCCTGCCTGTTTTACATTTTCTCAAACAATCAGTTTAGGGGTGTGAAAGTATTCACAATAATTTTGTTATAACATGACAGAGTTATATGGCAGATTTAAAACAAAATACATGTACAGTACCAGTCAAAAGTTTGGACACACCTACGCATTCAAGGGTTTTTCTTTATTTTTACTATTTTCTGTGAAGCTGGTTGAGAGAATGCCAAGAGTGTGCAAAGCTGTCATCAAGGCAAAGGGTGGCAATTTGAAGAATCTCAAATATAAAATATATTTTGATTTGTTTAACACTTTTTTGGTTACTACATGATTCCATATGTGTTATTTCATAGTTTTGATGTCTTCACTATTATTCTAAAAAATAGTAAAAATAAAGAAAAACCCTTAAATGAGTAGGTGTGTCCAATCTTTTGACTGGTAGTGTATGTTGAGAGAACAGAGGAAAGCTGTCCTTGGACATGTCAACAGAGAAGTAACAGCGTGTTACTTCTAGCTACCAGCTTCCTCTCATGTTCTCTGTTTAATCAAATCAAATCAAATCAAATTGTATTTGTCACATGCGCCGAATACAACAGGTGTAGACCTTACAGAGAAATGCTTACTTACAAGCCGAAAAATCTGTCGATGTGCCCTTGAGCAAGGCACTTAACCCTAATTGCTCCTGTAAGTCGCTCTGGATAAGAGCGTCTGCTAAATGACTTTTTTTTTTTTTGGGGGGGGGGGGGGGGGGGGGTAGATCAGCTTAATATTGCAGATAGATTGTAACTTCCATCAATGTAATTGTCTGCATCACTTCTATACACATATACATATATATATATATATATATACACATACACATACACACATACAGTGGGGGAAAAAAGTATTTAGTCAGCCACCAATTGTGCAAGTTCTCCCACTTAAAAAGATGAGAGAGGCCTGTAATTTTCATCATAGGTACACGTCAACTATGACAGACAAAATGAGAAAAGAAAATCCAGAAGATCACATTGTAGGATCTTTAATGAATTTATTAGCAAATTATGGTGGAAAATAAGTATTTGGTCACCTACAAACAAGCAAGATTTCTGGCTCTCACAGACCTGTAACTTCTTCTTTAAGAAGCTCCTCTGTCCTCCAGTCGTTACCTTTATTAATGGCACCTGTTTGAACTTGTTATCAGTATAAAAGACACCTGTCCACAACCTCAAACAGTCACACTCCAAACTCCACTATGGCCAAGACCAAAGAGCTGTCAAAGGACACCAGGAACAAAATTGTAGACCTGGCACCAGGCTGGGAAGACTGAATCTGCAATAGGTAAGCAGCTTGGTTTGAAGAAATCAACTGTGGGAGCAAATATTAGGAAATGGAAGACATACAAGACCACTGATAATCTCCCTCGATCTGGGGCTCCACGCAAAATCTCACCCCGTGGGGTCAAAATGATCACAAGAACGGTGAGCAAAAATCCCAGAACCACACGGGGGGACCTAGTGAATGACCTGCAGAGAGCTGGGACCCAAGTAACAAAGCCTACCATCAGTAACACACTATGCCGCCAGGGACTCAAATCCTGCAATGCCAGACGTGTCCCCCTGCTTAAGCCAGTACATGTCCAGGCCCGTCTGAAGTTTGCTAGAGTACATCCAGAAGAGGATTGGGAGAATGTCATATGGTCAGATGAAACCAAAATAGAACTTTTTGGTAAAAACTCAACTCGTCGTGTTTGGAGGACATAGAATGCTGAGTTGCATCCAAAGAACACCATACCTACTGTGAAGCATGGGGGTGGAAACATCATGCTTTGGGGCTGTTTTTCTGCAAAGGGACCAGGACGACTGATCCGTGTAAAGGAATGAATGAATGGGGCCATGTATCGTGAGATTTTGAGTGAAAACCTCCTTCCATCAGCAAGGGTATTGAAGATGAAACGTGGCTGGGTCTTTCAGCATGACAATGATCCCAAACACACCGCCCGGGCAACGAAGGAGTGGCTTCGTAAGAAGCATTTCAAGGTCCTGGAGTGGCCTAGCCAGTCTCCAGATCTCAACCCCATAGAAAATCTTTGGAGGGAGTTGAAAGTCCGTGTTGCCCAGCGACAGCCCCAAAACATTACTGCTCTAGAGGAGATCTGCATGGAGGAATGGGCCAAAGTACCAGCAACAGTGTGTGAAAACCTTGTGAAGACTTACAGAAAACGTTTGACCTGTGTCATTGCCAACAAAGGGTATATAACAAAGTATTGAGAAACTTTTGTTATTGACCAAATACTTATTTTCCACCATAATATGCAAATAAATTCATTAAAAATCCTACAATGTGATTTTCTGGATTTTTTTTCCTCATTTTGTCTGTCATAGTTGACGTGTACCTATGATGAAAATTACAGGCCTCTCTCATCTTTTTAAGTGGGAGAACTTGCACAATTGGTGGCTGACTAAATACTTTTTTTCCCCACTGTACATACACATATACATATACATATACACACATACACACCCACATACATACATACATACATATATACATACATACATACATACATACACATACATATCCTTTAAAATATATATATATATATATATTACCCTTTATTACTTTCCAACACCGCCACACTTTCCCCACTTGGAGTAAACTAGTGAACAACAACGCCTAGCCTCTACTTCCAGCCCATACCCACTATCTACATGTTATGGACACAGTCAATTTTACAGTAATTACATTTTGTTTGTTCTTTCTCCTGAACTTCTTCTACTCTCAACCTCTCCGATCATTTTCATGATGTCCATCCGGTTTGCTTCTATATGCCATATGAAATTGTATTTGTCACATGCGCCGAATACAACAGGTGTAGGTAGACCTTACAGTGAAATGCTTACTTACAAGCCCTTAACCAACAATGCAGTTTTAAGAAATAATACCCCCCCCCCCCCCCCCCCAAAAAAAATACAATATAAAATAAAATAATACGAAATAAAAGTAACAAATAATTAAAGAGCAGCAGTAAAAATAACAATAGCCTAATAGTAATAAGCCTTCTTGTTATTGGTGGAGAGTGTTTTCTCTCTGTGAGGAAATGTGAAAATCAGGCTGATAAATCTAGCTTAAATGCATGATGTAATTTCTCCCTTTGTGTTGCATTACAACTACAATTGTGTTCACTTCAGTGGCCATTCCTAAATGTTAGTGTTGAGAATATATTTTCTAGATACGCATGACTGTTCCAATAGACTGGGCCGACACACACTGTCATTGTACTGTACTGTAGTCCCATCAGCATTAGCAGACAGATCTGGTCCTCTGGATAACCAGGAAGACCCAGGCATATTATCTGATTTGCTGTAATAAAACATCTATTTATAGTTCATTATGATTGGAACAGGACGCAGGGAACAGTGTGGGCGCGCCTGCGTGACTGTGTTGTGTTCCTTCTTTGACAAGGGCATGCATGGTTGCGGCTGCAAAACCCCTTTGTTGTCTGACCCTGACATTGAATGTGACACTCAGGCATTTATTTAGCCAGCCACCTGTTCCTATCCTCCTACTGACTCAGTAATAATCTGGATGTGACTCTGACCTATGTAGGGAAGGCAGGGAGGTATTGATCAGGTCAATGTGGCCTTTTGTATGGAGGAGCTTCACATGTTGCTGTGCAGTATAAAATAGCATAGTATTTTACTCTATCAGTTTGTGACCAAAAGTATGTGAATGAACATCTCATTCCAAAATCATGGGCATTAATATGGAGTTAGCCCCCCCTTTGCTGCTATAACAGCCTCCCCTCTTCTGGGAAGGCTTTCCACTAGATGCTGGAACATTGCTACGGGGACTTGCTTCCATTCAACCACAAGAGCATTAGTGAGGTCGGGCATTGATGTTGGGCGATTAGGCCTGGCTCGCAGTCGGCGTTCCAATTCATCCCAGAGGTGTTCGATGGGGTTGAGGTCAGGGCTCTGTGCAGGCCAGTCAAGTTCTTCCACACTGATCTTGACAAACCATTTCTGTATGGACCTCGCTATGTGCACAGGGGCGTTGTTATGCTGAAACAGGAAAGGGCCTTCCCCAAACTGTTGCCACAAAGTTGGAAGCACAGAATAGTCTAGAATGTCATTGGATGCTGTAGCGTTAAGATTCCCTTCACTGGAGCTAAGGGGCCTAGCCCGAACCATGAAAAACAGCCCCAGACCATTATTCCTCCTCCACCAAACTTTACAGTTGGCACTATGCATTTGGGCAGGTAGTGTTCACCTGTATCGTGTAGCTCAGTTGGTAGAGCATGGCGCTTGCAACGCCAGGGTTGTGGGTTCGTTTCCCACGGGGGGGCCAGTATGAAAAAATGTATGCACTCACTAACTGTAAGTCGCTCTGGATAAGAGCGTCTGCTAAATGACTAAAATGTAAATGTATCTGCCAAACCCAGATTTGTCCGTCAGACTGCCAGATGGTGAAGCGTGATTCATCACTCCAGAGAATGCATTTTCACTGCTCCAGAGTCCAATGGCGGCGAGCTTTACACCACTCCAGCTGACGCTTGGTATTGTGCATTGTGATCTTAGACTTGTGTGTGGCTGCTCGGCCATGGAAAC
>NC_139994.1:19984697-20045491 GCF_964263955.1 Coregonus lavaretus
GTATTTAGTCAGCCACCAATTGTGCAAGTTCTCCCACTTAAAAAGATGAGAGAGGCCTGTAATTTTCATCATAGGTACACGTCAACTATGACAGACAAAATGAGAAAAAATATTCCAGAAAATCACATTGTAGGATTTTTAATGAATTTATTTGCAAATTATGGTGGAAAATAAGTATTTGGTCAATAACAAAAGTTTCTCAATACTTTGTTATATACCCTTTGTTGTCAATGACACAGGTCAAACGTTTTCTGTAAGTCTTCACAAGGTTTTCACACACTGTTGCTGGTATTTTGGCCCATTCCTCCATGCAGATCTCCTCTAGAGCAGTGATGTTTTGGGGCTGTCGCTGGGCAACACAGACTTTCAACTCCCTCCAAAGATTTTCTATTGGGTTGAGATCTGGAGACTGGCTAGGCCACTCCAGGACCTTGAAATGCTACTTACGAAGCCACTCCTTCGTTGCCCGGGCGGGGTGTTTGGGATCATTGTAATGCTGAAAGACCCAGCCACGTTTCATCTTCAATGCCCATGCTGATGGATGGAGGTTATCACTCAAAATCTCATGATACATGGCCCCATTCATTCTTTCCTTTACACGGATCAGTCGTCCTGGTCCCTTTGCAGAAAAACAGCCCCAAAGCATGATGTTTCCACCCCCATGCTTCACAGTAGGTATGGTGTTCTTTGGATGCAACTCAGCATTCTTTGTCCTCCAAACACGACGAGTCGAGTTTTTACCAAAAAGTTATATTTTGGTTTCATCTGACCATATGACATTCTCCCAATCCTCTTCTGGATCATCCAAATGCACTCTAGCAAACTTCAGACGGGCCTGGACATGTACTGGCTTAAGCAGGGGGACACGTCTGGCACTGCAGGATTTGAGTCCCTGGCGGTGTAGTGTGTTACTGATGGTAGGCTTTGTTACTTTGGTCCCAGCTCTCTGCAGGTCATTCACTAGGTCCCCCTGTGTGGTTCTGGGATTTTTGCTCACCGTTCTTGTGATCATTTTGACCCCACGGGGTGAGATCTTGCGTGGAGCCCCAGATCGAGGGAGATTATCAGTGGTCTTGTATGTCTTTCATTTCCTAATAATTGCTCCCACAGTTGAGTTCTTCAAACCAAGCTGCTTACCTATTGCAGATTCAGTCTTCCCAGCCTGGTGCAGGTCTACAATTTTGTTTCAGGTGTCCTTTGACAGCTCTTTGGTCTTGGCCATAGTGGAGTTTGGAGTGTGACTGTTTGAGGTTCTGGACAGGTGTCTTTTATACTGATAACAAGTTCAAACAGGTGCCATTAATACAGGTAACGAGTGGAGGACAGCGGAGCCTCTTAAAGAAGAAGTTACAGGTCTGTGAGAGCCAGAACACTTGCTTGTTTGTAGGTGACCAAATACATATTTTCCACCATAATTTGCAAATAAATTCATAAAAAATCCTACAATGTGATTTTCTGGAATTTTTTTCTCAATTTGTCTGTCATAGTTGACGTGTACCTATGATGAAAATTACAGGCCTCTCTCATTTTTTTAAGTGGGAGAACTTGCACAATTGGTGGCTGACTAAATACTTTTTTTCCCCACTTTATGTCAATCAAACTGCTGAGTTGAGTTGAACGCTTATCAACCATATAATGCCTTTGTGTTCTTTAAAATAAGGTATATCCCAACCTCCTCCATAAGGTATAATTTACCTTCTACCAACTGTATTGATCCTATTAAGATATGAGTATTACTATACTGAGATATGAGTATTACTATACTGAGATTGAGTATTACTATACTGAGATATGAGTATTACTATACCGAGATATGAGTATTACTATACTGAGATATGAGTATTACTATACTGAGATATGAGTATTACAACACTGAGATATGAGTATTGCTATACTGATATATGAGTATTGCTATACTGAGATATGAGTATTACTATACTGAGATATGAGTACTATACTGAGATGTGAGTGTTACTATGCTGAGATATGAGTATACAATACTGAGATATGAGTACTATACTGAGATATGAGTGTTACTATGCTGAGATATGAGTATTACTTTACTGAGTCCATTGTGTAATTATCTGGGTTGATTAAGATTTTAAATATCATAGAATCATGAAATAAGAATGGCTATGGCACAAATCCTTTGGAAATTACCATAGATTTTTACAAACGATTTCTCATACTATATGTGCGTTGCTTTTAGAGTTCTATTTTGTATGCATTGATCGAACCTTTCATGTCGCTACCTTGTCTATGACAGGAACAGTATAATAAGGAAGGTGTCACCTTCCTGCATCTGAGTACAGTGTCTCTACTATAGGCACTGACTAGTAGGCACTGTGCTTCTGTCCATCAAGATCAAATAATGTTTACATTTGTATATTTACAGAGATGTTGTCATGGTATCACTTGGAGGTGACTGAATGTGCATCTATGGAGGTCATGTACCGATACAGACCTGTATTTATTCTTTGCACTGGTTTGACTGACAAGTGCACTTTATGGTGGACGTTACAGCAAGTAGGCCTATAGTACCACTTGCTTTACGAAGTCCATGCACTCCAACATTATCCTTCATGCATGGATGCTTTACATGATATTGTACATACTCCATTCTCCGCTCACAAGTTAACTTTGAAGGATGTGTCCATGCAGCTAGCACCAAGCGACAAAGCTTGACCTTACTCATCTCCTATTGTAATGTCCCATCTCCTAGTCTTCTGTTGTCACTGTCATTAAGCCCTGTCGTAGTGTCCTTGCAGTACAAAAGGTGACATCTCCAAGTGGTCTTTTTCTTAAGTTGAGCTCCTGCGGCTGCTCTGTTTGCTGCAGCGCTGCCTGGTAAGCAGAGTGTCACTGTGATTGACTTTAATTAAATGGCTCCCGTTAGGACACACATACACATACACACACCAATAGAAAAGGGGCTAGGTTGTTCGCGTTAGGATGATGAGGGGATGGCTGGTTGTGAAACCTCTACAGTAGCTGTGTCAGCAGTCTGGTAGAGCTAGCAGGCTTCATGCATAATTTCCTTCTGACATCCCTCTTGCCTGTTTGCTTTTACCCTTAAAGGGCCATGATCTGTTTGTCTGTTTGCCCAAAGGTTCACATTGTTCGTGAAGTAAAGGTTTGAGTTTTCATTCTCTCCAAGGGCAAGGGCATGTGTGGATTGGGATTTTGATATTCATGCTTTATAGGTTGTGTGGTTTAATTTATTGATATTTCATAATAGTTTTTTTGTGTGTTTCTGTGTTTTCCTGAAGGTACATCATACCTGTAGGCCTATACGTCTTTATACTCAACATACAGCTCTATTCAATGGATTTTGATCATTATGTTTCTTTGGTCAAACAAAACATTCTGAAGGGAAAATCCTTGCCTGCTTTCACACAGTCAGACAGGTCTGCTGTTCTGGTGCTGTTATGAAGAGATGAACACTTTCCATTTCAAATTATTGTAACTTTATTTAAACAGGGTTATTTTTCTTACTTTCATCTTCTCCCCTACAGTAGATATGACTTATCTCTGTCAGCATAACAACCCCTGATATGGTTGACTGACCGTTTTGTAATTTATTTGATTATTATTTATTGTTGTGAGAGTGAATACTTATTTGTTACACTGTGTGTGTGTCACAGGCTGGCTGGTGGCACCTTAATTGGGGAGGACGGCTCATAGTAATGGCTGGAATGGAATAAATGGAACGGGATCGAACACCATTCTGTTCACTCCATTCCTGCCATTATTAGGCAGCCTCCTGTGGTCTGTGTGTGCTTCTGTATAAAATGCTCTAAGGGGAAAGGGAAAGGGGGATACCTAGTCAGTTGTACAACTGAATGCATTCAACTGAAATGTGTCTTCCGCATTTAACCCAACCCCTCTGCAGCTTTGTGTCATGTTTGTGTAGTGAGTTTATTTCAATGGTGTTATCATTGTCTGTCTGCTGAGGATTGTGCTTTAATATGACACATTTCCAGCTGTTTGGTGTGAATGTACCAACAAACAAAACAACATTTGACTTGTACCATTGTATTTATTTATTTAATCAAGTATTTTCTTTTTGCTAACAATATAATAGAACTTCATCTGTGCCAATAATAGTAATCTAATATTTTTCTATGTTTGCTTACTGGATGTGTTCCTTAGTAGCTTGTGCCCATGTAAAAATATACATACATATATTACAGAACATATAAACAATATCAACATAATAAAAAAGTATGTTTCTTTATGCAATTGTGCGGTTTGCCCTTGTTCTCAATTAAAGAAACTCATTGTACTGCAATATTGCTGTATTAAGCTTAGTGCAGGTGAAAACAAAGGCCTATACAGTGGGGGAAAAATGTATTTAGTCAGCCACCAATTGTGCAAGTTCTGCCACTTAAAAAGATGAGAGAGGCCTGTAATTTTCATCATAGGTACACGTCAACTATGACAGACAAATTGAGAAAAAAATCCAGAAAATCACATTGTAGGATTTTTAATGAATTTATTTGCAAATTATGGTGGAAAATAAGTATTTGGTCACCTACAAACAAGCAAGATTTCTGGCTCTTACAGACCTGTAACTTCTTCTTTAAGAGGCTCCTCTGTCCTCCACTCGTTACCTGTATTAATGGCACCTGTTTGAACTTGTTATCAGTATAAAAGACACCTGTCCACAACCTCAAACAGTCACACTCCAAACTCCACTATGGCCAAGACCAAAGAGCTGTCAAAGGACACCAGAAACAAAATTGTAGACCTGCACCAGGCTGGGAAGACTGAATCTGCAATAGGTAAGCAGCTTGGTTTGAAGAAATCAACTGTGGGAGCAATTATTAGGAAATGAAGACATACAAGACCACTGATAATCTCCCTCGATCTGGGGCTCCATGCAAGATCTCACCCTGTGGGGTCAAAATGATCACAAGAACGCTGAGCAAAAATCCCAGAACCACATGGGGGGACATAGTGAATGACCTGCAGAGAGCTGGGACCAAAGTAACAAAGCCTACCATCAGTAACACACTACGCCGCCAGGGACTCAAATCCTGCAGTGCCAGACGTGTCCCCCTGCTTAAGCCAGTACATGTCCAGGCCCGTCTGAAGTTTGCTAGAGTGCATTTGGATGATCCAGAAGAGGATTGGGAGAATGTCATATGGTCAGATGAAACCAAAATAGAACTTGTTGGTAAAAACTCAACTCGTCGTGTTTGGAGGACAAAGAATGCTGAGTTGCATCCAAAGAACACCATACCTACTGTGAAGCATGGGGGTGAAAACATCATGCTTTGGGGCTGTTTTTCTGCAAAGGGACCAGGACGACTGATCCGTGTAAAGGAAAGAATGAATGGGGCCATGTATCGTGAGATTTTGAGTGAAAACCTCCTTCCATCAGCAAGGGCATTGAAGATGAAACGTGGCTGGGTCTTTCAGCATGGCAATGATCCCAAACACACCGCCCGGGCAACGAATGAGTGGCTTCGTAAGAAGCATTTCAAGGTCCTGGAGTGGCCTAGCCAGTCTCCAGATCTCAACCCCATAGAAAATCTTTGGAGGGAGTTGAAAGTCTGTGTTACCCAGCGACAGCCCCAAAACATCACTGCTCTAGAGGAGATCTGCATGGAGGAATGGGCCAAAATACCAGCAACAGTGTGTGAAAACCTTGTGAAGACTTACAGAAAACGTTTGACTTGTGTCATTGCCAACAAAGGGTATATAACAAAGTATTGAGAAACTTTTGTTATTGACCAAATACTTATTTTCCACCATAATTTGCAAATAAATTCATTAAAAATCCTACAATGTGATTTTCTGGAAAAGAAATTCTCATTTTGTCTGTCATAGTTGACGTGTACCTATGATGAAAATTACAGGCCTCTCTCATCTTTTTAAGTGGGAGAACTTGCACAATTGGTGGCTGACTAAATACTTTTATTCCCCACTGTAACATATGGTTGTTCCATATAAGAGGACTGTATCCCGCCAAATATTCCTTAACTGAACCCTCTGAAAACTAAGCATTTTCTGTGTGATATTTACAGCCCTAACCCATACATAAACAAATGGTGATCTCACTATTATCTTACTAATATCAGTTCCGCTAGGAAAAACAGTACAATATAACACAAGATAAAATACTATAACATAGAGAACTAGGGATAGTGCAGTGTTTCCCAAACTCGGTCCTCGGAGTGCATGTTTTGGTTTTTGCCCTAACACTACACTACACTATTCAAACAATCAACTAATCATCAAGCTTTGATTATTTGAATCAGCTGTGTAGTGTTAGGGCAAAACCAAAACATGCACCCCTTGGGGTCCCGAGGACCGAGTTCGGGAAACACTGGGATAGTAGTAACACATTACACCATTCTCCAGTCGAGGGCAAACATCTGGTCGCTAAGTTGGTAAGTGCAGGTAGCCTTACAGAGAGCTGAACATGTCTAATAGATTTGGCTCAAAGTGCATGAAAGTCATTCCACCTGCTCAGTGAGGCTGCGACTGATTGGTCCTGTACCGTCCACCTGGCCAGGTCTGTACAAATCACTGTACAGAGGGACAATGTTCTGCACCACTGCACAGAGTGAAAATCTCTCACACTCCTCTCTCTCTCTCTCTCTCTCTCTCTCTCTCTCTCTCTCTCTCTCTCTCTCTCTCTCTCTGTTGTCTCTCTCTCTCTCTCCATCTCACAATTGCCTGGGACAATTACTGACCACACAAAATGACAATGGAATCAATTTCTCATTTTCATCCCAAAGCATTGAAAATTGGTCTCTCTGTTCACAGGTTATAGGTGGGATGGGCGCAGTGGTCTAAGGCACTGCATCTCAGTGCTTGAGGCGTCACTACAGACCCCCTGGCTCGATTCCAGGCTGTATCACAACCGGCCGTGATTGGGAGTCCCATAGGGCGGCGCACAATTGGCCCAGCGTCGTCCGGGTTTGGCCGGTGTAGGCCGTCATTGTAAATAAGAACTTGTTCTTAACTGACTTGCCAAGTTAAATAAAGGTAAAATAAAAAGAAATAAAAAATGTGTCAGAACATAAAAACTGAAAAAGATCATACAAAGAAGCACCAGCTGTACTGTAGATAGATGTGTCAAATCCACTAGAAACAAGCAGAAAGTAATGAGTATCTGTCATATTAAATCATTTATTCATGAGGTTTATTGAACATTAAAATTATGGGTTGGAGTGCCAGCCACCACACCACTACTATCAACATGTACAGTTGAAGTCGGAAGTTTACATACACTTAGGTTGGAGTCATTAAAACTCGTTTTTCAACCACTCCACAAATTTCTTGTTAACAAACTAGAGTTTTGCAAGTCAGTTAGGACATCTACTTTGTGCATGACACAAGTAATTTTTCCAACAATTGTTTACAGACAGATTATTTCACTTATAATTCACTGTATCACAATTCCAGTGGGTCAGAAGTTTACATACACTAAGTTGACTGTGCCTTTAAACAGCTTGGAAAATTCCAGAAAATGATGTCATGGCTTTAGAAGCTTCTGATAGGCTAATTGACATAATTTGAGTCAATTGGAGGGGTACCTGTGGATGTATTTCAAGGCCTACCTTCAAACTCAGTGCCTCTTTGCTTGACATCATGGGAAAATCAAAAGAAATCAGCCAAGACCTCAGAAAAAAAATGGTGGGCCTCCACAAGTCTGGTTCATCCAGCAATTTCCAAACGCCTGAAGGTACCACGTTCATCTGTACAAACAATAGTACGCAAGTATAAACACCATGGGACCACGCAGCCATAATACCACTCAGGAAGGAGACGCGTTCTGTCTCCTAGAGATTAACGTACTTTGGTGCGAAAAGTGCAAATCAATCCCAGAACAACAGCAAAGGACCTTGTGAAGATGCTGGAGGAAACAGGTACAAAAGTATCTATATCCACAGTAAAATGAGTCCTATATCGACATAACCTGAAAGGCCACTCAGCAAGGAAGAAGCCACTGCTCCAAAACCGCCATAAAAAAGCCAGACTACGGTTTGCAACTGCACATGGGGACAAAGATCGTACTTTTTGGGGAAATGTCCTCTGGTCTGATGAAACAAAAATAGAACTGTTTGGCCATAATGACCATCATTATGTTTGGAGGAAAAAGGGGGTTCTTGTAAGCCGAAGAACACCATCCCAACCGTGAAGCACGGGGGTGCCAGCATCATGCTGTGGGGGTGCTTTGCTGCAGGAGGGACTGGTGCACTTCACAAAATAGATGGCATCATGAGGAAGGAACATTATGTGGATATACTGAATCAACATCTCAAGACATCAGTCAGGAAGTTAAAGCTTTGTCGCAAATTGGTCTTCCAAATGGACAATGACCCCAAGCATACTTCCAAAGTTGTGGCTAAATGGCTTAAGGACAACAAAGTCAAGGTACTGGAAAGGCCATCACAAAGCCCTGACCTCAATCATATAGAACATTTGTGGGCAGAACTGAAAATGTGTGTGCGAGCAAGGAGGCCTACAAACCTGACTCAGTTACACCTGCTCTGTCAGGAGGAATGGGCCAAAATTCACCCAACTTATTGTGGGAAGCTTGTGGAAGGCTACCCGAAACGTTTGACCCAAGTTAAACAATTTAAAGGCAACGCTACCAAATACTAATTGAGTGTATGCAAACTTCTGACCCACTGGGAATGTGCTGAAAGAAATAAAAGCTGAAATAAATCATTCTCTCTACTATTATTCTGACATTTCACATTCTTAAAATAAAGTGGTGATCCTAACTGACCTAAGACAGGACATTTTTACTAGGATTAAATGTCAGGAATTGTGAAAAACTGAGTTTAAATGTATTTGGCTAAGGTGTATGTAAACTTCCGACTTCAACTGTATGTATGAATATAATGATTTTTTTCAAACCATTGACATTGTTATGGACAACCTAGGTGGTATTTTCTAGCCTTGGTGCCAGTCTGTTTCTGCTCTCTTGCTAACTCCTTATGGAATTGTCTTGCCAAATGTTTAGCTTAACAATGACATTGACAATGGTCAAAAGCACAAACAGATCTGGGACCAGGCTAGGTATTTTCTAAGCTACAGTACAATATACAGTATTTCTGTTGATGAAAAATGATCTCTGCATCTAATGGTTACAGAGTTGGTGGTTGTACTGGTTTCTACTGGTTACAGAGCTGGTGGTTCTACTGGTTTCTACTGGTTACAGAGTTGGTGGTTCTACTGGTTTCTACTAGTTACAGAGTTGGTGGTTCTACTGGTTTCTACTAGTTACAGAGTTGGTGGTTCTACTGGTTTCTACTAGTTACAGAGCTGGTGGTTCTACTGGCTTCTACTAGTTACAGAGCTGGTGGTTCTACTGGTTTCTACTGGTTACATAGCTGGTGGTTCTACTGGTTTCTACTAGTTACAGAGCTGGTGGTTCTACTGGTTTCTACTAGTTACAGAGCTGGTGGTTCTGCTGGTTTCTACTGGTTACATAGCTGGTGGTTCTACTGGTTTCTACTAGTTACAGAGCTGGTGGTTCTACTGGTGTCTACTAGTTACAGGGCTGTTCTTCACGTGGTGTGGGTATCTACCGTGAACCTATAGTGTGGTCTCTGCTGAAGTTATGACCTGGAGGGGTAATGGATAGTTAATTATGTGCATATGGTGTTCAGTTCACCACCATATAAAGAATAAACTGTTGATAGATGGTCTTGTGTGGCCTATGCACCACCTCACAATTAACAGTTATACTGTACCTGTTGTAGAGCAATGTTTGGGAAGCTTCTCTGAAAATATAGTTTATCAAGCTACCAATTATTTCACACTGGAAAAATTTGAACTACACTAAATCTACCCTTAAGAAACAGAGTTTGTTTAACTAAAGTTACATTGAAAAAGTAGTACACTGATCAAAACTACCTCTTCTGAATCAGATGTTTTGTATTTGTGT
Source organism: Coregonus lavaretus (assembly GCF_964263955.1). Classification (NCBI taxonomy): domain Eukaryota; kingdom Metazoa; phylum Chordata; class Actinopteri; order Salmoniformes; family Salmonidae; genus Coregonus; species Coregonus lavaretus. The sequence goes on from NC_139994.1 coordinate 19,994,611, forward strand.
TTTTATTTATTAAGGATCCACATTAGTTCCTGCCAAGGCAGCAGCTACTCTTCCTAGGGTCCAGCAACATTAAGGCAGTTATATCCAATTTAAAATATTCCATGACATTACATTTCATAACACTTTTCATAACACATTAAGTATGTTCCCTCAGGCCACTACTCTACTATCACATAGATATAATACAAAATCCATGTGTACGTGTGTGTAGAGTGAGTATCTTATCATGTGTACAGTGGGGAAAGAAAGTATTTAGTCAGCCACCAATTGTGCAAGTTCTCCCACTTAAAAAGATGAGAGAGGCCTGTAATTTTCATCATAGGTACACGTCAACTATGACAGACAAAATGAGGAAAAAAAATCCAGAAAATCACATTGTAGGATTTTTTATGAATTTATTTGCAAATTATGGTGGAAAATAAGTATTTGGTCAATAACAAAAGTTTCTCAATACTTTGTTATATACCCTTTGTTGGCAATGACACAGGTCAAACATTTTCTGTAAGTCTTCACAAGGTTTTCACACACTGTTGCTGGTATTTTGGCCCATTCCTCCATGCAGATCTCCTCTAGAGCAGTGATGTTTTGGGGCTGTCGCTGGGCAACACAGACTTTCAACTCCCTCCAAAGATTTTCTATGGGGTTGAGATCAGGAGACTGGCTAGGCCACTCCAGGACCTTGAAATGCTTCTTACGAAGCCACTCCTTCATTGCCCGGGCGGTGTGTTTGGGATCATTGTCATGCTGAAAGACCCAGCCACGTTTCAACTTCAATGCCCTTGCTGATGGAAGGAGGTTTTCACTCAAAATCTCACGATACATGGCCCCATTCATTCGTTCCTTTACACGGATCAGTCGTCCTGGTCCCTTTGCAGAAAAACAGCCCCAAAGCATGATGTTTCCACCCCCATATTTCACAGTAAGTATGGTGTTCTTTGGATGCAACTCAGCATTCTTTGTCCTCCAAACACGACGAGTTGAGTTTTTACCAAAAAGTTATATTTTGGTTTCATCTGACCATATGACATTCTCCCAATCCTCTTCTGGATCATCCAAATGCACTCTAGCAAACTTCAGACGGGCCTGGACATGTACTGGCTTAAGCAGGCGGACACGTCTGGCACTGCAGGATTTGAGTCCCTGGCGGCGTAGTGTGTTACTGATGGTAGGCTTTGTTACTTTGGTCCCAGCTCTCTGCAGGTCATTCACTAGGTCCCCCCGTGTGGTTCTGGGATTTTTGCTCACCGTTCTTGTGATCATTTTGACCCTACGGGGTGAGATCTTGCGTGGAGCCCCAGATCGAGGGAGATTATCAGTGGTCTTGTATGTCTTCCATTTCCTAATAATTGCTCCCACAGTTGATTTCTTCAAACCAAGCTGCTTACCTATTGCAGATTCAGTCTTCCCAGCCTGGTGCAGGTCTACAATTTTGTTTCTGGTGTCCTTTGTCAGCTCTTTGGTCTTGGCCATAGTGGAGTTTGGAGTGTGACTGTTTGAGGTTGTGGACAGGTGTATTTTATACTGATAACAAGTTCAAACAGATGCCATTAATACAGGTAACGAGTGGAGGACAGAGGAGCCTCTTAAAGAAGAAGTTACAAGTCTGTGAGAGCCAGAAATCTTGCTTGTTTGTAGGTGACCAAATACTTATTTTCCACCATAATTTGCAAATAAATTCATAAAAAATCCTACAATGTGATTTTCTGGATTTTTTTTCCTCAATTTGTCTTTCATAGTTGACGTGTACCTATGATGAAAATTACAGGCCTCTCTCATCTTTTTAAGTGGGAGAACTTGCACAAATAGTGGCTGACTAAATACTTTTTTTCCCCACTTTATGTGTGTCTGTGCCTGTGTGTGTCTCTTCACAGTCCCGCTGTTCCATAAGGTGTATTTGTATGTTTTTTAAATCTGATTCTACTGCTTGCATCAGTTACCTGATGTGGAATAGGGTTTGTATTTGTATTTGTATTTGTATTTATTATGGATCCCCTACTCTTCCTGGGGTCCAGCAAATTAAGGCAGTTTATACCATTTTAAAAACATTACAATACATTCTGGACTTGGGGATAATATATCAGGGGGTGTAAAGCCATAACACATAAATTTTTCCATCAGCAGACTATGATTGATAAATTCAAAAACCGCACTGAAGTCTAACAAAACAGCTCCCACAATCCTTTTATCATCAATTTCTCTCAGCTAATCATCAGTAATTTGTGTAAGTGCTGTGCTTGTTGAATGTCCTTCCCTATAAGCGTGCTGAAAGTCTGTTGTCAATTTGTTTACAGTAAAATAGCATTGTATCTGGTCAAATACAATTTTTTCCAAATGTTTACTAAAGGTTGGTAACAGGCTGATTGGTCGGCTATTTGAGCCAGTAAAGGGGGCTTTACTATTCTTGGGTAGCGGAATGACTTTTGCTTCCCTCCAGGCCTGAGGGCACACACTATCTAGTAGGCTTAGATTGAAGATATGGCAAATAGGAGTGGCAATATCGTCCGCTATTAGCCTCAGTAATTTTCCATCCAAGTTGTCAGACCCCGGTGGCTTGTCATTGTTGATAGACAACAATCATTTTTTATTTTCACCTCTTCCACACTCACTTTACGGAATTCAAAATTACAATGCTTGTCTTTCATAATTTGATCAGTTATACTTGGATGTGTAGTGTCAGCGTTTGTTGCTGGCATGTCATGCCTAAATTTGCTAATCTTGCCAATGAAAAATAAGTGTAGTGAGATCTTTGTGACAGCCATAAGTGAGTGCATTGGGTTAGCCCAGTGGTCAGGGAGATAATAAAATAGGGCATAGTTATTTTGCTAATAATTTTATGTTTTAATTTTTTTGCAAAACATTTTTATGGTTAGTTCCAGTAGTTAGCTACACCATTACATGGCAAAAAAACTAATTAACTACTGAAAACACTTGACTATACTCCAGAAATGCAGTTAAATTACTAGTTGAATTACATGTAGTGGAACTACTCACCAACACTGTTGTAGAGTTCAGCATGGCTTGGTCAGATCCCCTTAAATCAGTTCAGCATGGCTTGATCAGATCCCCTTAAATCAGTTCAGCATGGCTTGGTCAGATCCCCTTAAATCAGTTCAGCATGGCTTGGTCAGATCCCCTTAAATCAGTTCAGCATGGCTTGATCAGATCCCCTTAAATCAAAGCCATGATAATATCATCAAATTAAAGCCCTTGCAGTACTCAGATGCCAGTTACAAAACTTCTTCATAGACATTTGAACAGTTTATGCTATCTCAGTTCTTTAAAGCTTTTTTTTCAGCATCTGCTCTCTCAGTTCCACTAACATACTTAACCCTGATGGCATTATGGTTAAACACAAACACATTATCATCCAAAGATATACACTTACTGACACAACGACATAGGCCTACTACTGTAGGCCTACACAAAGGCATCCATTCCATTTACCAATCAAATTGTCCATATCTGTTATAATCAGACTCTCCAAAAGATGGCACTACCCCCCTCTATTCCTGTTGTTTAGAAGATGTGTTTAGAAGGTTGTAACAGCATGAAAGGCAGCTTGAAATTACTTTGAGTTCAGTTTATTGTGGCATTTTATCAACGGCTGTGTGATTGAATTAAGTCACTCACCTTATTCTTAGACGGATGGTAATCTATTGCTGGATACATTTGTGATAAAACAGACTATTTTTCATCATCATCTTTAGTCAATGTGCACATGGACTCTGGTGGAATTATAAAGAATATCTCTTGGAGTCTTAGCAGGTTTGTCTGTAGGATGTGAAGTGATCTATAGGTCAGAGACGCTTAATGAGAGGTGAGGAGACTCACAAACAGACAGACGGCAGAGGTACAGGCCAAAGTATTGATCCAGTGGTATTTAACATTTCATGTAAAATCCTCACTGGTGCTTCTGTGCCAGGGTGCTTCCATCTAGAGGTCTGCACGGGACCGATTTCTTCATCACGCTCCTACGTGCGGATCCGCATCATTTCATGTCGTACGGCTTTCTGTCTGAATCCCACCCGCTACCGCAAGAACTGGTCCCAAACCCAACCGCAGTGCCGCAATGTTATTTTTAGGCATATGTGAGGCAGCTCACTTGCCAGCCATGGTCCCAGCAATTTTGCGCCCTATAGGCAATATCAAATGCGCAAAATTAACTTAAGAAATAGGTTAAATTACCTAAGATTCTCACATTGCCCATTATATTAGACTATCTGTATTACTGGGACATAAAAGACTGTGAAAAAACACCAGCAAATCAGCTCCAAGTGATTTTAATTTAGGAAATCTTTTCCAAAGTATTCCAACTCATAATAGAGAGATATATGTGATCTATACAAACGTAAGCAAGGTTTGAAATTATAATGTTTTAGTCAAATATTATATAGGTTTGGGCTACTTGTGGTCAATTTGCAGTCTACAAATTATTTGTAATTATGTTCCGGCTCCCTGACCATCCACTTAAAATCTGCCCGCGGCTCTCCGCCCATGTAGGAGGCCTACTCTATTTCAATGAGACCACTCATACTTGGCGCACTTGAACTCACACGCTCAACTAGGAAAGAGGCTACTGAAGTTGAAGCAGCAAATTCTGAGTGTGTGAATAATGCGAAAAATATGTGCTTTTAATACAATAGGTAGGCTAACGCATACAAAGCAGAAAGACAACCGTTTCCAAATAATCTGCGGGACAACAAAAATATTTTCATCCCAAAGTCGTCTGTCTGACCGCCTGCTCTCGCCCGCAGCATGAAAAATGCAGACCTCGCCGCAATGATCTCTGTCGGGACCTTCAGGTCCCGCGGGCATTCCGCGGAATGCAGCCCTCTACTTCCATCCTTCCCATCGAAACAACAGAGAACAAACGTGATCCTCAACAGGGCTCCATAAGCCATGAGCCTCGCAAAGCCTGTTACAGACAAATAGTGAACGCTTGTTTTGACCACAACAACAATAGCAGCTCCCTTCCTCCTTTCTTGTCAAGGTTATGAGCTTCTGCAAGACCCTGTAATATAGAGAAGTAACATCCTGGCTTCGTGAACGATTCTGGCAACACCCACCAATTGGTGGAGAATGCTCCTGGATACATCCAGATCATTCTGCTTGGTGGAGGGGCGGATATTGTTGATGCAGAGGTCAATGTGTTCTGAACCCAGACACAAACATCTATAGAGAGATGTATAAGGAGAGAGAGAGAGAGAGAGAGATGTACAGATGTAGGATCTTAATTTGACCTATATTGTCACAGCAAAATAATCCTGCAGCAACAGGATTTGAACGTTTAGTCAATAATGTTGCTTGAGCGATAGTTAGGCTATCAGCTGGCCAAAAATGAAAAGTGCAATACTGTTAATATAACTGTGTCCTAGTGTGGGTTTTCAGTGAATTTATGTAAACCACAAAGCTCATCTGAAAATTCTAAGCAACAAAAGAGGGATCAAATTAAGATCCTACACCTGTAGACAGAGATAACGGGAGACAGATGGGTGGGCAGTGGTATGGCGGGCAAGGGGAGACTGGAATAAGACTTCCAAAAGTGCCCTTAATATTGCACTCCGAAAAAGTTCCATCCTAAAGCTGACAGCCTGGCTGAAGACGTCCCTACTACACATACATGCATCTTCAGCTTCTACTTTTCTTATTGATAAGAAATCAGTCATTCATTCCTGTCAGTTACTCAAGTAAAGCATTCTCTATTACTGTGAATGGCTCAGTAATAGTCACATGTCTATGCATCACCATAACCGCATTACATTATCAATGACAGTAAAACAACATGACCTCAGTCACCACAGTGACTCTGACCACAGTGATTCTACAGTCAATCTTTAGTGCTCTCTGCATTGTTAATGATGTCCTGTCTACTCTTCAATATGAACTCACCCATAGTCACAATATGTGTCATCCTATTCCCTGTAACATAAGTTAAATATCATGTGGCTGTCCATGGTACTGATTCCGCTGTGTGTGTGTGTGTGTGTGTGTGTGTGCGTATGCGTGTGCATGCCTGCTTGCATGCGTTTGAGTGCGTAAGTAGAAAAAACATGCTGACTCACCCTACTTGTAGAGAAACGCCAATGCCGTCCTCCTCTCTTTCATGTTGACGAAACGGTCTATGAATCTGTCAAACAGTACATGCTTTTAGTTTTTGTTATCCTATGCTTCCTGGCTAAAACGCTTGCTCGCTAGCCTAACTTCCTTACATGGGCAACGATGAGCTAGCTAGTTAACATTAGCCTACCACATCTAGCTACATATTGGACTTCCATCCTCTCAGGCCAGAGGCACAATGTATGAATTTATGATTGGATCAGAATCACCATTATAATCATTGGCCAATACAGAGAATTAAGTAAAACCACAAGTCCAAATCCCTTTCTCCATCCATGGCTAATTAAGGAAAGTGCCAATTTTAGCTAGCTAGCTAGCCACCAGAGGACAACAACACAACAAGATGCAACAATTCAAGTTTTTTTTGTGTCAATGGGGTTTGGCTTTTGATGTGATTGGTGTGAAGCCAAATCCAAATTTCCAAATGCTTCCCTTGACACTTTTTTTTGGGGTGACCCAGGATCATTCACAGTTGAGCTCACTCAGTTTAGCTCAACGCTGATTGGCTGTTATTGTATCATTTATTTCATAAAGGGAGACCAAATGCTCGATGGCTTCCCTTGCATTCAATGCTACGGGCAGCAACAATATCATACTATTTTTGACCAGACAGCATCAGGGCTACACATAAACAGACAGAGGGGCGCTGTTTTGCTCTCTTGGATGCTTTCTCCGTTGAGATTCAGTACATTCAGCCTCTTCGGAATTGAAGGAAAATTATGAAACACAGAGAGATGAAAGATAACAATTATTGCTTTAAAAATATATATGTTTCAATTTATGGGGCAAGCCTGGCTTCCCTTGGCATCCATGAATACACGCCACTGGAGTTCAGGTATTGTTTTGATTGTGACTCAGGTTTACTCCGTCAACAAATGTCTCTCCAGCTCGTACTCTCCCTGTTCACTCAAACATCCACAACAAAAATACAAATTTACTCCACTATCACGTTGGGATTGGCTATATACTGTAGTTTTCGACTTCGGAGAGAGGAACAACGGACAATGACTATCAACGAAACCAATCTGAGACACCCTCTCCAAGGATGACAACTTGAATGTGGGACCTCCAAGGTTTACAGCTATGCTTTTGGAACATTTCAGACATTCAAAAGAGAGTTTACCGTAGATCCCCCTAGGATCACTGTGCAGCATTAGGTTTGAATTTCTTAACCATAGTTAGTGGATGTAAAAAGATAAAACTTTAAATCTGGCAACCCAGTGGTTTTAAACATGAAGTAATCTGCTTTAATCCTGGGAGATCACAGCATGCTAAAAAACACTAATCCCACATAATGATGACTGTACATCACAAAGGTCCACTCTGTCAAGAGAACTACAGAAGGTAAAAGGAACACACTGTGTGCGTGGGTGCATCAAGTGTGTGCATGTGATCTTTGGAGAGATTGGTAAGACATTCAGTGCCTCTTTCTGTGGACCAGATATGTTGTAACAGCAGGGGAGAAATTCTGTTTAGCTACACTTTTAGAAAAAGAACTACAAACATCTAGAACCCATAGGGGGACAGCCGAGGAACCCTTTTAGATTGTAGATGTTTTTAGTATTTTTTCTAAACAGTGTTTCTCCCCTGCTGTATTTACTAAAGAGACTTAGTTTGATGTGAGAGTTTGATGTGTTCTGAATCCAGTTCCTTTTTAACTACAGATTAACCTTCATCCATGCAGGAGGATATATGGGGATTATCCACTCTGTGACAAGTGCATATGGTGTGCTTTTCAAACCCATCAACAATCCTACGGCGAACATACTGTCCTTCATATTTTAGTTTAGCCATACACGGAGGAACACTGAAAGAAGCATTGATTTCTCTCTGTTTACTTGTGTTTCTCCCATAAAGAGGTGTCTAGGTCATGTCGTGGTGTCTGGAGCAGGGGAAGCGGAGGGTAGTGAGGAATGGTAGAGACAGGAGGAAGTGGAGGGAGGAAAGCAACAGTAGAGACGAGGGGAAGGGGAGACCTATGACCTCTAGTCTGCACACTGTGTTTACTGTGTTTATCTTTTATTTTTCTGTCTCTCATTTTTCCTGCCAGCAGTGGAGAAGGCTGTGGTGGGTGGAAACTGTGCTGGAGCGAGGCTGGAGAGAGAGTGGGAGAGGGAGAGGGAGAGGGAGAGGGAGAGGGAGAGGGAGAGGGAGAGGGAGAGGGAGAGGGAGAGGGAGAGGGAGAGGGAGAGGGAGAGGCAAAGGCAGAGGCAGAGGCAGGGGCAGAGGCAGAGGCAGAGGCAGAGAGAGAGAGAGAGAGAGAGAGAGAGAGAGAGAGAGAGAGAGAGAGAGAGAGAGAGAGAGAGAGAGAGAGAGAGAGAGAGAGAGAGAGAGAGAGAGAGAGAGAGAGAGACAGAGAGAGAGAGTGAGAGTAAGAGTGAGAGAGGTAGAGAGAGACAGAGAGAGAGACAGAGAGAGGTAAAGGGTAGCCTACAGTACTCTCTGCTATAGGCCACAGAATAGAAAACAAAAAGGCTTCTGCAGTGTTCTGTAATAGCGCCCTCGATTATAATGTTTTTCTCGAAAATGTCTGTTTGAATGAATTTCACGTCAATGCTTCACTATGTACCTGTATGGCCCCCTTGTGAGCTACAATGTTTAAAAAATACAAAGTTAATTAATGGATAAATAGATAAAGGTCATTCCCATAGGGCTTATCTCGTCTGATGTTTTCATTAAAGCAAAGAAAAACTCTTAATTCTCAGCATGCAGTCACCCCTGCCAATACAGTTAATTGGCAATTTGATTAAATATCTGAATTTAATGTGTGTTTAAAAGTAAGGTATTCATCTCTCAGAGATATAGTCCTCTCCGCTGACTGCTAGCCTGTGAGGGAGAAGGCTATTAATAAAAATAATATGATTTATAGGCAACTTTTTTAAAACTACTGAGCCATTTAATCAGCACAAGATGTGCTATGGCTGTAGAGATATGGAGGACAAAGGATTTATAGGGGATTGCCTTCATCTGACTACTCAGATTCCATTTCAGCGGATTTGCAAGAGATTCACACATTGATAACCTGCAACAAATACAGTATTAGATGTTATTTCAGTATCTCATCTAAGTATAAGTCCTGTATGCAGCCTTGAGTGAAATAGTTTGCTCAATATTCCTTTCAAACTCATAGTGAGAAACATTGAATAAAATGGAAATTGTGCCCAAATGCTGATGATGCTTCTTCTTCTTAAAAAATGTATGTCCCTGTTCTGCTTCAATAAAGAGAGAGGCAGCCATTCTCCTCAGCGGGGAGGAAAGAGAGGAAACAACTTCATAAAGGATGAAAGGAATTGTGGTGAGGAAAGAACACAAACTGGCTCTTTAGAATCATCATCAGAATCTTCCTGAGCCACGGCCACTCATCACAGAGCTCACAGAGCACGGCTACCAGTTAGAATGTTAGAACAGAGAGGAGCCCCAGAGTTCTCCTCAGGCAGACCACATTACATCTTCTATACCTGCCTACCAGAGAGGAGAGGAGAGGAGAGGAGAGGAGAGGAGAGGAGAGGAGAGGAGAGGAGAGGAGAGGAGAGGAGAGGAGAGGAGAGGAGAGGAGAGGAGAGGAGAGGAGAGGAGAGGAGAGGAGAGGAGAGGAGAGGAGAGGAGAGGAGAGGAGAGGAGAGGAGAGGAGAGGAGAGGTCTGGGACCGACGGCCATCTGCCTGTACTTCTCTCGCCCTCTTTCATCTTGATTGTCATTTCAAGCCTAGCAGGCTCCCGGCATTGAGAATTTATCGCAATGAGGAAACGGGTAGGGGAGAATGAGAGACGCTCAAAGAACGCCTGCAAGGTCAATTCATGAAGAGAGAATGAGAGGAGGAAGAGAAGAGAGAGAGGAGGAAGAGAGGAGGTCCGTGGTGATGAAGAGGTGAGAGTGGAGCCCAGATTAGTCCAGCAGAGAGAAGGCAGGAGTCAGCTTTAATTGATAAGACTCTCAGGATGGGTGGAACCATTTGCAGTGGCCTCCCATTGAAGTCAGAACACCTAGATACCATCAATAAATAAATGGTAACCGGGTAGAACAGAGAGAATCAAAGATGATCAGATGTTCAGCTGGTTCTACATCATTTAACATCAGCCGTGCTGGCTAGATCAATGCGGATGCATTTTTCACTCTCACCTGTTGTGAAGGGGCCTTGCAAGACTTTCACTAACGCTCCAGTTTGATACAGATATTGTTGCTTCCTAAGTGGCACCCTATTCCCTTTTTAGTGAACTACAAAAGAAGGTAAAGGGAATGTACTGCCATTTGGGACGCATCTATTAATATAACCCTTCATGAACAAACAGTCTTAGTTTGACTTGCCTGATTTTGACTCAAACCCACCTGCATGAACCCCACTCCATCTCCTCGCTGTGTCCTTACGGTGAAGGATACAGTTATAAACAGCTTAGTGGTCATCAACACCTTCACTGCCACCAGACAGACATAAAGGATGCTTCGATAGAAGAAACGGTGGGTCATATGGGTGGAGTCTTCTCCGTCTAATACCTTGTCAGCATCATTCCGGTTTACTGAGCTGAAACTTGATCTACTGAGATTAACAAAATCAATCGAGTGAGAGAGCACGGCCTGACGACGCCCACGGTGAAATACTGGCCAATGGTGAGGCTGATCTGGCAGAGATACAGGAAAACATGACGGATGCCTCGATACAGAGGAAGGAGGCCCTGGGAAGAGAAAACAAAATACACAGAGATACAGAGATACACAAAAATACACTGAGATACAGTACAGAGATACACAAAAATACAATGAGATCAATGTTCCCTCAAAAACAATTCTGGTACTGAGCAAATTTCAGGTCAGCTGATCGCAAACTTCAACATTGTGAAATTTCTGTGCAACTTCCGGCAAGCGTTTACTGTGAACACTGAGGCTGTACCCGCTTTAAGTTACAGTTTTAACAGTGATCAAGTAGGCTGCTGTGGCTATTTGATCATAATGTAGGCCTACCAGAGTGGCCTATCATCCAAAACAATGGAGAAAATGCATCCCGTAATATTTTAACATGGAAATAGCTGTTCTATCATTCAGTCTACAGTAGCAGCCAATGTGTGGTGTTCAATGTAGGCCTACATTCCATGAGACTTTTGAAAAAAACATGCAGGGCTTGACATTAACCTGTTTATCCACTTGTCCTTCAGACAAGGAGGTGACTGAACATGTTCTTGTGTTGTTTGATGCAATAAAAAACTTTACAAAATAAAATGCATAATTATTCCCATACCATTATTACAGAGAATCTGACAAATTATGCTACCCTCTGCCTATTGGCTACTTAGCTTATTCAAGCCTGCATCAAAATACAACACTACCCCTTTAAGACAAAAAAAAAATGCTATTTACCTGATTCGCTTTTCAAAGATGGCTAGAAATGCACACGTTTTGTGCTCTTGTAGGAAACAATCACCCCCCCCATTGCTGACTACAAATCTATAACTGGGCTAATAACTCACTAACTAGCAAAGGATATGAACAAATGTGCACACGTGGCAACATGCAGGTCTCACTTTTATCTCAAAACAAGCGCATCTACTCATGACCGCTCATTCTGTAAACAGTCCAGTTCAAAGTAAATGGCACAGATCCATTATGGAAATGGTTGAGTTGCATATAGGCTTACTGCAGTTCTGATTGGTTGTAGCGCTCCGTTCTGTGTAGAGTACAGGCCTGTCAATGCAATAGAATCCTACTCCGATGTGTTCTGCCTACAACAAAGTTAGTTTTGCATACTAAGTCTTCCATAGTTGGTTTTGTTTCAGTATGTTGCATTGAAAGTGGCTAATATTGTGTTGATTGGATTACAATTCCAACAGTAAAGGGAAGCATTGATAGTGTTAACTAACGGGGAAAACTCTAGAAAGTTGAGTGAAGTTCAATCTCGTGCTTCTCTGCGGGCTGCTATTTTTTCTGCACAGCAGTGCAGGGGGGAGCTGCGCGCCCACGCACACGTGCAGCTTAGAGAGAACATTGACTGAGATACAGTACAGAGTTACACCAAAATACACTGAGATACAGTACAGAGATACACCAAAATACACTGAGATACAGTACAGAGTTACACCAAAATACACTGAGATACAGTACAGAGATACACCAAAATACACTGAGATACAGTACAGAGTTACACCAAAATACACTGAGATACAGTACAGAGATACACAAAAATATACTGAGATACAGTACAGAGATACACAAAAATATACTGAGATACAGTACAGAGATACACCAAAATACACTGAGATACAGTACAGAGTTACACCAAAATACACTGAGATACAGTACAGAGATACACCAAAATACACTGAGATACAGTACAGAGTTACACCAAAATACACTGAGATACAGTACAGAGATACACAAAAATATACTGAGATACAGTACAGAGATACACAAAAATATACTGAGATACAGTACAGAGATACACAAAAATACACTAAGATACAGTACAGAGATACACAAAAATACACTGAGATACAGTACAGACATATACAAAAATACACTGAGATACAGTATAGAGATACACAAAATACACTGAGATACAGTACAGAGATACAGTTCTAATCATTCCATTCCAGCCATTACAATGAGCCCATCCTCCTATAGCTCCTCCCACCAGCCTCCACTGATACACAGAGATACATAGTGAGCTACAGCCCAAACAGCACCTGTTCAGTGATAATAGATAACAAATCCAGAGAGGACTGGAGGGAGAGAAGACAGGATGAAATGTTTAACTGAATATTTACATGAAAAATAACTTGAACCATATGGATCCGATTCTTTTGCACTTCTGTTCTGTTCTGTAGGTAACTTTGTACATTCATTATCAGCGGGAAGAAACTCCTACTCAAAACATAACCCCATCATCCCACTAGCACATGTTTTGCTTATCCTTCTCCTCCTCCTCCTCCTCCTCCTCCTCACTCTTCTTCATCCTCCTCCTCAACATCTCAGTGCCACTCCTACTTTAATGACCTGTGTGTAGCTCCCACTGTCAAGTCCACTCACCCTAACCACAGGCTCTGAGTCAGCGAGACCTCACGTCAATCTCCATGTCAGCTAAGCATCACATGGGAATGCATGGGAGTTCTAATTTCCCAGCATGCTAAGTTGGCCTCCCGCAGACCGGAGAAAAGAACAGACCTCAGGAGGTGGAGCTGTCCATCAGGGACTTTGTGTCATGTGTCGTTCTTTCCCGAACCACTGGCTGTGATTCTGATCTGTTAAGATGGGATTCCAGCAGAGAACGAGCGTTAACGGCTGCAGCTGTAATGCTTTACAATAATGTCCAGTAATAAACCATTTATTAAAGTATTTATCAACAGAGTAACTTGGCTGCAAATTGAAAGGGGAAATGACCACATACGTATCCTGCATTATCATAGAAAGATAGACACACTGAAGGTTGTGCACAGCCTGCCTTTCAACATTATCAAATCCACTTTAGGGGGGACCACAGCATCGGAACACTTACCCAAACAACTACATTGCCAGAGTGGCCCAGTCAGATAACCTTTATGCTTTTCAAAATAAATTGAATTTTTCCATCACTTTATTTCATTAAATTAATTGGTAGTATAAGCATATTAAGATGCTTTTATGGTGATCTGTATTGCAAACAAGACTAATTAGGCTGATTGTCCAAATGTTTTCCCTGTTCGTCTTAATTATATTCCTGGACCGTGTTTATCTCTAAAGAGGTAAATAACAATATGATTTAGTTATTACTATCTCTCATCCACTTAATGCTCTCCACTAAGAGAGAGAGAGAGAGAGTGAGAGAGAGAGAGAGAGAGAGAGAGAGAGAGAGAGAGAGAGAGAGAGAACACAGAGCAAGAGAGAGAACGAGAGGGAAAGAGAGAGAAAGCGAGAGAAAGAGAGAGAGAAGAGATCGATGGAGAGAGAGAGAAAGAGAAAGAGAAAGAGAGAGAGAGAGAGAGAGAGAGAGAGAGAGAGAGAGAGAGAGAGAGAGAGAGAGAGAGAGAGAGAGAGAGAGAGAGAGCCCCAGCTTCATCATCTCTCATTAAGTAATGAATAGTGATTGGTATGAAATGACTTCACCTCACAGTCTGGTTGTCCATTAGCTTGTTAATCAACAGCATATGACTGCCAGGCAGCAGTTAAATCCTCCTGCAAACAAACCACCCGCCCAGCCACTGGCCTTCCACACGCACACACACACACACACACACACTACACATCCCTCCACCCTTCAAAATCCAATCCTGTATTCGCATAATGAGGGCCAAAGGAGACAATGTGTGCTGAAGATCAGAATGCATTTATTCACAGGAAGCTGTTGTCGTCTAGCACCTGGTTAATTCCAGGTCTGGTCTGTTATGTAATCAAAGCTGAGGTTCAGGTTAAACTGACGGCAATATAATGCTCCCAACACTCAGACCTCAGTGGGCTCGTGGCATTCAGAATGAGAGTGGCAGAGAAACTCTGTGAGAAAAGTGATTAAGGACTTACAAACAAGGTATAGGTATAATTCATGAGGGTGATAAACCGACACTTTACATACTACAGCAACGTTAACTGGGAAGACATTTTTACCGTCATGTCAGAAATATTGTATTAGTTGTTATAGGCTGCAAGGAAATGTCAGTTGTGTCACATTGAAATAAGAGAAAGGCTCATAGGGGAAAGGCTACAACATCCTAAGAAAAAGCCTACAACAGTGAACAGGCTACACTTGTGATAGCACATGTGAAATATTAAATGTGTTAATATAAACTACAAGCTGATTCTAACAACAAGGACAGTTCATTAACCAGCGTAATGCTTTATGTTATGCTATAGCGTCATGCTATTGGAAGCATCTAGAACAACAGACCTGATCCCTCTGTGTGAGTCAGAGAACAGCCAGTGTAATAGATGGGAGAAGGTCAACAGTAAATGTCAAAAGTGTTTACCCTCAAGAATGAGACAGATTGGCCGGTATTTATCATACCCACATCAAGGTTCCTATTACGGTAACATGGCTTCAGCCTCTCAGCCTCTCAGGGTCCTGTGCTTAGGTTTAATTGAGTGGAAATATCAAGAGAGAAAACAGAAGCAGAACGTTTCTGGGTTCTATTCCTGTATGAAATTATAGTGAGCTGTAAAGGTAAAGGTCATTCTTAGGCCTCTGTCCCAAATGGCACCCTATTCCCTACATAGTGCATTACTTTTGACCAGAGCCCTATGGGTTATAACACAGCATGCATTTGATTACTTAATGAAGAACCTGCTTTCAAGGTAGGCAGGCTCTGTGTCTCTTAGAAGGAGGGAGAGAGAGAGAGAGAGAGAGAGAGAGAGAGAGAGAGAGAGAGAGAGAGAGAGAGAGAGAGAGAGAGAGAGAGAGAGAGAGAGAGAGAGAGAGAGAGAGAGAGAGAGAGTCACTGAAAACAGCCTGGAAACACCTGTGAGAGACAACCAGACTGCAAAGAAGGCCTGATATTCATAGGAACACAATCAATAGTAGCATTTGTTGTTCGCTTGTCCTCTGAAAACTGAAAATGGAAAGAATATGAACAGCTAAGTGAGATAGATTCTCCTGTTACTTCAACACAACTCTGCTGTGAGTATACGGGGACAATCCAAGATGTTCTCTGCTCCTCCCTGGGCCAGCTCTGTATTTGGCAGCCAGCCAAAAGGATGAAAATCTATAAACCTTAAATCTGGAGATGTAATACATTCATGGGTGAGGTGACCCTACGATCCCCCTATGGCTGAGTCTCAAATTGAACTCTATTCCCTACAGTATATAGTGCACCATTTCTTCTCAGGGTCCATAGGGTGTCATTTGGGACTCACACAATGTCATGGTGGAATCGCTGTGGTGTGGTTCATTAGATAAATAATGAAAGGTGAGGTTTTTAACAGAGTAACACCAGCCCTACCACCAGCTATACGACCATTTATTATTCACTACACAGCAGATCAATAGATCAGGAGTAAGGAGAGAATGAGGGGGGGTTATGCTATGTGTCATCATTTTAATGAAATATAGATTTGGGACTATTAAACAGCATGTTTTAGTGGTGGTACAATTGCTCACTTTTTCAGGGCTAAACAAAGCTATCCATTTAACTGGAGAAGGATCGATGGCGGGCCGTGACCAATATGTAGGGCTACCTTTCAGATGTGGCTAACGTTACGCTGGAGACCAGGTGATAAATCAAAACAAAAGCTATGACCATTTTTTATAGTTGTTGTATCTAGTTACCCACGCATACAAGCACTCACACACACACACACAAACACCTCTGAGCTTAAATTTCAACGTGGTATCACCCCGTAGCTCGTTGTTGTACTCTTATTCCTCTGAATTCGTTATTGTAGGTTATTTATAAATATATTATACAGAATAATATTTTATTACCACATAGGCTGTGGTTTCATACTCTGGAATGTGCATGTAGTCCCATGATGACAATATTTAAAAACCTGGCTACCCATCACATCCTGATCATTTTCATAGACATCAATTAAATAGTCCCATGATGCGTTGTTAAGGATCCAGAAAAAAATCTGCTGTGCCCCAGAAAACCAGGGGCTAGATTCAATCAGTTCCGCCTTAACCCACGACAACCGAGAACTGCATAACAGTTTCATTGGTTTTATTTAGGCGATTTCGGGGGTGTAACTGCGTTGGAGCTGTCAAATCAGCAAGTGGCTCCCGGCGTTATACCTATCGCGGAAATTGCCATTGGATGCGTCAAATCTCATTAGTAGTAATCTCATGCAGCCTTGTTACAAGTTGGAACACTGGAATGTGTGTTGTCATGTACACCTCCATTAGGCTAATATAAATCCTTATTATTTTGTTGAACGGTTTTCAATTTTAGTGTCATTATTTCAATATTGCTTACACTTTCTCGTTCTAAACTTGTGTGGTCATTGTCAAAAGCAGTGCACTGTATAGGGAATAGGGTGCCATTTCAGACACTTCCCATGCTTTATTTCAAACAGCTCTCAGTCTGGCCTGTATGACTGGGAGGTATTCATTTGAGCCTGAATCCCCTTTTCCATTTTGTATCAAATTGACAACCTTCTGGGAACCCCTTGGAAAACAGCCTCCCATTGAATAGTGATGAAGAGATGAGGTGTGTGTGTGTGTGATGAAGAGATAGGGAGAGGAGGCGACTGTCTGTCAGCTGTAATAATGTGGCCGCTTTAAATGCATTGGCACCATTCAGATGCATAATTACAGTGGGCAGGGGAGGCCTGTAAGATCCTACTTTATATCATGTAATATCATTGAGCTCAAACCAGGTCCTTTCAGAACTGATGTTTCCCATTTTGCGTGGACTCTATTGTCATATTGCAATCTCTTTGTGTGATGGATGTGTCTATCGGGCACAGTGAATACCAGACTGTGTGTCACCCTCCTGGTTCGGGTGAAAAATCACAACACTATTAAAACACTATTGTTGACGTTTGTAATATTTACCAATGCACCCTTATAGGTTTCTGAAAGGAGATCACCCAAAAACTATGTCCGCCAGAAACACACACATATACAAGCGCACACACACACAAACGCACACACAGACACAGACACACACACACACACACACACACACACACACACACACACACACACACACACACACACACACACACACACACACACACACACACACACACACACACACACACACACACACACACACACACACACACACACACACACACACACACACACACACACACACACAAGCAGGTGATGGCTATGATTGTATGAGTAGGGAGGGAGAGTCAGGTAAGTGGTTGATCAATTTTGCCTCATAGAATGTGTGAGTGTGTGTGTATGTGTGTGTGTGTGTGTGTGTGTGTGTATGTGTGTGTGTGTGCATGTGTCTCAGGTAAGCGGTTGGTTAATACTGCCTCATGGAGTGGTGATAACCTTTCAGCTGATTATTCCAATTAGGGAACACAGCTGGAGGAGGTGATTCATTCCACACTGTGTATTTACAATGGGCCCTTCAGACTGTTTATTTACCAACCTGAGTCCATGGAACAGGGTAAAAATGGGACTCTATTCCCAGCATAGTGAACCACTTTTGACCAGAGTACCATGGGTGCCCTATGGGTTTACGTGCAAATAGGTTTTACTGCCTGTTAAATATGTGTAGTGATAAAGGAATGTAGCTAATTAAATTATTTACAAGAAAATTAACACCAGATGGTGGTGTGAAACTTCATGTTTACTGTGTAAGTGTTATTTTGACACTCTCAGTGTGTAAAAATAGTATTCTTCCTGATTCACTTAGCAGTATTCTCCCTGTCTATGTGCCTGACCACGAAAAACACGAGACCCTATGACTAGGGCCCAGAGTTTTCCCTGGCCTGTAGGGAATCCTATCCTCAATGTAAACTGTATACGGCAGCTAAGACTAGACACATGCTTTTCTTCTGTCTTTCTTTTCCCCTGTCTTTCTGTGCCAGTAATGTGTTTCTGCTGAACTTGTGTAATTCTCTTCCCAGAGGACCAAGGTTGTTCCACATGAGATGGCCTCCTAATAACCAGGCCCAGTCTGGACCAGCCGTCTTCCAAGCCTCCCTGTGAAAAGTCCATTAATACCAAGTCATGTATAGTAGATATAACATCAGGTCTGCTGGGCTGCTAAGGAGAGACAGGAGCCTGAGAATACTGCATTAATCAGAAAGGGAAATAAGGTTTTTATGATTATGGAAACCCAGATGGAATAGGATACTTTATGGGATATCTGGTAGCATTTCTGTCATTACAAGCATGATACTTGAGACACACAATACAGAATATTTCCAGAAATTAGTACACTTGTTGTGATACTAGATATAACAAACATATCTATCTCAGAGGCATTTTACTATATCGTTAAATTGGTGACGAGGGAGAGTTCTGCTCTTTCTGTATGATACCCCACAGTAGCTGGTCCATAGGAACAGCCTCTACAACATCTCTGGAGAGATATCCTTTGAAAAAGCGAGCCTCTCTTCTCCTCTCACCTCGTCCCCTCCTCCGCCCCCTCCTCTCCTCTCTCAGCTTGTGTTCTATGTGCTCCATTAGTCCAGACAACATATCTATCCCGCCACTCCGCCGCCACGGCAACGCTCCTCGTCTCGCACGGCATGGGGGGAGGAGGTAGAACCAAGGACATCAACGGCATCTGGGGGGTGGGTGGACGGGGGGGGGGGGGTAACAGCACCCCGCCAAATGACGCAGCCATGTGTGAAATCACCTCTTTTCTGCTATAAAGGGCTAAACATGGATTTTTAATGATGAGCCCGTATCTTTTATCAAATATACTCAATGACTCCATTCTTTTAAATGCATATTTAAAGATATGGAGCAGGTTGGTACTATGATAAGATGAATGGTTATATGCACACTGAGATTGGTAGGGAGCCTTCCTCCTCCTAGGTTACATAACTAACACTGAACCTGTCGTGGAAGAGAACAACCCAGGACTCATTTTACATTTTTTTGTTTTTTTTGTATAATGAGTGAAGGGGGTTCAGGTTAACTAAACTGACCTATTGGCTCATGCAAAGCAATCAACCAAATGCCAGCAAAGGATTTCAGTTTTTTAACTAATGGATACATACCACAAACAAAGGTAAAACGTCTCAATCTAGCTAAAATCTCTGAAAACTATAAACATGTAAATCTATCAAACGTATACATTTTATTGATGATTCACATGCTATAGTAGAACAACATCTGAAATAGTAAACAAACAGTATTAGTGCCTCCCCCCTTCTCATACACGTACTGACCAGCAATGGGAGATTAAACTTGCTTGAAATTTTATCAGGAGCACTACAGCACCAGCCTGTTCCGCACAATGAGAAACCCTCACCTAGTGAACCCTCACCTAGTGAACAGGGAGGGGAGCCCCAATCAGACAAATCACCTCCCCTAAATACCACAGGGAAATACTGTGTGTGTGTGTTTGTGTATGTATACGTGTATGTGTGTGGGTGTGAATGTGTGCATGTGTGTGTGTGTGTGTCTGTGTATGTGTGTGAGAGCGCCATTAGACATTAGAGTGATCTGAGATAGAACTGAGATCCTGTAAGCCTAATATCTCATCTGGCTGAATGTGGCTGGGGATGCGATCCAAATGCTACCCTATTCGCTTTAAAGTGCACCACTTTTGACCAGGGCCCATAGGAATAGGGTGCCTTTTGGGACGCATGTTGGATGTATCTGGGTCTGCTCTAACACTGACGGGAAAAGGCCATTAACCACGCCAGAGTGGGGATAATCTTTCCCCGTCCACAGCAATATGACATTATACCTAGATTAGGAAAAAAGAATTAGGTCATCATAAAACAGAATATTTAGATTTTTAAGGACATCAGATGACTGTCGATGACCATTTGTGGTCCTCTACTTCCCCAGCATTGCATCATTTGATAGCTCCTCATTCATTTAATATGCCATGCTTAATAGCGAACAACTCTCCATTGGACGTTTGATTTGGAAACCACAGGGGACTTATGATTGAAAGGCTTTTGATATTTTGCTGTGGTAGAAAAAATCATGTAAAAAGCTTTGCCATATGAATATACTTGGCATTTTCAACCAAATTGCATGAGACAAATGGCTAACTGCTTCAACTGAGAAGTAAGTGCCCTTTAAAATAAGTATATTGGAAATTTGACTTTTTACAGAAAGCTTTAAATAACATAAGTATTAGTCAAGTACAATCCCCCCCCCCCCCCCCCCCCCCCCAGCCCCCAGGAAAACAACTAAGCAGAGTTTTAGTTGTCTCAATGGCTCCAGATTCTTTGATAGCTGAAAGTTGCTGCTCAGAAACAGATTGTCTTTGTGAGGTGATTTGTCACAGAGGACCTGGCGTGTCTCCATTCAGAATGAGACGCCTTATGGCCGACGCCACGGCCTGACGCCCGCATTCCCCCTCGCCGCCCGCCTAGCCACACTGACAGGATTGTCAGAGCTATTTGTCACAGCTGTGTTTAGTGATGGGATTGGTGGTACCCTCTGTGCCCTCTCCTTCTCCCAGCCGTTACAAATGCCAATGGTTCAACCTTTGGAGGTTAATCAAATTA
The DNA here is from genome assembly GCF_964263955.1 of Coregonus lavaretus. NCBI lineage: Eukaryota > Metazoa > Chordata > Actinopteri > Salmoniformes > Salmonidae > Coregonus > Coregonus lavaretus. Next base: position 20,015,782 of record NC_139994.1, read on the forward strand.
CCTGCTGCTGGTGGCTGTAGAGGCTCTCTTCTTTTCTCTCCTCTTGTTTACCTTTCATAAAATATAAAAGCTGTATAGGAGGGGATGAAGACAGAACATCATGGCCTCTGTGTTGTACTGTCAGAGAGAGAATATAAGGTTATTATTCCTTTTGTAGAGGATGGTGGGGCGACATGTCACTGTGTTTGAAAGGGATTTGATCCCTGACTTGACTCAGAGTCTACCGAGACACTGACTAATTAAGGCTTTAATATAAGTTTGGTGTCTAACTATCACCCCAAATTAACATTTATGTTCATGCAGAGAAGTCAATTGTACCAGGAACCATTAATGTTTACACTAAGGACTTTTGGTTGCTTAAAAACTCTTAGATTATGTCCCAAATGGCACCCTATTCCCTGTTTAGTGTTCTCGTTTTGACCAGGGCCTATAGGGATACAAATTCGTTTTACAGATATTATTGGCCATGTGCCAAAAGGTAAGAAGAGTCAGCACAAAAACTCCCTGTGATAAAGCTTTAAGTCCCTCAGAAATTGATGAATTGCTGCATCTTCCGTGACACAGGGATCTGGCTGTCTTAGCGCATACTGTTGAGGTGATAAAGCTCTGTTATAGCAACTGTTGTATTGTAGAGGAGAGGAACTCTGTTGTATAATGTTCTACCTGTGTTAGTACAGTGAGGGGAAATAGTATTTGATCCCCTGCTGATTTTGTATGTTTGCCCACTGACAAAGAGATGATCAGTCTATAATTTTAATGGCAGGTTTATTTGAACTGTAAGAGACAGAATAACAACAAAAAAATCCAGAAAAACGCATGCCAAAAATGTTATAAATTGATTTGCATTTTAATGAGGGAAATAAGTATTTGACCCCTCTGCAAAACATGACTTAGTACTTGGTGGCAAAACCCTTGTTGGCAATCACAGAGGTCAGACGTTTCTTAGAGTTGGCCACCAGGTTTGCACACATCTCAGGAGGGATTTTGTCCCACTCCTCTTTGCAGATCTTCTCCAAGTCATTAAGGTTTCGAGGCTGATGTTTGGCAACTCAAACGTTCAGCTCCCTCCACAGATTTTCTATGGGATTAAGGTCTGGAGACTTGCTAGGCCACTCCAGGACCTTAATATGCTTCTTCTTGAGCCACTCCTTTGTTGCCTTGGCTGTGTGTTTTGGGTCATTGTCATGCTGGAATACACATCCACGACCCATTTTCAATGCCCTGGCTGAGGGAAGGAGGTTCTCACCCAAGATTTGATGGTACATGGCCCCATCCATCGTCGCTTTGATGTGGTGAAGTTGTCCTGTCCCCTTAGCAGAAAAACACCCTCAAAGCATAATGTTTCCACCTCCATGTTTGACGGTGGGGATGGTGTTCTTGGGGTCATAGGCAGCATTCCTCCTCCTCCAAACACGGTGAGTTGAGTTGATGCCAAAGAGCTCGATTTTGGTCTCATCTGACCACAACACTTTCACCCAGTTCTCCTCTGAATAATTCAGATGTTCATTGGCAAACTTCAGATGGCCCTGTATATGTGCTTTCTTGAGCAGGGGGACCTTGAGGGCGCTGCAGGATTTCAGTCCTTCACGGCAATGTGTGTTATCAATTGTTTTCTTGGTGACTATGGTCCCAGCTGCCTTGAGATCTTGACAAGATCCTCCCGTGTAGTTTTGGGCTGATTCCTCACCGTTCTCATGATCATTGCAACTCCACGAGGTGAGATCTTGCATGGAGCCCTAGGCCGAGGGAGATTGACAGTTCTTTTGTGTTTCTTCCATTTGCGAATAATCGCACCAACTGCTGTCACCTTCTCACCAAGATGCTTGGCGATGGTCTTGTAGCCCATTCCAGCCTTGTGTAGGTCTACAATCTTGTCCCTGACATCCTTGGAGAGCTCTTTGGTCTTGGCCATGGTGGAGAGTTTGGAATTTGATTGATTGATTGCTTTTGTGGACAGATGTCTTTTATACAGGTAACAAGCTGAGATTAGGAGCACTCCCTTTAAGAGTGTGCTCCTAATCTCAGCTCATTACCTGTATAAAAGATACCTGGGAGCCAGAAATCTTTCTGATTGAGAGGGGGTCAAATACTTATTTCCCTCATTAAAATGCAAATCATTTTATAACATTTTTGACATGCGTTTTTCTGGATATTTCTGGATTTTTTTGTTGTTATTCTGTCTCTCACTGTTCAAATAAACCTACCATTAAAATGATAGACTGATCATGTCTTTGTCAGTGGGCAAACGTACAAAATCAGCAGGGGATCAAATACTTTTTCCCCTCACTGTATATGCCCATATACAGCTCCACAAACCAAACATATCTACTGTATTTTTTGCCTAAATGCTAATTTTATGAAATAAAATTGTATTTGTCACATGCGCCGAATACAACAGCTTACTTACGAGCCCTTAAACAACAATGCAGTTCAAGAAATAGAATTAAGAAAATAATTACTAAATAAAATAAAATAAAAAATAAGAGAAAAAATAACACAATAAAATAACAATAACGAGTCAATCTGTGGGGGTACAGGTTAGTCGAGGTAATTTGTTTAGGTAGGGTTAAAGTGACTATGAATAGATGATAAACAGCGAGTAGCAGCAGTGTAAAAACAAAAAGGGGGGGGGGGGGGGGGGCATTTTATTAATTGTTCAACAGGCTTATGGCTTGTGTGTAGAAGCTGTTAAGGAGCCTTTGGGACCTAGACTTGGCGCTCTGGTACCGCTTGCCGTGCGGTAGCAGAGAGAACAGTCTATGACTTGGGTGACTGGAGTCTTTGACAATTTTTTGGCCCTTCCTCTGACACCACCTAGTATATAGGTCCTGGATAGCAGGAAGCTTAGCCCCAGTGATGTACTGGGCCGTACGCACTGCCCTCTGTAGCGCCTTACGGTCGGATGCCGAGCAGTTGCAACTTGTCAGGATGCTCTTGATGGTGCAGCTGTATAACTTTTTGTGGATCTGGGGACCCATGCCAAATCTTTTCAGTCTCCTGAGGGGGAAAAGTTGTTGTCGTGCCCTCATCATGACTGTCTTGGTGTGTTTGGACCATGATAGTTTGTTGGCAGTGTGGACACCAAGGAACTTGAAACTCTCGACCCGCTCCACTACAGCCCCGTCTATTAGAATGGGGGCGTGCTCGGCCCTCTTTTTCCTGTAGTCCATGATCAGCTCCTTTTTCTAGATCACATTGAGGGAGAGGTTGTTGTCCTGGCACCACACTGCTACGTCTCTGACCGCCTCCCTATAGGCTGTCTCATCGTTGTCGGTGATCAGGCCTACCACTGTTGTGTCGTCAGCAAACTTAATGATGGTGTTGGAGTCGTACTTAGCCACACAGTTGTGAGTGAACAGGGAGTACAGGAGGGGACCAAACACGCACCCCTGAGGGGCCCCAGTGTTGAGGATCAGCGTGGCAGATGTGTTGTTGCCTACCCTTACCACCTGGGGGCGGCCCGGTAAGTCCAGGATCCAGTTGCAGAGGGAGGTGTTTAGTCCCAGGGTCCTTAGCTTAGTGATGAGCTTTGTGGGAACTATGGTGTTGAACGCTGAGCTGTAGTCAACGAACAGCATTCTCACATAGGTGTTCCCTTTGTCCAGGTGGGAAAGGGCAGTGTGGAGTGCGATTGAGATTGCATCATCTGTGGATCTGTTGGGGCGGTATGCGAATTGGAGTGGGTCTAGGGTTTCCGGGATAATGGTGTTGATGTGAGTCATAACCAGCCTTTCAAAATACTTCATGGCTACCGATGTGAGTTCTACGGGGCAGGTTACCTTCACTTTCTTGGGCACAGGGACTACGGTGGTCTGCTTGAAACATGTAGGTATTACAGACTCGGTCAGGGAGAGGTTGAAAATGTCAGTGAAGACAATTGCCAATTGGTCCGCACATGCTCTGAGTACACATCCTGGTAATCTGTCTCGCGGCTTTGTGAATGTTGACCTGTTTAAAGGTCTTGCTCTCATCGGTTACGGAGAGCGTGATCACACAGTCGTCCGGAACAGCTGGTGCTCTCATGCATGCTTCAGTGTTACTTGCCTCGAAGCGAGCATAAATGTCTGGGCAACTCGCGGCTGGGTTTCCCTTTGTAGTCTATAATAGTTTGCAAGCCCTGCCACATCCAATGAGTGTCAGAGCCGGTGTAGTAGGATTCAATTTTAGTCCTGTATTGACGCTTTGCCTATTTGATGGTTTGTCTGAGGGCATAGCAGGATTTCTTATAAGTGTCCGGATTAGTGTCCCGCTCCTTGAAAGCGGCAACTCTAGCCTTAAGCTCGGAATATGAACGTACGGTCACTGTGGGGACGTCGTCGTCGATGCACTTATTGACGAAGCTGGTGACTGAGGTTGTATACTCCTCAATGCCATTGGATGAATCCCGGAACATATTTCAGTCTGTGCTAGCAAAACAGTCTTGTAGCGTAGCATCCGCATCATCAGACCATTTCTGTATTGAGCGAGTCACTGGTACTCCCTGCTTTAGTTTTTGCTTATAAGCAGGAATCAGGAGGATATAATTATGGTCAGATTTGCCAAATGGAGGGCTAAGGAGAGCTTTGTATGCGTCTCTGTGTGTGAAATAAAGGTGTTCTAGAGTTTTTTTCCCTCTGGTTGCACTTCCTTAATATTAGACATTGCGCACCAGCTGTTATTGATAAATAGACACACTCCCCCACCCTTCGTCTTACCAGACGTAGCTGTTCTGTCCTGCCGATGCACGGAAAACCCAGCCAAATGTATATTATCCGTGTCGTCCAGCCACGACTCGGTGAAACATAAGATATTACAGTTTTTAATGTCCTGTTGGTAGGATAATCTCGAACAGAGATCATCCAGTTGATTTTCCAGTGATTGCACGTTGGCCAATAGAACGGATGGTAGAGGCGGGTTACCCACTCGCCGACAAATTCTAACAAGGCACCCCTGTATTTCCGTTTTTTCTTCACGCGAATGACGGGGATTTGGCCATGGTCTCTGAGAAGCAGTGTCGGACTCATTCAAGAAAACATCTTTGTCCAGTTTGAGTTGAGTAATTGCTGTTCTGATATCCAGAAACTCTTTTTGGTCATAAGAAATGGTAGCTGCAACATTATGTAAACAATGCGAAAAAACTCACAAAAAGTTGGTTAGGTGCCCCGTAAAACGGCAGCCATCCCTTCTGGCGCCATTAAGTTACCTGGCTGCATTCATGGACCAGACATATTCTGTGCCTTATTGGGAATAATAGTGACCTCCTGAGTGGCGTAGTGTGCCACTAGAGATCCTGGTTCGAATCCAGACTCTGTCATAGCCGGCTGCGACAGGGAGACCCATGGGGCGGCGCCCAGTGTCGTCCAGGGTAGGGGAGGAAATGGCCGGCAGGGATGTAGCTCAGTTGGTAGAGCATGGCGTTTGCAACGCCAGGGTTGTGGGTTCGATTCCCACGGGGGGCCAGTATGATTATTATTTTTATAATGTATGCACTCACTAACTGTAAGTTGCTCTGGACAAGAGCGTCTGCTAAATGACAAAAAAAAAATAAGGGAGAGTAATTGCTGACTCAGACAAACTGTCTGTCTGTTCCCAATTTATGTGTATTAATAACCCATTTTAGACACTGGGCCCAGGCAAATGTGGGATATTCTTTCTAAAATGAGATCCTCTAATTGAAAATCACTCCATACTATTGACACAGGCAATCAGTGGACACGTGTTCAGTTATTTAGAAGACATTTCGTTTCACCAGCTTTGCAGCTGTTGAGAGACGGATTAGACCAAGGCGCAGCGTGGAATGCATACATGTTTATTAAAACAATAAACACTGACAAGGCGACGTGACGTGACGTGACGTGACGTGACGTCGGAAAGCTATACGCCAAACACAAACAAGATCCCACAACCCAGGCAGGAAAACTGGCTGCCTAAGTATGATCCCCAATCAGAGACAACGAGCGACAGCTGCCTCTGATTGGGAACCACACCCGGCCAAACATAGAAATACAAAACATAGAGTTTCACACCCTGACCAAACTACCTAGAGAATAACAGTCTCTCCAGGTCAGGGCGTGACAGCAGCAGAGTGATGTGTGATGTCATTATATCGTTTTCTAGTTGAAATCTGATTTTCTTGTTAAAGAAAGACCAGCTCACCAGATTACAACTAGGTATAGACATTTTCTGATTGCAAAATATACGTTAAAAAAGCATCATTTTTCAATCACTTTACAAACTGACCATGACAAAAGTCGTCAGGCTGATGTCTTTTCAACAAGTTTTGCCCACTGGGTCTGTTGGCCCTGGAGACAAATAGAGAGGTTTATGATGATGTCATCTCTTTAAAGGGATGAACTGATGATACTTATTCATGTGCTGGTATGAGTAATCATGTGCCAGTTGATTTGTGGTGTCTGCTCTGTTTGGGGACGTGACAGAGACAGAGATACATGGCCATGGCCACCTCAGGGTTAGTAGAGTGATGGACACTGAGAACACGATGTCATTCTTGGCTTATCAGATTTTCTGAGTAAAGCTGTAGGGGAGAGAGGGGTATGTTGAGTCATTTTTCACGTTCAGCATCACTATGTCAAGGGAAATATTATTTCTAACAAAGATATCTACATAAAGTTCAGGATGTTGTGTATCCCTGGAATTTTTATTTTTTTATTTTTTTATTTCACCTTTACTTAACCAGGTAAGAACAAGTTCTCATTTACAACTGCGACCTGGCCAAGATAAAGCTAAGCAGTGCGATAAAAATAACAACACAGAGTTACATATGGGGTAAAACAAAACATAAAGTCAAAAATACAACAGAAAATATATATACAGTGTGTGCAAATGTAGCAAGTTATGGAGGTAAGGCAATAAATAGGCTATAGTGCAAAATAATTACAATTAGTATTAACATTGGAATGATAGATGTGCAAGAGATGATGTGCAAATAGAGATACTGGGGTGCAAATGAGCAAAATAAATAACAGTATGGGGATGAGGTAGTTGGGTGGGCTAATTTCAGATGGGCTGTGTACAGGTGCAGTGATCGGTAAGGTGCTCTGACAACTGATGCTTAAAGTTAGTGAGGGAGATAAGTCTCCAGCTTCAGAGATTTTTACAGTTAGTTCCAGTCATTGGCAGCAGAGAACTGGAAGGAATGGCGGCCAAAGGAGGTGTTGGCTTTGGGGATGACCAGTGAGATATACCTGCTGGAGCGCATACTACGGGTGGGTGTTGCCATGGTGACCAATGAGCTAAGATAAGGCAGGGATTTGCCTAGCAGTGATTTATAGATGGCCTGGAGCCAGTGGGTTTGGCGACGAATATGTAGTGAGGACCAGCCAACAAGAGCGTACAGGTCACAGTGGTGGATAGTATATGGGGCTTTGGTGACAAAACGGATGGCACTGTGATAGACTACATCCAAATAATCAGAATTCTTGTAAACATAACAAGTGTTCTCTTGGGTATGGGGTAAATTGAGCTTAGGGAAAAGGTAAGTTCAGCCGCCTTGGGATAAGTGGGTAGTGGTGCTGGTAGGTCAAAGTTGAATTCATGGCATGCGGGTGTGGTATAATAATAATAATAATATGCCATTTAGCAGACGCTTTTATCCAAAGCGACTTACAGTCATGCGTGCATAAATTTTTGTGTATGGGTGGTCCCGGGGATCGAACCCACTACCTTGGCGTTACAAGCGCCGTGCTCTACCAGTTGAGCTACAGAGGACCACACATGGTATATTATATATATTAAATGTATGCCTACATTCAGTTATACAATAAGTTTACAAAACATTAGGAACACCTTCATGGACTCTACAAGGTGTCGAAAGCATTCCACAGGGATGTTGGCCCATGTTGACGCCAATGCTTCCCACAATTGTGTGAAGTTGGCTGGATGTCCTTTGGGTGGTGGACCATTCTTGATACACAACTGTTGAGTGTGAAAAAACCTAGCAATGGTGCAGTTCTTGACACTATGAAACCAGTGCGCCTGGCAATAACTACCATACCCCATTCAAAGGCACTTAAATATTTTGTCTTGCCCATTCACCCTCTGAATGGCACACATACACAATCCATGTCTCAATTGTCTCAAGGCTTAAACATCCTTATTTAGCCTGTCTCCTACCCTTCATCTACACTGATTGCAGTGGATTTAATAATGGATCATAGCTTTCACCTGGTCAGTCTATGTCATGGAATGAGCAGGTGTTCCTAATGTTTTGTACACTCAGTGTAGATCTCTCTGTTCAATATCACTTACCCTTCCATTTCTTGACCAGTTGTCTGGGACACGGAAGTTGTTTCAATGTGCCAATTCGTAGGCAAGTTCTATGCATTTGAGGCTACTAAGCCCATGAAACTGGTCCGTGAGGTTCTTGATTTGTTTAGCAAGCTCAGACTCTATGTCATCAGATAAGACCTTGTGTGCCTCTGCCACTCTATCATAGCCTCTCTTTCACACAGGTACATGTCGTTTTCGTTTTTTTGTCAATGTACCACCTCAGTGTCATTCAGTCAATTTGTTCATCCCTTGCTGCTGCTCAAATGGACGTCTTCACTTCTCTCACTTGTTTGCGCTCTCAAGAACCTCAAGGGGGGCTAGACCACTGCTTGTTTTACATTTGTATACACAGGGCATGATGATGTCTGCTCTGTAACAATAAAAATGCATCTTTAGTTCATATGCATGACACATAGCAAAATTACTATGCATATATTATGCATAAAACGGACAAAATGTAATCATAATTTGTATGGGGTATGGTGGCCATTGGCTCAACTTACCGCAAGGCAAACAGTGTGACTATATTTGCCCAGACAGCTACAAAGATGCACTTTCATGGAAGGTTTAGGACGTCATATTGTAGCTTATAGAGACCCCAACTGTCACGATCGTTGACGAACGAGAAGGACCAAGGCGCAGCGTGATATGCATTCATATTTATTTCACGAATAAACGCACAACCAACACAACGAACGAACGAACGAACGAACGAACGAACGAACGAACGAACGAACGAACGAACGAACGAAACGTCCAAGGTAGACAAATAACATACCTCACACGGAACAAGATCCCACAACTGACTGGTGCCAAAAGGCTGCCTAAGTATGGTCCCCAATCAGAGACAACGAGCTACAGCTGCCTCTGATTGGGAACCAAACCGGCCAACATAGATCTACACATAATAGATATTCACCATAGAAATAAACACAACACAGAAACTACACACCCTGGGCTATTTGTGTACGACGGAATAAACTCTGCATTCGGTGATTAGCCTCCTGCGCCTGACTCCTTCTATCACACTCATCACAGGAAGTCATGATGTGATTGTATAGCCTTAAATAAAACTTACCCATTGTGGTTAAGCACTTCTTGCTTTTGAGGACGCTATATGACATCTACGTCTGTTGAGATGCAGGCAAGGAATTCAACATAGTTCGTACATACAGGCTCTTGCAATTCTATAAACTTGAAAAGCAAATCATTTAAGTGCAAATAGTCTAAACACATGGACAAAAAAACTAAAAGGTATATTAGTGGAACAGAATTTCGTTGTGTTAGGATTAGGGAAAAACATAAATACAGTGAAGAAATGAATAGATTTCTGTTTAGAAAATGATAATGAAACACAACAAATTATGGTACAGTTCCACTCTGCTACCAACTCTCAGTTTAACCCCACTATTATATAATTACAGAGAATTTAAATGTCATATTGGCCATTTGTCTCAGAGAATAAACTTTGTTGAACCCAAAAGAACACTGTTGAATCCAGAACGCTGTTGAACCCAGGTCGCAATGTGTGTGTGTGTGTGTGTGTGTGTGTGTGTGTGTGAATGTGGCTAAATACATGCCTACTTACTGTCAGATGAACATTAATAGACAGTGATACAGTATGCACCCCTCTGCTTAGGATGATCAGACAGCCTCGAGGGCACCGAGAAAAGAAAACCGACTACTAAATATCTCATTAATTGACATTCACGGGGGGTCACAGGGTGGGTGTGCGTTGGTGGTGCTGACATTTTCATCTGGAGTCAGACTAAGGGTGCATCCCAAATGGCAACCTGTTCCCTTTATAGTGCACTACTTCCGACCAGCGCCCTATGGGCATCCATATCTTCGAACATCTGGAGTTAATATCTAGACCAGAGCCATTCCGCCCTTGGCCACATGTGAGAATTATTCATGCTTTGATTGGTGTTCCATTGATAACCTGATACTCAGCCATACTCTGCAGAGTGGAGAGGATACTGTGGAGATATCCCTCCCTCCCTCCCTCCCTGCCTGCCTCCCTCCCTCCCGCCCTCCCTCCCTCCGACCATCTATCCCTCCGACCCTCTCTCTCTCACTCTCTCCCTCACTCACTCCCTCCTTCCCGCAGATGTAAGTGTGATTTCAGCAATACCCAGGACCATGATGTCCAGGTTTAATTCTTGAGGCTCTTCTAAATTATGCACTTAAACACAGTGATCTGGTGAAGATGTGTGTGTGTGTATGCATGTGTGCGCTTGCAAGTGTGTACACTAGTTGTGTGTGTGTGTGTGAGAGCGAGAGGATAGCACTCAGGCTTCCCCTTGAAATGAAGAGCTGTGGTGTGACATGATGACTATTGATGTGATGTGATATGCTCATTGACTCTCCTGACCTCGGAGGAGAAACCACACCTTGTATATCTGCTGCCATTAGTTCACAGCCTGCAATAGAAACAAACACATATTGCATGAATCCAGACCAATGAACGAATACAAACAGATGAATCTGGCCCCATACACACTCAAGTTGTACAACCGATGTACAACACATTTGGCACACGACCGTTGTGATACAACAGAGAGTTTTTCTGCACAAAAGTAATTACACAAGTGTTGTGGCGAGTGAGACACTGCACAATGGTTGGGTCAAACATTTTGTGTAGACAAATTCTCTATTGTTTCACAAAAAAATATATACAGTATATCACTTGTTTCACAACCATTCAGTGTCAAATGCATTGTATATCAGTAGTATAACCTGAGTGTGTACGTTGACATAGAATTTGGAATTAGTTGATTTCTTAGATTAATTTGTTCATTCCCAAAGTAATGAACAAGGTCTTTACTAAATCATGATGTTGACGATCTTCACTTAAGTGAAACTCGTTAAATAAGTGACTGGCACTATTTATTTGCTATTGCAAAAGTGGAATGTTAAAGTGTTACTACACAGGTGTAAGAGCAATCAAACTAAAAGTGCTGTTATCAAGACTTTTCACCGCGTGTGTGTGTGTATATCCAAATGTGGAGCCTGTGTGTTGACTTTGTGGTTAGAAGCTGAAGTGCATTATAAGAAGAACATTTGTATGTCATATATCCTAGCAGAAACCGTTCAGGTGAAGGAGGAGATTGCAACACCAATCATTCTCCCCCGCCAGCAGGCATCTCAAGTGGATTAATTCTGTTAGGTGAGACGACTGACACAGGGTGCGTCCCAAATGGCACCCTATTCCCTATGTACGGTAGTGTACTACTTTTGACCAGGGCCCGTAGGACTCCGGTTAAAAGTTGTGCACTGTTTAGGGAATAGGGTGTCATTTGGGATGCAGAACGGTGATCCCACTCTGGCAGTAAATGGCATTTCACTGAGCGGAGGATGTATTCCTGTGGCCAACCTTATCCTGCCCTATCCTCCACAGACTGCATTAAAATGGGAAAATAAAGTCCAGACTCATTACAGCGCTGTCCTTGACAGTGTGTGCGTACGCACCTTGAAGAGCATGTCACGCTTAAGTAGTTTTAATAGAGCCTAATCTATTTAAGACAAGGATTTAACATCACCAAGCTGGTTATAGTGTGTGTATGGCACAGAGAGATACTAATGATGGTGTTGGGAGTCATTCAATAAAAGTTAGGCAGGGGTATGGCCTGTGTCCCCTTTGTAGTGCAATACCTTTTATTTTCTCAAAAGTAGGGCACTATATAGGGTTTAGGGTACCATATCGGACACACACGGTATTTATAATTCATCCTGTTGTCTGAAGTTATTGATTAAGATGATCCGTCTCCTGTTGGCCAGGGGAAATTATTTCGAGATGAAAGTCAAAAGAATCTCATGTAAAATTGAAGAGATGAGTAGAAATAGAGCTGAATGATAATACCCTTTCTATTCATAGAATAAAGCTACGATATCTAACCAGTCATATTTCTATTTGGGATTTATTATGGGAATTCGGTTAATTATAGTCTATGTGAATTGTCCGTTTTCATTAAGAATTCAGCCCATGATGTGCTACAGATCTTAATTTGATCACCCTGTTGCAGGAGAACATTCCTGCAATGCAGGACATTTTAAACTTGTGGTGTATTTGAGGTTTAAAAAGGCTCCTGAGGTTTGTAACTTGATTTTCCCTTATGAACACTATATTAACCCCTACAAAAATGTCCATGAATTATAATCCACATAATCATTCACATTTCCTGTTGCTGCAGTATTATTTTACTGGCTCAAATTAAGGTCCTACATCTGTACTTTGTGATAATGTATTTTTATGTGTGCAGATTTCATATGGTAGAATGTATTTTGTACATATGAGTGTTTGTAGACTGAGATAGTTTGGGTTTTTTCTGAGTTGTACACTCTAAAATCTCATGTTTTGATTTTAAAAAACTGTTCTTAGTTCTTGAAGATGCGGGCTTGATCCACGCTATGTATGAACACTGCAGAGATGATCTCTGAATATTTCTGGAGAGGCAGCCTGGTCTCATAGACTAGACGTAACATTGTATGATTTACGTTTACTATGTTATGTCTACCCCCGAGTCCAGGTTGGGAGAGAAGTGGGTAGATGTTGCCCTGTGCTCTTGCTCTTTGCTCTGAATGCAGCAGGAGAGGAGCCAACCTGACTTGTGTCACTACCAGAGGAAATATCCTGTCTGCTAAGCAGCTAGGTCACATATTTAGATATTGATTACAGCCTATTGTCGCCCCCTTGGAGATCAGGCTAAATTACCCTCCTCTTAATTGGGACTTGCACTTAAGTAGAACTACTCTGCTGTGAGGGGAGATTTAAAATTCCATTAGCGTCAAATCAATGACAGCTCTGCTCTGCACTCAGCAGTGAGAGAGCAGCGTCTCGAAGACGGGCCTCGTCTGATCCGCGTCCAAAATGTTTCAAGGTAATTGAGGATACGAATGAGTCACTGGCAGCAGAGTGATTGAAACCAGTGACTCCCTAATTACAGACAGAAGCTGTCTGAAATAGCACCTTATTGCCTAATTCCGATGGGTCCTGGTCAAAGGTAATGTACTATGTAGGGAATAGGGGACCATTTGGGACACTACCCAAGCAGAGCTCTAGGAGGAAGGTCCTCACTCATCCACAGGAGGAGGGAAATATATATAAGCCTCATAGACTGAAAGTACAGATGATTGCAGATCATGATTTCTCCACTGCGAAGTTCATATACTCATAGGGACTAAATGTCATTAATGGTCCTTGAGTTATCTTCACAGGTCTTTTAGTATTTCAGCTGAAGTCGTATTATGACAGATAGGGTCCCTGTATAGCACATTACTTTTGACCAGAGCCCTATGGGGCATTTGAGACACAGTAATATTCTCCCTTTTAACTGTCTGCAGTATTATTTGCTAAGCGATACAAGACTAAGATCAGTCCTTACTCTGTGTTTTTCAGGTCACAGGGGCAGACACACAAGGTCAAGCCATGTACTGTATTAGACCATCTGCTGCTGTTGTTTTGTGAATATGAAGAGAACAATGATATCATAATGACAGTCAGTGACATTAACCTCACTCCTCTTCTTCGAGGTGATCTCCATCTGTCCATCTGTCTTCATCTTCATCTCTCTTTATCTTTTCATCCCAGGAAAAGAACAAGGTCTCATTTCTGGATTTATTTTACACTTCATTTCCTGATGAAGTGGAGCTCACGACTCATCTCATCTTTGCGCTTCCCAAATGGTACCCTATTCCCTATTAGTGCACTACTTTTGACCAGGGCCCATAGGGCTCTGTCAACAGTAGTACACCATGTAAGGAATAGGGTGCCATTTGGGATGCCGACTTAGACCCAGATTGGCTGGAGAAACATTATGCTAATGTCCCCATGGTCTACGGATCTGGAGGAGTGAGGGAAGAGAGGCACACCTTAATGATATGACCTATACTCTCTTACACAAGCTCTCTTAAAGGGCAATCAATTACTTATATAAAAATAACCATACAGAATCTTCAGAAAAATGGGTCTAAAAACAGTTGCTGCATTATTTTAGATAATACGCAGAGCATTTATGTGTGATTCCACACAGGCCAAAATATAGTTGTAAACTTCACCATCTATATCATAGTAGGAATGGTCAGTAGTACCAGATACTGCAGGATCTCAACTTGAAACCCCCTGAATGGGGGTATATTGCAGGTTGAGGGCAAGGGTAAGTTACTGTTTCTCAATGCATGACTGTGGAATGGGCATTGAAGAAGCCGCATTTCATAATAATGGTAGAGGAAATACATTTGATCAATAATAAATCCATTTAGATGAAAGGAGTTCTGCACTGGCAACGTAACCTCCATGACAGTCAACTTTCTCCAAGTTGTAATGCTTCTACAGTGACAGTCAGCGTTGAGTTGTACTGAATATTAACCATGTGATTTCCTACCAGTGGTCCATGTTTTATTGATGTTAGAGCAGAGGAAGGTGTGGCTTCCATTGATGTTGAACTGGGCCCTCGTGAGTGAGGTGAAACACAGGTTAGTAGCTAGAGCAAGGCATTATGTTTCATTTTCCATTAAAACTTTTTGTCTTTCTGAACAAAAGTAAGAGTTCAACTAGTTACTGAGTGACAGAAACGGCATGTCTTGACTTTATAATCGTTTACACCCACAGCTTTTCTCTGTTCCCATTGTGGCTATATGCAGTTCCTGTGAGTGTCATGGTGCATTTTCCTTTTAGTAACCCGTATAGTTCATTTATAGTTGTCACAGGAGCCCTGATCACTTTTATTTCTATGGAATTCAGACGTGAGGAAATGAGAGTGAATTAAATCAGTGTTCTGACTGACAGGTGCATTGTTGGTATTATGGACCAGGGCTGGTACAGAGGTAAGTAGCCTATAGTTAAGACATATAATAGACTCACTCAGGAGAGGTTTGTAACTCTTATACATCAGGCCACATAGTCGCACTAAGGCCAGAATTCAATAAAAGACACGTTGCCGACAAGCTTATCACACTTGACTTTTAAAGGTAATGTATGCTTGCGTCGACCTCTGCAGCGTTTACCATGAATGCGATGTCACGAACGCCAGAGAAATTGCCTTAATAAAAAGCAGCTTTGTTAGTAGTGCAGTGCGCAGCGCTGCAACAGGCTTTTTAATGAATTCTGGCCATGGTACCTTTCTCAGGTGTGGTGCAGTGGTTAGTCCTAGTGCCTCTCGTCCAAAATCTCTATTCTAAGTGCTGTCTATTGCTGCCTAGTAATGCCATTACTCTCCATTAGAGAGAAAAACACAGAAAGACAGAGACAAGTCCTGTTTCAGCCATCCATCACTCAGCTCTCTAGAAGGGATGGAACGACAGATGTGGTCTGAGTATTTTCATCCAAACTCCTCTGGCTCTCAACATGGCAGACATATCTTTCAGATGAGATGATCATGGTATCATGGAGCCATACAGCCTTCATCACAATATATCCATAATGTGGGTACTATAGACCTACTGTAGGTTGCATCTGAAATTGCACCCCATTCACTATATAGTGCACTGCTTTTGACGAGGGCCCATGGTGCTCTGTTCAACAAAAGAAGTGCACTATATAGGTAATTTCAGATGCAGCCCTAATGTGGTGATTTACTTCTGGTAATTGATATCCTGCGACAGTAATACCGAGCAAGAAGCATCTTGTCCCTGAACCGAAACACAGTCACATTGGAAACAATCATCTGATATGTTACACTTAGAGAGAGACAGACAGGAGGAGGAGGAGGAGGAGGAGGAGGAGGAGGAGGAGGAGGAGGAGGTTGAGACTTGCTGCTATCAGACAAGCTGTGGGTCCATTATCACTTCTCTCCTTCACAGCCATGTGTCACCTACCCTTTTCCACTAGTCTGGGTATTGCTCATTCTGCACAGATGGGGGAACAAACCTCAACCCAAGGTGAACCTTCCAAAAGAGACTCAGGAGAAATGTGAAGCGCTCTTAAGAACAAATTCATCTTATGCGTTTCAAATTACCTCAAAGACATCTTTAATTTAATTTGTGTACTAAGCAAATTGCTTTGGGAGGGATGCGTTGTGTATATCCTGCCAAAGCGTAATGACATGATAGCTTCTGCTTCAAGTCATCTGAGAACAACTAGGTCCCTTAACAACAGTGTGTCTTAGAACAAGTAGGATAGACACCAGCTAATGGCTTTCTTATTCTATTAGACATACGGCAGAATACTCTAATGTATGTAAGATAATTATAGCTAACAGATACGTACTGTTGGATCCTGCTTGTTTGTTTGCAAGTATATGTATTTGTATTTATTATGGATCCCCATTAGCTGCTGCCAAGGCAGATTTGTTTTACTTGATGTGGAATAGAGTTCCATGTAGTCATAGCTCTATGTAGTACTCTGCGCCTCCCGTAGTCTGTTCTGGACTTGGGGACTGTGAAGAGACTTCTGGTGGCATGTCTTGCGGGGTATGCGTGGGTGTCTGAGCTGTGTGCCAGTAGTTCAAACAGACAGCACGGTGCATTCAATATGTCAATACTTCTCACAAATACAAGTAGTGATGAAGTCAATCTCTCCTCCACTTTGAGGCAGGAGAAATTGACATGCATATTATTAATGTTAGCGCTCTGTGTACATCCAAGGGCCAGCCTTGCTGCCCTGTTCTGAGCCAATTGCAATTTTCCTAAGTCCCTCTTTGTGGCACCTGACCACACGACTGAACAGTAGTCCAGGTGCGACAAAACTAGAGCCTGTAGGACCTACCTTGTTGATAGTGCTGTTAAGAATGCAGAGCAGCTTCAATTATGGACAGACTTCTCCCCATCCCAGCTACTGTTGTATCAATATGTTTTGACCATGACAGTTTACAATCCAGGGTTACTCCAAGCAGTTTAGCCTCCTCAACTTGCTCAATTACCACATTATTCATTACAAGATTTAGTTGAGGTTTAGGGTTTAGTGAATGATTTGTCCCAAATACAATGCTTTTAGTTTTTGAAATATTTAAGACTAACTTATACCTTGCCACCCATTCTGAAACTAACTGCAGCTCTTTGTTAAGTGTTGCAGTCATTTCAGTCGCTGTGGTAGCTGACGTGTATGGTGTTGAGTCATCTGCATTCATATATTGAAAACAGTAAGGGGCCTAGACAGCTGCCCTGGGTAATTCCTGATTCTTCCTGGATTTTGTTGGAGAGGTTTCCAATAAAGAACACCCTCTGTGTTCTGTTAGACAGGCAACTCTTTATCCACAATATAGCAGGGGATGTAAAACCATAACACATACGTTTTTCCAGCAACAGACTATAATCGATAATGTCAAAAGCCGCACTGAAGTCTAACAAAACAGCCCCCACAATCTTTTTATCATCAAATTCTCTCAGCCAATCATCAGTCTTTTGTAGCTCAGTTGGTAGAGCATGGCGCTTGCAACGCCAGGGTTGTGGGTTCGATTACCACGGGGGGCCAGTATGAAAAATGTATGCATTCACTAACTGTAAGTCGCTCTGGATAAGTGCTGTGCTTTTTGAATGTCCTTCCCTATAAGCGTGCTGAAAGTCTGTTATCAATTTGTTTACTGTAAAATAGCAATGTATCTAGTCAAACACAATTTTTTCCAAAAGTTGACTAAGGATTGATAACAAGCTGATTGGTCAGCTATTTGAGCCAGTAAAGGGGGCTTTACTATTCTTAGGTAGGGGAATAACTTTTGCTTCCCTCCAGGCCTGAGGGCAAACACTTTCTAGTAGGCTTAAATTGAAGATATAGCAAATACATTTACATTTACATTTTCGTCATTTAGCAGACGCTCTTATCCAGAGCGACTTACAAATTGGTGCATTCACCTTATGATAGCCAGTGGGACAACCACTTTACAATATATATATATCCCCCTGGGATAATGTACATTTGCTGAAGCATTATGACAACCCAGCGACACAATGGTAGGGATTAAATGAGCTGGGCTTGGGTCAGATCCCAAACACATTGATCAAAGATATTATATTTGATAAGTGGGATCCTATAATCTAATCTACAGTTTCAACCCAGCGAGTTACAGTATTGATGTCAAAACCTTTGAAAGAAAAAGAATTTGAGCAGCTACCGACAGCCCTGTGAAGAAAATAAATAGAAGTGCATACTGTATGTGTGTGTGTGTGTGTGTGTGTGTATATGTGTCTGTGTGTGTGTGTGATGCTGGTCATGTACAGTACAGGGGATGTGGTTTCCAGAACATCAAAGAGGCTACAGGTTGGAATAATTGGATACCCGCCCAACACCCCCACTGACCCCCCCACCCCGCTCCCTCTCAACGCTCCCCCACCCTCTACTCCGCAGCCCCCTTTCCCTTTCCCCTTTCCCCTTGTGCTAGGGATCCTGGAATAGACACCTCACACCTCAACCTGTCTGAGCTGACACCTGTCTTCTCCATTATAGAAAGAAATCAGCCCTTCATATTCTAAAAATATGTGGCAAGAATGTAACTGATATAACTACCGCGCTGCCGCTCTATAATTAATGTGATCACAATTACAGCTGGAGGAGGGAAATCGGATGTTCTCTCTCTCCACCTTCTCTCTCTCTTTCTTTCTCTCTTCTTCGCTTCTTCTCTCTCTGAAACATATTCCTAACTAGCAACCTGATCATCCCTGTGAGAGCTGGGAAAATAAAAATAGAAACATAGTATCAAACGTTCAAACCGACGCCATTAGAGATCTGACAGCTGCCGACAGTAATTAGCTGTCAAACGCTCTCTCCATGCTGCTATAGTTCAACAGTTCAATATCATCTAGTATTGTTCAGGACTGACAGCAGTCAGTGTCCATTACTTCACCTGGATTATGGTGAGTACAGTTTAGCAAAAGAAGAATGTCCTAAAAACTTGGAAACCAATCAATCCGCCATCATTAACAAAATGGAAAAATCAAATGATTTATTTGAAATAGCATGAGAGACCGAGAAAAAAAAAGGTACAATTTAAGGCCACATGCAAACACTAATGCAGGCACCAGGAATGGGGGTGTGAGCATGCAGGTCTGGGCAGATGAGATGTAGTGGTTGTTTGTGTGGGTAGGTAAGTTGTTCATATGTGTACGTTTGTTTTTGGTGTGGGAAATAAAGAAAAAAAGATTGGAACAAAAGAAAAAGGAGAATGTTAAATGTTTTGGATCATTCTTAGTGATATTTGTGGTTGCTTTCAATGACCCTGGAGGCTGAGAGGAACTTTGGTATGGTCTGCATACATTGCGACTTTTGTTCTGTTACACTTAATTTCAAATCTTAATGTGAGAATGTATTTTGATAATATCTCGATATTAGAATAAATAAATAAGGCGATAAGTGGCAACCCTGTTTAACACCCTTTACCTGTATGATAGTCTCTGAAAAATAACCATTGTTTAATGACAGGTAAAGATAATCTCATCTAGGTAGATTTAATATCCTAATGATAAAGAAGACACAGAATGCCCCATTAGAGTCATCCTGAGTGACAGAGAGACAAGACAAATGACAACCCTGCTCACTCTGTGGCCTGGCCCCTGGCTCTGTGCTCACTGTGTGGCCCCCAGCCCCCGGCTCTCTGAACTCTTATTATCCTGTTCACTGAGGCACAGGTGGTGATTTACCTAACTTAATTTGGTCATTAAGGCGCTCCGGTTGTTTCGGTGCCATCCTCCCCTCAGGCCCTGAGAGAGAAAGCTACAGTGATTACAACTAAACTATTTGGCCCCCTCAAGCCTCATCCTACTACCCCCTCTACTCC
This sequence comes from Coregonus lavaretus, assembly GCF_964263955.1. Taxonomy (NCBI): domain Eukaryota; kingdom Metazoa; phylum Chordata; class Actinopteri; order Salmoniformes; family Salmonidae; genus Coregonus; species Coregonus lavaretus. The sequence goes on from NC_139994.1 coordinate 20,035,755, forward strand.
AATCCTGTTACCTGGTAAATTCAATTGATTGGACATGATTTTGAAAGGGACACACTAGTCTATATAAGGTCCCACATTTGACAGTGCATGTCAGAGCAAAAACCAAGCCATGGTCAAAGGAATTGTCCGTAGAGCTCCGAGACAGGATTGTGTCGAGGCACAGATCTGGGAAATGTCTGCAGAATTGAAGGTCCCCAAGGCCACAGTGGCCTCTACCTAGAGCTGGCCGCCCGGCCAAACTGAGCAATCGGGGGAGAAGGGCCTTGGTCAGGGAGGTGACCAAGAACCCGATGGTCACTCTGACAGAGCTCTAGAGTTCCTCTGTGGAGATGGGAGAACCTTCCAGAAGGACAACCATCTCTGCAGCACTCCACCAATTAGGCCTTTATGGTAGAGTGGCCAGACGGAAGCCACTCCTCAGTAAAAAGCACATGACAGCCCGCTTGGAGTTTGCCAAAAGGCACTTAAAGACTCTAAGACCATGAGAAAGAAGATTCTCTGGTCTGATGAAACCAAGATTCAACTCTTTGGCTTGAATGCCAAGCGTCACGTCTGGAGGAAACCTGCCACCATCCCTACGGTGAAGCATGGCGGTGGCAGCATCATGCTGTGGGGATGTTTTTCAGCTGCAGGGACTGGGAGACTAGTCAGGATCGAGGGAAAGATGAACGAAGCAAAGTACAGAGAGATCCTTGATGAAAACCTGCTCCGGAGCACTCAGGACATTAGACTGGGGCAAAGGTTCACCTTCCAACAGGACAACGACCCTAAGCACACAGCCAAGACAACGCAGGATTGGTTTCGGGACAAGTCTCTGAATGTCCTAGAGTGGCCCAACCTGAGCCTGGACTTGAACCCGATCTCTGGAGAGACCTGAAAATAGCTATGCAGCCACGCTCCCCATCCAACCTCACAGAGCTTGAGAGGATCTGCAGAGAAGAATGGGAGAAACTCCCCAAATACAGGTGTGCAAGCTTGTAGCGTCATACCCAAGAAGACTTGAGGCTGTAATTGCTGCCAAAGGTGCTTCAACAAAGTACTGAGTAAACGGTCTGAATATTTATGTAAATGTAATATTTCAGTTTGTTATTTTTAATACATTTGCAAAAATGTCTAAAAACCTGATTTTCAAATCAAATCAAATCAAATTGTATTGGTCACATGCGCCGAATACAACAGGTGCAGACATTACAGTGAAATGCTTACTTACAGCCCTTAACCAACAGTGCATTTATTTTAAACAAAAAAAGTAAGAATAAAACAACAACAAAAAAAGTGTTGAGAAAAAAAGAGCAGAAGTAAAATAAAGTGACAGTAGGGAGGCTATATATACAGTAAAATAAAGTGACAGTAGGGAGGCTATATATACAGGGGGGTACCGTTGCAGAGTCAATGTGCGGGGGCACCGGCTAGTTGAGGTAGTTGAGGTAATATGTACATGTGGGTAGAGTTAAAGTGACTATGCATAAATACTTAACAGAGTAGCAGCAGCGTAAAAAGGATGGGGTGGGGGGGCAGTGCAAATAGTCCGGGTAGCCATGATTAGCTGTTCAGGAGTCTTATGGCTTGGGGGTAGAAGCTGTTGAGAAGTCTTTTGGACCTAGACCTATTTTGCTTTGTCAGTATGGGGTATTGTGTGTAGATTGATGAGGGGAAAAAAACAATTTCATCCATTTAGAGAATAAGGCTGTAACGTAACAAAATGTGGAAAAAGTCAAGGGGTCTGAATACTTTCTGAATGCACTGTACCTATAGCCTCCTTCTATTTGTACTGGACTCCAAGTGCATCGTCAAATCAATCAATCCCTCTAATCTTCATTCTACCCCTCAACCCCAATCTTGCTACCCCCTCAACCCCATCCATGACCCCTGCTACCCAGATTATCCAATAGGCTGCCACATCCAATTAATGAATATGTCCCACCGACAATGACATCCGGTTAATGCATGCTTTTAAGAGTAGGCCTCTGATTTCTCTCCCTACCAGGGCTTCCTAGGATATGATTGGAGAGTGTATCTGTCATCAAATGATTGCAGTATGGAAGGATCGAATGTGGATGTACAGGTCTTTTAGGTATGTGTGTTTCCCTACTGGGTGATGTCAACAGACACTGACATTGTAGTAATGGATGGGTCGGCTAAACTTTTCCTAGTTGCGCTTGCACAGCACACACACACACACACACACGCACACGCACACGCACACACGCACACACACACACACACACACACACACACACACACACACACACACACACACACACACACACACACATTGAAAAGTGTTGATAACAACAATTTTCATTTTATTGCTCACACACACCCTACAGCTCTTTGATATTATATTTAGCCTCCTGAAAAATGTGTTGACAATTCAACTTATGGGGGTTAACGACCTTAAACAGGATCATTTCATTGACTCTGACAGCATGAAGGACGTTTTGGGAGGAAATAGACAAACACGTCACAATCTAACGTGACACAGCACTCATTTACCACAGAGGTGAGAAGCATTAGCTTCTGAGGCGATGACTAGAACTGGCAGTTACCACCTCAGGGGGAGATGAATGAATAGCTGACCTTTACTTTTTCAAACTGATCTCTTGTTGTTGCACCCCTCTAGCATGTTTAATCTGGCCCCACCTCTAGCATGTTTAAAGTAGCCACACTCTAGCATTTTTAAGCTAGCCACACTTCTAGCATGTTTAAGATAGCCACACCTCTAGCATGTTTAAGCTAGCCCCACTTCTAGCATGTTTAAGCTAGCCCCTCCTCTAACTTGTTTAAGCAATAGTAACAGAGTTCTTGCCGTAAGCTCACGCCACAGCTTGAAATGTCTCCACTCAAGTCGTGGAATGGATAGCTTTTCAGTGGTGATACTGGTCACTTGTGTTTGCGAAGCAGATCACTACTTTGAGCTGTGGTAAAGTGCAAAATGTTAGCAGCAGAGTGACCCCCATTACAACAGCCCCACCTCTGGCAGCTAACCCCACTTTTAGCATGTTTAAACTAGCGGTTAGCCCCACCTCTAGAATTGTTAAGATAGCCCCACCTCTATCATGTTAAAGCTAGCTGCTAGCCCCACCTCTATCATATTATAGCTAGCATCACCTCTAGCATGGATAAGCTAGCAGCTAGCCCCACATGTAGCATGTTGAAGCTAGCAGCACCTCTAGCATGTTAAAGCTTGCTAGTTTGAGCCAACATACGCAGCAATTACCATTAATGTGATTTCCGGGAACGTCTGAGAAATGGCCTTTAAAAGGCGAATTTTTGTAATGCAACACCCCTTTGAATGAATCCCAGCTTATGTGTGGTCCACTGGTGGATGTAAAAGGTGAGAGGTGATGTGAAATGGAATGTAGACAACGGACATCCATTGTCAAAGTCCAAAACGTTTTACTAGAATTGTAATTTTGACCTCTCCGTCAAAATTGATACATATTATTTTTACCCCATCCCAGTTGAGTTTGCATACACAAGCAATATTACAACAATTGAGCTAAAGCACATACTTATTCAGTTAGTTGGAAATTGGAGTCTTTTTAATCTATAGTTTACAATGCATGACAATTTGTACATAATATTTGAGTATTTCTGTTGTGCCAGTTTAACATTACACCCACTGTTGTGTACTGTTGCTCTCAGCTAATCTGCATGCCCTCACATTGCATAAGGCTTATATAGGGGAGTCTGAGAGGAGCGAGCCTGTATAGAAACCACACATACCATTTAGCTTTTTCACAATTCAGCTATTTTAGGGACATCCCAATGACTATAATTACCCATACCATTTATTTATAAAATCCAGGGAGAATGTGAAGAACACCTTCCCAGATCAGCCAGATATCAGAGTGAATACATATCTTTTGATTGTAAAACAAACAATCACCAGGGCTGACCCAAACAAAATTTACATTGTGATTCCCATACAGGGAAAACGCAGGCAATTTGTGCAGAACTGTATTTTATATCAGCTCTATTTGCTGGATTTCCATACCACCCACTCACTGCTGCTGTTCCCCCAGCCCCAATCCTGGCCTGTGTCTCATTGGTCGGTAGGAAATGGCCATCCAACATTTTCTAGATGATTTCCTCCTAAAAGAAAGGAATCTGTGATGGAAAATGAGAACAATGAAATGGATGAGGATGGGATTTGGGCTGTGGCTGTACCATCGGAACCATGTTAGTCATACATACAGTGGGGAGAACAAGTATTTGATACACTGCCGATTTTGCAGGTTTTCCTACTTACAAAGCATGTAGAGGTCTGTAATTTTTATCATAGGTACACTTCAACTGTGAGAGACGGAATCTAAAACAAAAATTCAGAAAATCACATTGTATGATTTTAAAGTAATTAATTTGCATTTTATTGCATGACATAAGTATTTGATCACCTAACAACCAGTAAGAATTCCGGCTCTCACAGACCTGTTAGTTTTTATTTAAGAAGGCTTCCTGTTCTCCACTCATTACCTGTATTAACTGCACCTGTTTGAACGTTACCTGTATAAAAGACACCTGTCCACACACTCAATCAAACAGACTCCAACCTCTCCACAATGGCCAAGACCAGAGAGCTGTGTAAGGACATCAGGGATAAAATTGTAGACCTGCACAAGGCTGGGATGGGCTACAGGACAATAGGCAAGCAGCTTGGTGAGAAGGCAACAACTGTTGGCGCAATTATTAGAAAATGGAAGAAGTTCAAGATGACGGTCAATCATCCTCGGTCTGGGGCTCCATGCAAGATCTCACCTTGTGGGGCATTTCACCTTGTGCCATTGGCACTTGGATTAGAACCGGTGCTATGGTCAGATGACATGGAAATAGAGCCACTTTGCCACGCACCAGTGGTGGGTTTGGCGTTGAAAAACAGAAGCATATGCAGAAAAGTACCTCATACCTACGGTAAAATATTGTGGTGGATCTTTGATATTATGGGGCTATTTTGCTTCCACTGGTCCTGTGGCCCTTATTAAGGTCAACGACATCATGAACTTTACCAAGTACCAGGACATTATAGCCAAAAACCTTATGACTCTGCCAAGAGGCTGACACTTGGCCGCAAGTGGATCTTCCAGCAAGACAACAACCCCAGGCGCTAATCAAAATCCACAAAGAAATGGTTAATTGACCACAAAATCAGTCTCCGGACTTGAACCCTATAGAAAATATGTGGTTTGAATTGAGAAGGGCAGTCCGTAACAGCAGGTGAAGAATATCAAGGATCTGGAAAAATTCTGAATGGAGGCATGGTCTAAGATCTCTCCCAACGTGTTCTCCAATCTCATTATTATTTATTTTATACAGTGTTTTTTGCTCATCTTTACCATGGGGTGCCAATCATTTTTGACCTGACTCTGCATCCTCCATGCAGACTGCAGACTGAATACACAGGGACAGAGGGACCAGGTATGAAATTACAGGGTTGTGATCAGAAAGCAGGACAGAGGCATTGGTGGTTCTCATCCAAGTGAGAGAGGAAAAACAAATATGGTTTGTTCGTAACATATGTTATCATCAGATTCAGACACAGGTCAGGCAATCTGGGTAGAGATTCAAGATAAATGGTTTTAAATTAGGCTGCTTGCAGGGTGCCTGCAGGTGAGTAACTAGATTTGGCATGCAGTGTTATAATGACCTAATTTTCTGGTTGAAAACTGGATGCAATGTATTGAGGTGTTTATGGAGGTTGCATGTCAGCGGCATGACGTCCATTTTCAGTCAATCTCCAACCTGAATAAAATGTCTCAAAGTCGTCAGCCTGACATCATGACACTGGATTCTGTACAAGCTACTGTGTTGCTGGTTAATCAGAACCAATGTTTGGTATTATGTAGGCAGTAAGAATAGAGATTTCAGGTTTGTGAAATGTTCAGACCATTTATTTTTATTTAACTAGGCAAGTCAGTTAAGAACAAATTCTTATTTACAATGACGGCCTACACCGGCCAAACCCGGACGACGTTGGGCCAATTGTGCACCGCCCTATGGGACTCCCAATCACAGCCTGTTGTGATTCAGCCTGGAATCGAACCAGGGGGTCTGTAGTGACGCCTCAAGCACTGAGATGCAGTGCCTTAGACCACTGCGCCACTCGGGAGCCCTACTGTAGTAATAATAGATCAAAGTCACTTTCTCAACAAACTAAATGCCAGATAAGAGAGAAAGAACTAAGAGATAAATCGTACATCTTCAAAACATGGCAAACACAACGACAACAACAGTATGGTAACGTAAGAATGTTGTGACCGGGAGGTATTCTGCTGGTGTGCATCCCAAATGGCACCCTATTCCCTACATAGTTCACTGCTTTTTACCAGAGCCCTTTGGCCCTGGTCAAAAGTAGTGCACCATATATGGAATAGGGAGCCATTTTGAACACATCCCTGATCTTAAAAGCATCTTGTGAGTCTCTTCAGCTCAGCAGGACAGCCAGGAGAAGAAGGCAACAATACAAACACTCATCATTTACTCCAGCAGTACAGCACCCCTCCAGCTACACACACACACACACACACACACACACACACACACTCGCGCGCGCGCACACACACACACGCCTCCAGCAAGAGGAAGTAGCCAGCTAGAGCACTAACACATCTCTTTAATCCCTTTCTACGTTGTGCACCTGCTCCTCCAGGGTGTGTTTCTGTCATCTACCCTGCAGGAGACTCACCAGGCTATTGATTCCCAACACTGTGCATAACAGGCCCTCAGTAATAATTGAATATGGGTTGACTGCTTGTTGGATTGTTTATTTGTGTGCGTGCAAGAGTATGTGTTTATGTGTTTATGAATATGTGTGAGTATGTGCGAGTGAGTGAGTGAGCGTGTGTGTGTGTGTGTGTACATGCTAGCATGTTAGAGGGAGCATATGTTGATGTTCTGGATTGGATAGATGTCCACCGCACTGTGTACAAGTGTATTGAGGGTAGTTAAAGTCAATTTGACTATGTAGGCATATAGCTGTATTGAGTGGAGTTGTTGTCCATTTGACTGTGTGGAAGTGGGAGTGGGCTCTGCTCTATTTCTTGCTAGCGTGCCTTCCTGACACCAAGATTTGGCTATAGTGTTCTGGGTCATTAAACCCTCTTTACGAATCATTGATTTTGTACAACTGCAACAAGACAGCAGAAGACGCACACATATAGCCTGCGTGCCAAATGCTACCCTATTCCCTATATAGAACACACATTTTGATCTAAAATAGTACACTAAATACGGAATAGGGTGATAGGGTGTCATTTGACATGCTGACAATGCCTTAACCCCTTGACTAACCAAAAGTTCTCTGTGAAGGCACCAACAAGACACTGTGTTTGTGTGTGTGTGTGTGTGTGTGTGTGTCAGTCCACCCAGTACAACGCGGTGGCTAATTCAACTGGAGTAACCAATCCCAGTCTAATTGAGCGTAGCATAATTTCATCTTCTAAATCTTAGGGTGTGGACGTGGACCACAGCTGGCAGATTCTGCTTAGTGTGTGTGTGTGTGTGTGTGTGTGTGTGTGTGTGTGTGTGTGTGTGTGTGTGTGTGTGTGTGTGTGTGTGTGTGTGTGTGTGTGTGTGTGTGTGTGTGTGTGTGTGTGTGTGTGTGAGTGAGTGAGAGGAGAGAGAGAGAGAGAGAGAGAGAGAGAGAGAGAGAGAGAGAGAGAGAGAGAGAGAGAGAGAGAGAGAGAGAGAGAGAGAGAGAGAGAGAGAGAGAGAGAGAGAGAGAGAGAGAGAGAGAGAGAGAGAGGAAGAGAGAGAGAGAGAGAGAGAGAGAGAGAGAGAGAGAGAGAGAGAGAGAGGGAAGAGAGAGAGAGAGAGAGAGAGAGAGAGAGAGAGAGAGAGAGAGAGAGAAGAGAGGAGACATTGGAAAGAATTAGGCAAAAATACAGCGCAAACTAGAATGCTATTTGGCCCTAAACAGAGAGTACATAGTGGCAGAATACCTGACCACTGTGACTGACCCAAAATTAAGGAAACATTTGACTATGTACAGACTCAGACTATGTACAGACTCAGTGAGCATAGCCTTGCTACTGAGAGAGGCCACGGTAGGCAGACCTGGCTCTCAAGAGACGACAGGCTATGTGCACACTGCCCAAAAAAAGCAGGTAGAAACTGAGCTGCACGTCCTAACCTCCTGCCAAATGTATGACCACATTAGAAACACATATTTCCCTCAGATTACACAGACCCACAAAGAATTTGAAAACAAATCCAATTTTGATAAATTCCCATTTCTATTAGGTGAAATAACACAGTGTGCAATCACAATAGCACGATTTGTGACCTGTTGCCACAAGAACAAGCACCATTGTGAATACAACCATATTTATGTTTATTTATTTTCCCTTTTGTACTTTAACTATTTGCACAGCATTACAACACTGTATTAGCCATAATATGACATTTGAAATGTCTCTATTCCTTTGGAACTTTTTTGAGTGTGATGTTTACTGCTCATTTTTGATAGTTTATTTCACTTTTGTTTGTTATCTATTTCACTTCACTATTTCACTATTTCACTTACTTTGGCAATGCCAATAAAAGCCCTTTGAATTGAATTGAGAGAGAGAGAGAGAGAGAGAGGAGAGAGAGAGAGAGAGAGAGAGAGAGAGAGAGAGAGAGAGAGAGAGAGAGAGAGAGAGAGAGAGAGAGAGAGAGAGAGAGAGAGAGAGAGAGAGAGAAGAGAGAGAGAGAGAGAGAGAGAGAGAGACAAGACAGAGACAGACAGAGACAGACAGACAGACAGACAGACAGACAGACAGACAGACAGACAGACAGACAGACAGACAAGACAGACAGACAGACAGGAGAGAGAGAGAGAGAGAGAGAGAGAGAGAGAGAGAGAGAGAGAGAGAGACAGAGAAGACAGAGACAGAGACAGAGACAGAGACAGAGACAGAGACAGAGACAGAGACAGAGACAGAGACAGAGACAGAGACAGAGAAGAAGAGAGAGAGAGAGAGAGAGAGAGAGAGAGAGAGAGGAGAGAGAGAGAGAGAGAGAGAGAGAGAGAGAGAGAGAGAGGAGAGAGAGAGAGAGAGAGAGAGAGAGAGAGAGTGCACGTGTCTAAATGAATGCCATGGCTACAGTGTAGAGTGATATAGGATTCCACCCACACACTTCATATCTTAGGCTGTGTTTAGACAGGCAGCCAATTCTGATCTTTTTTCACTAATCAGACCAATCAGATCAGCTCTGAAAGACATCTGATGTGAAAAGATCTGTTTAGTAGAAAAAAAAGATAAGATTTGGGCTGCCTGTGTAAAGCAGCCTAAGTGTCGAGTTCTTAGCTCTGTCTGTGAGACAATTACTGCTTATAGAACACAGGAAAAAGCACCCGCTTACAATATCATCAGATTATAGTTGTTAAATTTAATAATAGGCATAACTCAAATTCCACATATAAACAAACAGTACACATGCATAACAAAGAAGCATTTACCGGTCAACTAGGGCCAGGAATTAATCAGAGGCAGGTTATCGACAAACACATTACACTACCAACAATGTGCCTTTTAAAGGCAATTTACACAATATTCGCAGAGATCTCATTCATGGTAAACGCTCCTGAAGTCCTCTCAAACAGAAATTAGCTTTAAATGTCAAGCATTATATGCACTTGCCTACAACGCGCATGTGATCGAATAACGGCCAAAGTCAGATGTTGTTACGGTAATGCGTTGATTGAGTGGGGTTATAAGAACACACATGCCTAATCAATAATGTACTTTATTAAT
>NC_139994.1:20045691-20174317 GCF_964263955.1 Coregonus lavaretus
TGCCTAATCAATAATGTACTTTATTAATAGCATATAATGCCAGTATGAAACAGCTTCAAAACATGACTGTCTAGTTTGGCTTCAGGTAATGAAATACTAGGATCTATTGAATTGGAAAACAAAAACGCTTCTGAAAATATTATACTACAATCTCAATTGGCAGACTAAAATGATCATTATTCATGAAGGACCTGTCTGGCAGATGCCATGGCCAATTATGCTTAGCATTTGTCATCATGAAACATGATAGCCGAGGCTGAAGATACTTTAAAAATAAAATACTTAGGGGGGAGAAGGAGGGGGAGAAAGTGTGCATCCAGCAATATGCTTAAAGAAAACAGGATCAATAACCAATTTGGAGTTAGAAGTGCGGTTCAGAGAGGTTCTGGTTGAGCATGGAGAGGCTATGATACAGTGAGACCCAGCTAATGAAAGGCCACTCAGACAGAGAGATGGCTACACAATGACTTTCAGAGGACAGAGGGGTTCTGAAATGAAATGACCAAAGACCTATGATCATATGACGTTTTCTTTCCACCAGATATTTTACATTTGGGTTAGGGTTAGATAGTGAAAAAACACCCTAATCTTCTTTCATAATTTCTTTAAACAATACAAGGCAAGCGCATATAATGTTGTTGTTGGCTAAGCCTTGAGCTAGCCTTGAGTCAGGCCCATCTCCCGGCTATCTACCTCTCTGTCAACCGGACGGGACCTCCTAGAGTCGACACGGAGCCCCGCCGATCCATCACGACTGATCTGCCGACGTAATCGTCTGTGGTTTCAAGAGGCTTACCGTTGCGACGACCACAAAGATCCATCTGCTAGCCCTGGCCCGCTAGCACACGCAAACAACAGCCGCGCTTCCTGCTAGCCTGTGCTGTAGCACCAATTCGAACTGCTCTCGGACTCACATTTTGCTGTTCACTGGACCTTATGATCACTCAGCTGCTCAGCTGATGCCTGCTGGACAGTTCCTTTACACGGTACCCTGTCCTGTTTATCTGTTTAGCCTCAGCCCAAACTTTCATCGCCATTACCAGTTGTTGTCTTAGCTCTCTTGAATAACACCTGTGATTGCTTTATGCCTCTCTACCATGTCAATATGCCTTGCCTATTGCTGTTCCAGTTAGTTCTTATTATACAATTTCACTGTAAAGCCCCAAGTCCCTCTCAAACTGCCTCAAATAGCTCCTTTGTTCCACCCCCATACACGCGGAGACCGGCTCAATCGGTGCCTCCAGTGATGCTATCTCTTCCATTGTTACCCAACACTTAGGTTTACCTCCACTGTACTCATATCCTTCCATATCCTTGTCTGTACATAATGCCCTGAATCTATTCTACAACGCCCAGAAATCTGCCCCCTTTACTCTCTGTACCCAACGCACTAGAAGACCAGTTCTTAAAGCCTTTAGCCGTATCCTTATTCTAGTCCTCCTCTGTTCCTCTGGTGATGTAGAGGTTAACCCAGGCCCTGCAGCCCCCAGTATCACTCCTACTCCCCAGGAGCTATCATTTGTTGACTTCTGTAACCGTAAAAGCATTGTTTTTTTGCATATTAACATCAGAAGCCTCCTCCCTAAGTTTGAGTTATTCACTGCGTTAGCACACTCCGCCAACCCTGATGTTCTAGCAGTGTCTGAATCCTGGCTTAGGAAGGCCACCAAAAATTCAGAAATGTCCATCCCCAACTAACACATTTTCCATCTAGATAGAACTACCAAAGGGGGTGGAGTTGCAATCTACTGTAGAGATAGCCTGCAGAGCTCTATCATACTATCCAGGTCTGTGCCCAAACAGTTTGAGCTCCTACTTCTAAAAATCCACCTTTCCAGAAATAGGTATCTCACTGTTGCCGCTTGCTACAGACCCCCCTCAGCCCCCAGCTGTGCCCTGGGCACTATATGTGAATTGATTGCCTCCATCTATCCTCAGAGGTCGTACTGCTTGGTGACCTAAACTGGGATATGCTTAACACCCCGGCCATCCTACAATCCAAACTAGATGCCCTCAATCTCACACAAATTATCAACGAACCTACCAGGTACAACCCTAAATCCGTAAACATGGGCACCCTTATAGATATCATCCTGACTAACTTACCCTCTAAATACACCTCCGCTGTCTTCAACCAGGATCTCAGCGATCACTGCCTTATTGCCTGCGTCCGTAACGGGTCCGCGGTCAAACGACCACCCTTCATCACTGTCAAACGCTCCCTAAAACACTTTAGTCCTTCCTAATTGACCTGGCCCAGGTATCCTGGATGGATATCGATCTCATTCCGTCAGTAGAGGATGCCTGGTTGTTCTTTAAAAGTGCTTTCCTCTCAATCTTAAATAAGCATGCCCCATTCAAAACATTCAGAAATAAGAACAGATATAGCCCCTGGTTCTCCTCAGACTTGACTGCCCTTGACCAGCACAAAAACATCCTGTGGCGAACTGCATTAGCATCGAATAGCCCCCGCGATATGCAACTTTTTAGGGAAGTTAGGAACCAATATACACAAGCAGTTAGGAAAGCAAAGGCTAGCTTTTTCAAACAGAAATGTGCATCCTGTAGCACTAACTCCAAAAAGTTTTGGGACACTGTAAAGTCCGTGGAGAGTAAGAGCACCTCCTCCCAGCTGCCCGCTGCACTGAGGCTAGGAAACACTATCACCACCGATAAAGCTACAATAATCGAGAATTTCAACAAGCATTTTGCTACAGCTGGCCATGCTTTCCAACTGGCTACCACTACCCCGGTCACCAGCTCTGCACCCTCCGCTGCAACTTGCCCATGCCCCCCCCGCTTCTCCTTCACACAAATTCAGACAGCTGATGTTCTGAAAGAGCTGCAAAATCTGGACCCCTACAAATCATCTGGGCTAGACAATCTAGACCCTTTCTTTCTAAAATTATTATTACTATTACTAGCCTGTTCAACCTCTCTTTCGTAACGTCTGAGATCTCCAAAGATTGGAAAGCTGCCGCAGTCATCCCCCTCTTCAAAGGGGGTGACACTCTAGATCCAAACTGTTACAGACCTATATCCATCCTGCCCTGCCTTTCGAACGTTTTTGAAAGCCAAGTTAACAAACAGATCACCGACCATTTCGAATCACTGGATCACTGGATCTGGACCGACCATTGGATCTTCTCTGCTATGCAATCCGGTTTCCGAGCTGGTCATGGGTGCACCTCAGCCACGCTCAAGGTCCTAAACAATATTATAACCGCAATCAATAATAGACAGTACTGTGCAGCCGTCTTCATCGACCTGGCCAAGGCTTTCGACTCTGTCAACCACCGCATTCTTATTGGCAGACTAAATAGCCTTGGTTTCTCAAATGACTGCCTCGCCTAGTTCACCAACTACTTCTCAGATAGAGTTCAATGTGTCAAATCGGAGGGCCTGTTGTCTGGACCTATGGCAGTCTCTATGGGGGTGCCACAGGGTTCAATTCTTGGGCCGACTCTTTTCTCTGTGCATATCAATGATGTCGCTCTTGCTGCCGGTGATTCTCAGATCCACCTCTACGCAGACGACAACATTTTGTATACATCTGGCCCTTCATTGGACACTGTGTTAACAAACCTCCAAACGAGCTTCAATGCCACACAACACTCCTTCCGTAGCCTCCAACTGCTCTTAAACACAAGTAAAACTAAATGCATGCTCTTCAATCGAACGCTGCTGGCACCCGCCCACCCGACTAGAATCACTACTCTCGACGGGTCTGACCTAGAGTATGTGGACAACTACAAATACCTAGGTGTCTGGTTAGACTGTAAACTCTCCTTCCAGACTCACATTAAGCATCTCCAATCCAAAAATCTAAATATAGAATCAGCTTCCTATTTCGCAACAAAGCCTCCTTCACTCATGCTGCCAAACATGCCCTCGTAAAACTGACTATCCTACTGATCCTTGACTTTGGCGATGTCATTTACAAAATAGCCTCCAACACTCTACTCAGCAAATTGGATGTAGTCTATCACAGTGCCATCCGTTTTGTCACCAAAGCCCCATATACTACCCACCACTGTGACCTGTACGCTCTTGTTGGCTGGTCCTCACTACATATTCGTCGCCAAACCCACTGGCTCCAGGCCATCTATAAATCACTGCTAGGCAAATCCCCGCCTTATCTTAGCTCATTGGTCACCATAGCAACACCCACCCGTAGTATGCACTCCAGCAGGTATATCTCACTGGTCATCCCCAAAGCCAACACCTCCCTTGCCCGCCATTCCTTCCAGTTCTCTGCTGCCAATGACTGGAATGAACTGCAAAAATCTCTGAAGCTGGAGACTCTTATCTCCCTCACTAACTTTAAGCATCAGTTGTCAGAGCACCTTACCGATCACTGCACCTGTACACAGCCCATCTGAAATTAGCCCACCCAACTACCTCATCCCTATATTGTTATTTATTTTGCTCATTTGCACCCCAGTATCTCTATTTGCACATCATCTCTTACACATCTATCATTCCAGTGTTAATACTAATTGTAATTATTTTGCACTATGGCCTATTTATTGTCTTACCTCCATAACTTGCTACATTTGCACACACTGTATATATATTTTCTGTTGTATTTTTGACTTTATGTTTTGTTTTACTCCATATGTAACTCTGTGTTGTTGTTTTTATCGCACTGCTTTGCTTTATCTTGGCCAGATCGCAGTTGTAAATGAGAACTTGTTCTCAACTGGCTTACCTGGTTAAATAAAGGTGAAATAAAAATACAAAAATAAAAAAAACAAGCAAATTTACCAACATTTCTGAAAATGGATATATACTGTAGTGTTTTGGTATGAAACTCTTCATATTTCACAGTATGACTGTGTCCCAAACGGCAGTCTATTCCCTAAATAGTGCAATACTTGGGCTCTGGTCAATTATAAACCAGAATGTACCATTATGGTGATAACTTTCCATTTAATAGGTTGACACATTAGCTGAAGACCTGGAGATGATCTTTTCATCATGAGGAAATTAAAAGTGTATCATCTCTCTCTCCACTTGTCTCCACTCCACTCAGATTGACATTTGGCTTATTTAAAACTGTGTTGGTGTGACATTCACCCTCACACACTTCTCAACATGTGAATAAATAGTTAGCTTTCTATATCTGTTTCATAAACAGATTCAGAGACAGATATAAAGCTCAGCTATGCAACGATGCTTAATAAGTATTCATGAATGTGCAGATTCTGAAGGATAGCACTACCAATCTAAATTCTTTAAGGTCAGTGGAGATGACACCTAATGCTCTCCAGGGTCACAGTGGAGGAGTATAGCAGAAATGCTCCCCACATATCCACATCATTAAAGATGCAGAATTGAGTATGGGACAGACACAGGCCTGGCAGACATACACTACCAGTCAAAAGTTTGGACACACCTACTCATTCAAGGGTTTTTCTTTATTTTTACTATTTTTTACATTGTAGAATAGTAGTGAAGACATTAAAACTATGAAATAACACATATGGAATCATGTAGTAACCACAAAGTGTTCAACAAATCAAAATATATTTTACATTTGAGACATTGAGACTTAAAATAGCCACCCTTTGCCTTGATGACAGCTTTGCACACTCTTAGTATTCTCTCAACCAGCTTCATGAGATAGTCACCTGGAATGCATTTTAATTAACAGGTGTGCCTTCTTAAAAGTTCATTTGTGGAATGTATTTCCTTCTTAATGCATTTGATTCAGTCAGTTGTGTTGTGACAAGGTAGGGGTGGGTATACAGAAAGCCCTATTTGGTAAAAGACCAAGTCCATATTATGGCAAGAACAGCTCAAATAAGCAAAGAGAAACGACAGTCCATCATTACTTTAAGACATGAAGGTCAGTCAATACGGAAAATGTCAAGAACTTTTAACGTTTCTTCAAGTGCAGTCACAAAAAACATCAAGCGCTATGATGAAACTGGCTCTCATAAGGACCGCCACAGGAATGGAAGACCCAGAGACCTCTGCTGCAGAGGATAAGTTCATTAGAGTTAACAACCTCAGAAATTGCAGCCAAAATAAATGCTTCACAGAGTTCATGTAACAGACACATCTCAACATCAACTGTTCAGAGGGGACTGTGTGAATCAGGCCTTCATGGTCAAATTGCTGACAAAAAAACACTACTAAAAGACACCAATAATAAGAAGAGACCTGCTTGGGCCAAGAAACACGAGCAATGGACATTAGACCGGTGGAAATGTGTCCTTTGGTCTGGAGTCCAAATTAGATTTTTGGTTTAAACCGCTGTGTCTTTGTGAGACGCGGTGTGGGTGAACGGATGATCTCTGCATGTGTAGTTCCCACCGTAAAGCATGGAGGAGGAGGTGTGATGGTGTGGGGGTGCTTTGCTGGTGACACTGTCCGTGATTCAAGGCACACTTAACCAGCGTGGCTACCACAGCATTCTGCAGCGATACGCCATCCCATCTGGTTTGGGTTTAGTGGGACTATCATTTGCTTTTCAACAGGACAATGACCCAACACACCAGCAGGCTGTTCTAGCTAACTATTCTAGCTAACTAACTGGCTGAATAAGTTGACGACATACTCACTCAAACTGTCAAAACTACCCCAAAACTTTACACAACGTTAGACACGGACACAAATGATCTGCTTGGCGTGTTAACACACTGGTGGTTTGTTGTAACCGAGTATTGGTGCTAAACCGTGTTATTGGAGGCTGGCATGCTAGTTGGCTTTGGCGTCATATGATTCGGTGTACCAAGTTAGCTAGCTGAATAAACTAAGTTAGAGTCTATTCCTAGAAACATTGAACCGTTGTAGTTTACAACAATTATAATTTCTTAAGTGGAAGTTGGGAGAGTTATATTTGAGTGTTTCAGTGAAACGTAAGTGAGGGAGGCCCCGCTCTCTCGCTTTCCTAGATGTTTAGTTCTTTTCATTCCGATCTCTTTTGCATTATTGTAGCCTTTCTCTGTAGCCTGTCAACTATGTGTCTGTCTATCCCTGTTCTCTCCTCTCTGCACAGGCCATACAAACGCTTCACACCACGTGGCTGTTGCCACTCTAATCTGTTGGTCCCTGCGCGCACGACCCACGTGGAGTTCCAGGTCTCTGGCAGCCTCTGGAACTGCCGTTCTGCGGTGAACAAGGCAGAGTTCATCTCAGCCTATGCTACCCTCCAGTCCCTCGACTTCTTGGCGCTGACGGAAACATGGATTATCACAGAAAACACTGCTACTCCTACTGCTCTTTCCTCGTCTAACCATGTGTTCTCGCATACCCCGAGAGCATCTGGTCAGCGCGGCGGTGGCACAGGAATCCTCATCTCTCCAAAGTGGACATTCTCTCTTTTTCCCCTGACCCATCTGTCTATCTCCTCATTTGAATTCCATGCTGTCACAGTCACTAGCCCATTCAAGCTTAACATCCTTGTCATTTATCGCCCTCCAGGTTCCCTTGGAGAGTTCATCAATGAGCTCGATGCCTTGATAAGTTCCTTTCCTGAGGATGGCTCACCCCTCACAGTTCTGGGTGACTTTAACCTCCCTACGTCTGCCTTTGACTCATTTCTCTCTGCCTCCTTCTTTCCACTCCTTTCCTCTTTTGACCTCACCCTCTCACCGTCCCCCTCTACTCACAAGGCAGGCAATACGCTTGACCTCATCTTTACTAGATGCTGTTCTTCTACTAATCTCACTGCAACTCCCCTCCAAGTCTCCGACCACTACTTTGTATCCTTTTCTCTCTCGCTCTCCTCCAACACTACTCACTCTGCCCCTACTCAGATGGTAATGTGCCGTCGCAACCTTCGCTCTCTCTCTCCCGCTACTCTCTCCTCTTCCATCCTATCATCTCTTCCCTCTGCTAAATCCTTCTCCCTCCAATCTCCTGATTCTGCCTCCTCAACCCTCCTCTCCTCCCTTTCTGCATCTTTTGACTCTCTATGTCCCCTATTCTCCCGGCCGGCTCGGTCCTCCCCTCCTGCTCCATGGCTTGACAACTCATTGCGAGCTCACAGAAGAGGGCTCCGGTCTAGGAAAACTAGACTCCCTGCGGACCTGTCATCTTTTCACTCCCTCCTCTCTACATTCTCTTCCTCGGTTTCCGCTGCTAAAGCCACTTTCTACCACTCTACATTTCAAGCCTCTGCCTCTAACCCTAGGAAGCTCTTTGCCACCTTCTCCTCCCTGCTGAATCCTCCTCCTCCTCCCCCTCCCTCCTCCCTCTCTGTGGATGACTTAATAAATGAGGATCCGGAGACCTTCTCCCTTACCTCACCTCGCTCATCAACTCATCCTTGACCACTTGGCTCTGTCATATCCTCACATGGTCTCTCCTATCATTGCTACGCAGACGACACACAATTAATTTTCTCCTTTCCCCCTTCTGATAACCAGGTGGCGAATCACATCTCTGCATGTCTGGCAGACATATCAGTGTGGATGTCGGATCACCACCTCAAGCTGAACCTCGGTAAGACGGAGCTGCTCTTCCTCCCTGGGAAGGACTGCCCGCTCCATGATCTCGCCATCACGGTTGACAACTCCATTGTGTCCTCCTCCCAGAGTGCAAAGAGCCTTGGCGTGACCCTGGACAACACCCTGTCGTTCTCTGCTAACATCAAAGCGGTGACCCGATCCTGCAGGTTCATGCTCTACAACATTCGCAGAGTACGACCCTACCTTACACCGAAAGCGGCACAGGTCCTAATCCAGGCACTTGTCATCTCCCGTCTGGATTACTGCAGGTCGCTGTTGGCTGGGCTCCCTGCCTGTGCCATTAAACCCCTATAACTTATCCAGAACGCCGCAGCCCGTTTGGTGTTCGACCTTCCCAAGTTCTCTCATGTCACCCCGCTCCTCCGCACACTCCACTGGCTTCCAGTTGAGGCTCGCATCTACTACAAGACCATGGTGCTTGCCTACGGAGCTGTGAGGGGAATGGCACCTCCTTACCTTCAGGCTCTGATCAGACCCTACACCCAAACGAGGGCACTACGTTCATCCACCTCTGGCCTGCTAGCTCCCCTACCTCTACAGAAGCACAGTTCCCGCTCAGCCCAGTCAAAGCTATTTGCTGCTCTGGCACCCCAATGGTGGAACAAGCTCCCCCACGACGCCAGGACAGCGGAGTCACTGACCACCTTCCGGAGACACTTGAAACCCTACCTCTTTAAGGAATACCTGGAATAGTGTAAAGCAATCCTTCTACCCCCCCCTCCCCCACCCCCCATTTAAAAGAAAGAAGAAGAAAAAAAGTGGTTGTCCCACTTGCTATCATAAGTTGAATGCACCAATTTGTAAGTCGCTCTGGATGAGAGTGTCTGCTAAATGATGTAAATGTAAAATATAAATGTAAGGGCTATTTTACCAAGAAGGAGAGTGATGGAGTGCTGCATCAGATGACCTGGCCTCCACAATCCCCCGACCTCAACCCAATTGAGATTGTTTGGGATGAGTCGGAAGTGAAGGAAAAGCAGCCATCAAGTGCTCAGCATATGTGGGAACTCCTTCAAGACTGTTGGAAAAGCATTCCAGGTGAAGCTGGTTGAGAGAATGCCAATAGTGTGCAAAGCTGTCATCAAGGCAAAGGGTGGCTATTTGAAGAATCTCAAATATAAAATATATTTATATTTGTTTAACTTTTTTGGTTACTACATGATTCCATATGTGTTATTTCATAGTTTTGATGTCTTCACTATTATTCTACAATGTAGAAAATAGTAAAAATAAAGAAAAACCCTTGAATGAGTAGGTGTGTCCAAACTTTTGACTGGTACTGTATATCTCCCTTTCCATCTCTCCATCTATCCCCTCCATCTGTCCATCTGTCCATCTATCTCATCCATCTCTCCATCTATCTCCTCCATCTCTCCTTCTCTCCCCTCCATCTCTACATCTCTCCATCTATCCCCTCCATCTCTCCATCTCTCCCCTCCATCTCTCCACTCCATCTCTCCCCTCCATCTGTCCATCTATCCCCTCCATCTCTCCATCTCTCCCCTCCATCTCTCCCCTCCATCTGTCCATCTGCCCCTCCATCTGTCCATCTGCCCCTCCATCTATCCCCTCCATCTCTCCATCTCTCCCCTCCATCTCTCCATCTATCCCCTTCATTTCTCCATCTATCCACTCCATCTGTCCATCTATCTCCTCCATCTCTCCATCTATCCCCTCCATCTCTCCATCTATCCCCTTCATTTCTCCATCTATCCCCTCCATCTGTCCATCTATCTCCTCCATCTCTCCATCTATCCCCTCCATCTCTCCATCTATCCCCTCCATCTATTTGTTGAACACTTTTTTGGTTACTACGTGACTGCATATGTGCTATTTCATAGTTTTGATGTCTTCACTATTATTCTACAATGTAGAAAATAGTAAACATAAAGAAAAACCCTTGACTGAGTAGGTATGTCCAAACTTTTGACTGGTACTGTACATACTGTACAGTATGCAGATGAGATGATTGCAAAATGTACTTTATACTGTATGTGAGTATAGTTTCATGATTGGCGCATGTTTCTATTTGTATTACATTATCTAGGGGGTGGAAAACAAGGATACCCTTTATCACCATATGTATTTATTACGGCGCTTGAAACACTTCCTATGAAGTCATGGTCAAATATTAACTTCAAATGATTGAACGTTCAAGGCTTCAACACAAACGTCTTAATGAATGCTGATTATTTAAGTTTCATACTACGCTCATATTTTTCATCCATACAAAGTCTTACCAAAAACCTATTTTAAGTTTCAAATTTATTGGCTTACAGACAGTTAATGACGATTTATTTCAAAGCAACATCAGAGTTCAGAGGTTTTTTTGTTTGTTGGGGGGGGGGTCAAGTGAAAATTAATATTTTGTCCAATGAAGATAAAGCCCTCAGAGCTGAGTGTAGATGAATAACAGTTAGATTGGTAATTAAAGAGAAGGTATTTTATAGGCTGTAACTAATTGCACTATGATAACGATCATCTTTATGCAGCTAGAGCCAATGAAATCCCACCTAGCCTGCATGTCAGCAGTAGAAAATCACTGTGATATTCCCCAGGTTTACATTATGGGTCAATGGGGAGAAGGTAATAAAGTTCTTGTCTGATTCCCAAATGACACCCTATTCCCTATTTAGTGCACTAATTTTGACCAGAGCCCTGTAGTGCACTATATAGGGAATAGGGTGCCATTTGGGACATAACCATTGTTTTGAATTAAATGGCTTAAGTTTTATGTGAATGAGAGTGGTCCCATTGGTCCAAGGCTGCAGTAAGGTATCAGATAACAGCTCTCTCTAGCGGAGGGTGAGACCACAGTGAGACTTAATACATCAGTAAAGGGAGAGGTTTTCTCACAGAGCTGGTGTGAACCACAGGGACTTTTTGACGTTAATGTGTCACAAGGCTGTGTGCACACATCCCTAAGGAGGATAGCACGCCCTCCCCCAATCCTCTTCCCCTTCCAGCATCCCTCCTTAACCTCTCCTCCCCCAACCCTCCTCCTCCTCCAGCCTCCCTCCCCCAACCCTCCTCCCTCGACAGCCTCCCTCCCCCAAACCCTCCTCCACCTTCAGCCCCTCCCTCCAGATCCTCGCCATAACACATCCAGCCTCATTTAATAACCCACTGGGAAGAACATACTGTATAACATCTACTGGTGACCTCAGACTTGAAACCTCCCTGGCCTTGACTCTCAGCAGGGTTACTACCACGACTACATCCCAAAAGGCATCCTATTCCTTATATAGTGCACTACTTTTGACCAGGGCCCACAGAGCAAAAGTAGTGCACTATATAGGGAATAGGGTGCCATTTGGGACAAAACCTATGACTGCTTGGCAATTTAGCATTTTGTCTTCATCCAAGCAATTTGTTACATGGAGACAAACTAAATTGGACCTCCTAAAGGAGTTCACTTTCTGAATTTTGGCTTCAGTTCTATCCATAAGTAGCTAAAATTACTCATTTTCTCAGGCCTCTACGGTCAAATATGACCCATCATGTGTGTTCTTTCTGAAGTTGAACCTGTCTTTGATGATACTGATGGGCTGTGCACTGAAAGGAATGCAGTTTTTGACAAAATAATTGAGCATATTTGCAATTATTTTTGTCTCCAAACATCCAAACAGTTATTCACAACTATTATTAAAAAACAGAATCGTTTGTGTTATTGGCATTAGGCCAGAGATGACCCATGAGTCACACAGTGTCTAGCTCATTGAGGAGGATCCCATGGGTCTGTTGTGGAGCTCTACACACAAAAACGTGGCAAATTGGAATATGCAATCATTTTCATGTCAGAGAAACAATTAAATTGTTCTCAAATATAATTAAATGTAACAAAAAGACAGAAATTGCAGATGAACAAAGTATAGGGAATTACTGGTGCTGGTTGAACCCTGTGGGAGTAGTTTTTCTGAGTTCTGTATCCTAGCTGAATAGCTGTAGTGGGTCTGGTGGTGGTTGATAGGACTAGCATGACCGTACGCTGAATCTACAGTCATGTGCTTCACACAAATAAGAAGTACAGAAATAGTCAATTAATTCTTTTTTTCTCCCCCCAAATCCTCCCAATTAACTTTTAGTTTATGTCTCAATTCACAAATATAATCAAATAAAGTGTCTGATTCTGTAACATGGTTCATCAGGCATAGTTTACCTTCCATTTGCCTACTGTAGGAGGATGTCATCTGTTTAAATCCAGGAATTAAATGTCAAATAATAGCTGGAGAGGGTGAAGTGCTGGTCTCTGCAGTGGCTGAATATTAAATCTGTGATATATTGGCTAGCATTGCATCACGGCGACCAGCTGTCCCCAACACTCTGGCTGTAGAACAGGCTAATTGACAGCATAGATTGTCACTGTCTCACATAGCAGGGCAGTTGGCCAGCTAGTCGCTCTGGGAGACCTCATTAACATGAGTTAGAACCGTTCTGTCAGCCAAGTCTTCATACTGAACCATTCTCATTCTCTTAATAGAGAACTATTCTTAATGGACAAGACCTACTTAATGTCAAAAGGATAAAATTGAGAACAGACAAAGAGAAAATGAGGGAAACAGACAGAGTGATGAGGGGAGGTAAAGAAAGACACAATGAGAAAATACAAAAACAATTGTATGATCGCTTCAGACCATTCCCTGAGCATTAACCCTGGACGTGGTGACTGTGTCAGTGTAGCTATGAAAAAAGAGAACGTTTGACAAGAGTGGCATTCATTTTGAAAACACTTATTGGCATCGCCTCAAAGGTTTGCCCTCCCCTTTAGCGTCTGTACGCCCACATCAGTGTCATGCCTGGCTTTGCCTCTTCTCCCTATCCTCTCCCTCTGTCTCCTCTCTCCTCTCCCTGGAGGAATACACCCAGTGGAGGGGGCCAGCTGGGGGAGGAGACCCAGAGGAGAGAATCCCGGTTGGGACTAATTGGGTCCTGAGGAGGTGCTGGGTCTCCTGGTTACAGCTGGTCAGCTACATGGTGATGACTGGATCAAACCTCTGACTGACTGGGGGTTAGAGGTGGGCTGGTGGATGGTGGCTTAGCAGACGGATGGGCTGGGCTGGTGTGGGGCTGTACTCAGCATGCTGCAGAAATGGCCCATGCCTGGACTGGAGGTTGAGTGTGGACTAACTGGCTAAAACCCAAATGGCACCTTATTCCCTATATAGTGCACTACTTTGTACCAGCACCCTATGGGCCCTGTTCAAAAGTAGTGCATATGGAATGGGATGCAGCCTGACTGACTGACCAGGCTGACCTGCCTGTCTGTCATGCAATCTGCATATCCTCTCTGAACTCTGACCCATCACCAAGCCTGCCAGCTGCTCTGCTGTCCTTTTAGATTCACTCTGTAGAAAGACAAGGTTCGATGGAAACATGTTAAGATGAATGTTAGTCATTTCTAAATCTCTACAGAGTGCCTAAATAAAAGTGCACTTGTAACGTTAGATCTATGTTCGAGCCTCTTCTTTTAGATTGGGATCTAGGATGCTCTCCCGCCTGCAGATAGAATGAGTATTGACCTATCTAGTCAACTCAAAACTGACCAGAAAACGCAATTATATCCATATTATGTCCTTGTGATTTCAACAATGGAAGACGTTGTGTCAAGGCATGTAGTGGTACTGTAACAGCACATAGTACGTTGTATACCTGCCAGGATATGTTCTACTGTATGTGCAATGGGACTTCGTTGCTCTTGGAGCGTTCTATGTAAATGTAACTTTGACATCCGTGTGCCAACTGGTCATGAGGACCCGTGGGAGGGAAGGAGGGAGAGAGAGAGAGAGAGAGAGAGAGAGAGAGAGAGAGAGAGAGAGAGAGAGAGAGAGAGAGAGAGAGAGAGAGAGAGAGAAAGAGAGGTATAAAGCATTAGTCATCTCTACAGAATGGTCGTCAGTGACAGAGCCACTAATTAACGCTTTAAAAAAAGACCCAGGAATAATTTCCATGCAGCTCTCCTCCACCTCATCAGTTTATAATAGCCTGTCGGTCCTCTGAGAGCAGAACCTTAGACTCAATGTATTCTGCTGCTCTGCCATAAGTGCTACTCGCATGTGTGATGTGTATTGGTTATTGTTCACTATATTGCCCTGTAGTGCTATTTGCCACACTTCATTAATTTAGGTAAGGTGTGCTTTCTGTGCATGTCAACTATTTAGTGCAGGACTACTGTATCAGGACTACTGCATCAGGACTACTGTATCAGGAATACTGTATCCGTACTATGGATCAGGACTATGGATCAGGACTATTGTATCAGGACTACTGTATCCGTACTATGGATCAGGACTACTGTATCAGGACTACAGATTCAGGGCTTACACAGGATTTTCAATATTGACATTTTGAAATGAATGAAGCAGAGACTTGCATCTGAACTTGAGTGTGTGGCCATAGACTAGAGGGTAGAGATACTTCCGTCCTTTCTGAGGACTACAGGTCATCATAGGGTCATTTTGTATTGTAACTAACCCTTGAAATGCAAGGCCAAGCCTTCTTTTGTCTGAATGCACTCATCAATCCATCTGATCCTAAGAGGACCTAAAGTCACTGACATACCACTTCCACTGGGGACATGAGGTAATATTGTAATTACTGCATTAATTCTTATCTTAAAACTGATGATCCGCATCAGCCTAGGTTATGTGGTGTGTCATTCTTTGAGTAAGCAATTTAAATGGAAAATGCATATGCCCCAATAAATGATAGAATATTTACTTTTCCCAGTGATGTGATTGAAAAAGGGATTTAGAGTTCAGTTGTGATTAGTAGGCTGTAGATCAACTCTGGCAAAGAATAAGAAAAACAAATCTTGTTTCACAGATGACTGTCTGAAGCTTGGACAGATACAAGACTAACCCAAACATCCCAAAGCCAAATCCTTCTTTTAGTTGACTAGTTCATTCCTGAATTATTCTGTCCGAGTGTTAATATGATGATGACAAAATCTGGCAAAGATTAAAGGAATGCACAGGACTTTGTCGATGTTAAAGTCTGAACACATCCTCATTTAGCCTATAGGTCAATAGGAGAGTAAATAAGAGTTGATAAATAAATGGAAAATATGTAAATTATAGTATTTGGTTCTCTCAGGCAATATTTGTTTATGTATGGATATTAAACTTAGAAAAATATTATGGGCATGGAAATATTTAACCCAATTGAGATATCTGTCATTTAGAAAGTTCCAGATAGTAATTTGAGTCGATATAATTGACTAAAGTTGTTAACCAATTATGTAATATTTAGACCCAGTATATGATACATACCCTGTACTGTATGTTTGATGTCTATACTATCAACACACACCAATGAGTCGTAGGAAAGTAGAACTACCTGAAGAAATGGTCTACAGTCAAAATCTGTGGTCCTGTGTGGCAGAGTTGGAAGAGCATGGTGCCTGCAACATTCTGCAGGATTGTGGGTTCAATCCCTGCCACCCGTATGAAAATGTACGCACGCACCACTCTAAGTTGCTTTGGATAAAAGCATCTGATAAATGGCATATCTTATTACATTCAATCTCAAATGTACAAGACAAACAAAACATCCAAAGAACACTGCTGGAGAAGTCAATGATGACACTGCTGTGGAAGAGATCTCAGATTACATCTCCGGTTGGCTGGTGGCATGGTCATTGGCATGGCAACCTCATTGTGTTTCGTCTTATTGAAAGAGATTAGCCATTCTGGAAGGAGTAGAATGAGGTAATATTAAACAGGTCAAGATAACTCCCTTCCACCGATTGAATTTCGCAGGTTGCATTTAGTGATATAAAAACGTGCTTGGAAAAGTATTACTTTCAGTGGAGAGTTTTTAGAATGAAAGTAATAAACCATTCACATTTATTGAGCAAAACAATTGCCCAATAATAGTCTCTGTTTTCCTAGGGAATGGTGTAATTTCAAAAGCAGCTGTGATTTCAAAGCAGTTATCAGCAGGGTGATGGGGATTTCACGTGAACCTTTGCTTCGAGAATGAAGTTACTAGAATGCCTCCTCTCCTCCCTGTCTCACATTTAGAAAGAGGCAGGAAAGCGTCTTATGTTTATCATAACTAATAATAATCACGTGCATTCCACAAAAAAGCCAATCTAGCCTGGATGAATTCACATTAATCTTACGAAAATGCTCTTTGAATTTGGCTCTTTAAATTTTGTTTTCCATTGATTGGTTTGCATATATACCTGTCCTCCTCTTCAGTGGATCCATGCTGCTGCTGTTACAAAGAAAAATGCTGCCAGAAAACGGTCCTGACCATCCTGGGAAACACCTATTTGTCTTTATAAGGTGCTCTCTATTATGATGTATGTGATCACTAGCTTTAACTTAACGCTGTACATTTATTTTCTCTTTAACCAAGGAATTGATGGCAGACTCTGTAGGACAAGCTGACTCATTGACAATCTTATTTTCTTGTTTTACTGTGAACTAACAAACCTTGTCTAATTGGATCATGTCTGCTTTCTAGATGTTCTTGTTAGAGAAGGTATCAACATTGATTCAGTCATAACAGTTCAGGGAATCTTAGTATCTACAGTATATTATAGCAGTAGACACAGTAATTGGTTATGTCGTGGTTGTAAATAAACAGCTGTAAATCAAATCAATGATTTTAGAGGGTGGGATAATGATGATTTAAACGGATCCATTTACACTCCAGATCTCCAGATACCGCCCGACTACCTCCGGAGGTGGTCAGGAAGATCTGATCACAATCAGTTCACAATGTATCTTTTAATCGTCTACACCAGTCTGAAAATGTGGGCACAATCAGAATGTGGACAAGATCAGGACACATGACGCATGTTAGCACCAGGTATAAACGGGGCTGGATTGAGCTTCTCAAGATGAAGGAATATTTTTTCTATGCATTGGATCCTTCTATTGTCCAGCTCCTGTTATTTATTTGGATGTGCGTCAACCCCCCTCAATTCACATGTAGCCTATGGGCCTGGACCCATAGTCACATCACAGGATCCCTCTAACATGCAGTACAATTCTGGCTGGATATTATACAGTATAGCCTGGATCCCTCTGACATACATACCGTATAGTACAGCACTGTGACAACACATTACCCATATCCCAGACACAGTACAGTTTATAATAATAATAATTAGGTTGGTGCTTATATTTGACTAATTTCACACATGTACAAGTGTGTATTATACGTTTGAATTAGAAATTAGTTTTTTTGCATAAAAACACAACTCTTCCAGAGACCCTCGGCGAGTGGGGTCACAGACATGGTCTGTCATTATCAATGGTGACCCTGGAGCAATTAGAGTTAAGTGCCTTGCTCAAGGGCTCATCGACAGTTTTTCACCTTGTTGGCTCTGGGATTCAAACTAGCAACGTTTTGGGTACTTACCCAATGCTCTAACCTCGAAGCTACCTGCCACCCTGTGTAATATGTAAAACAGCCAGTGTGATACATCTGTGATGCCTGGGTGGTAAAGATAGATTTATGAGACACAACAAGCTATTAAGGAGCTGTGTGTGGTGGGGGTAATATCAAGGAGCTGTGTGTGTGTGTGTGTTTGTGTGTGTGTGTGTTTGTGTGTGTGTGTGTTTGTGTGTGTTTGTGTGTGTGTGTGTGTGAGGGGGGGGGGGGGGGGGGGTAATCAGAGGGGGAAATGGGCTGGAAACTCTCTTCTTCATGCTGCATTGATTCATCCTTCAGAGAGGAGAATGAGTAGAATCCTCCCATAATAATACACACCTCATCTACAGAGACCTGGGGATGCTATCACACTGATCCCAGTTCAGCCATTACACACACCTCATCTACAGAGACCTGGGGATGCTATCACACTGATCCCAGTTCAGCCATTACACACACCTCATCTACAGAGACCTGGGGATGCTATCACACTGATCCCAGTTCAGCCATTACACACACCTCATCTATAGGGTTTTGGGGATGATATCACATTGATCTGATCCCATGTCTGCTGTTAAGAGGCTGGACTATCACTGCAGGTCTCAACACTACCGGTCAAAAGTTTCAGAAAACCTACTCATTCAATGGTTTTTCTTTATTTTTACTATTTTCTACATTGTAGAATACTAGTGAAGAAATCAAAACTATGAAACAACACATATGGAATCATGTAGTAACCAAAAATGTGTTAAACAAATCCAAATTCTTCAAATAGCCACCCTTTGCCTTGATGACAGCTTTGCACACTCTTGGCATTCCCTCAACCAGCTTCATGAGGTAGTCACCTGGAATGCATTTCAATTAACAGGTGTGCCTTCTTAAAAGTTAATTTGTGGAATTTTTTTCCTTCTTAATGCGTTTGAGCCAATCAGTTGTGTTTTGACAAGGTAGGGGTAGTATACAGAAGATAACACTATTTGGTAAAATACCAAGTCCATATAATGGCAAGAACAGCTCAAATAAGCGAAGAGAAACGACAGTCCATCATTACTTTAAGACATGAAGGTCAGTCAATCCGGAAAATGTCAAGAACTTTGACAGTTTCTTAAAGTGCAGTCGCAAAAACCATCAAGCGCTATGATGAAACTGGCTCTCATGAGGACCACCAAAGGAATGGAAGACCCAGAGTTACCTCTGCTGCAGAGGATACGTTCATTAGAGTTACCAGCCTCAGAAATTGAAGCCCAAATAGATGCTTCACAGAGTTCAAGTAACAGACACATCTCAACATCAACTTTGCAGAGGAGACTGTGTGAATCAGGCCTTCATGGTCGAATCGCTGCAAAGAAACCATTACTAAAGGACACAAATAAGAAGAAGAGACCTGCTTGTGCCCAGAAAAACAGGCAATGGACATTAGACTGGTGGAAATGTGTCCTTTTGTCTGGAGTCAAAATTTGAGATTTTTGGCTCCAACCGCCATGTCTTTGTGAGACGCGGTATGGGTGAACGGATGATCTCCGCATGTGTATTTCCCACGGTAAAGCATGGAGGAGGTGTTATGGTGTGGGGGTGCTTTGCTGGTGACACTGTCTGTGATTTATTTAGAATTCAAGGCACACTTAACCAGCATGGCAACCACAGCATTCTGCAGCGATACGCCATCCCATCTGGTTTGGGCTTAGTGGGACTATCATTTGTTTTTCAACAGGACAATGACCCAACACACCTCCAGGCTGTGTAAGGGCTATTTTACCAAGAAGGAGAGTGATGGCCTCCACAATCCCCCGACCTCAACTCAAGTGAGATGGTTTGGGATGAGTCGGACCGCGGAGTGAAGGACAAGCAGCCAACAAGTGCTCAGCATATTCGGGAACTCCTTCAAGACTGTTGGAAAAGCATTCCAGGTGAAGCTGGTTGAGAAAATGCCAAGAGTGTGCAAAGGGTGGCTATTTGTAGAATTTGTTTAACACTATTTTGGTTACTACATGATTCGATATGTGTTATTTCATAGTTTTGATGTCTTCACTATTATTCTACAATGTAGAAAATAGGAAAAATAAAGAAAAACTCTTGAATGAGTAGGTGTTCTAAAACTGTTGAATGGTAGTGTACCACCTGATCCCAGTTCAGCCCATATCAGTATACACATCTACAGGGTGGGATCATCACCACAGGCTGGTATCACACTGATTCCAGGTCTTCTGGTAAGGGGTCATCAGGTCTATTTTCTCCAAGAACGATTCAGAGGGAAGGTGTAAATTATCTTCAAATTTGAGAGCGTAATTTAATCTTTAGTTCTACATCAGATAAGAACATTAAGAGGAATACAGAATTCTCATTGCAAACCACTTTTTCTCTTTCAGGGAGCAATTCTTCAAGCCCTGCAGTGACCAGCGTTTTCTGTCCTCTCTCTCTTTCTTTTGACATTTCATTTCATTTCATTTTTTGCCACCGGGCCCTTTGCACTCTGGTGGTAAAATGACATTGGGGGAGGGGCGGGGGGATGGGGGGTAATGGTGACAGAAAGTGTCCCATGAGTACAAAGCAGTGGGTCGGTCGGTTGGTCCATTCTGTCCATAGTCAAGGTTATGGTAAAAAGCCCTCTCCCTCCCTCCCTCCTTTCCCTCCATAGGCATCAGCTGCAGGCTACTATAGGTCAGACAGAGGCTGGAATCTCTTAGTCCATGGCTCTGAGTAGGCTGCCATTCCAGCAGAGGGGATGACTTAAGTCCCCCAAATCTATGAACAAGAGTGATAATTGGTTGTAGCTTATAAGAATCCAAATAAATAGACTACCTATGTAGTGACACATAACCGTTTTTAATTACTTATAAACCCATAACTAAATGTAAAGTGTTGAATGTTGGATGTCTGCCACATTCGATTCCGAGCTTTAACACAGACGATCTTTACAAAGTAAACTGCTTGAAAGTCTCTTATTAACTATAGAAGTTAAGCAGTGATATTTAATTAATGTTGTGTCTTATAGAGCTGAAGACCAGCAGATGTATTGAGCTACTATTCTTATCTTAATTACCTAAGTGAGTTTCTGAGCTTTTGGGACGTAGTTCAATCAGTTTGGTTCTAAACCAGACAGGCAGAGAGAGACTTGCATTCTGAGCTCAGTGTCCCAGAGGTAATTTAGCCCAATGTTACTGAACTCCTCATCAACTAAATAAATGTTGTCATCCCCATCCTCCCTTATTCCATTTTCTTCTTATTTTTTGTCTTGTTGCCTGTGTTCTCATTCTAGCACGCTCCGCAGGTCAGAGAGTCGTGGATGAACCAGATTTGTGTTTTATTGAAAGGAATATTTTAGGTGCTGGGAAGAAGTCCAATTCTGTTGCGAAGCGTCAGACTCGGCAGTATCCTTCAAGCCCTCCTCCACCTCCCCCTCTACCTCTCCTCCACCATCCTCCCTCACACACCTATCTTCCTCCTGCATTCTAATCTGTTAAACTAAAAAGCAATTGAATCTTGTTTGTTTCTGAAATTCAATGTAGATATGATGAGGAAGGCGCTGCGTATTCCGCTACAGGGTAATCAGCTGATAGAGAGCAGAGTGTCTTATCCAACCATCAGAGACAGGGCTGAGACATGATGTGTCCTAAATGGGCCCTGGTTAAAAGTAATGCACTACATAGGGAATAGGACGTAATTTGGGATGCAGCCTAGGTTGATGATATTCACAATAGGAGGATCTCAGTGGCGGCTCCTGAAAAAATTCTCAGGGGGGGCAATTTTTCTGATGATTTAGGTGACCTACACACATTTTTAAAAAGATATGTCCAGCAACAACATGAAGACAGGGGCAGCATATAAGTCAATACCAGAAGCATTTATTGACTGATCTCAAAAGTGTTGGCTTACAAAATCAAAATAAGTTATCACAGTAAAAATAATCAAGGGTGTTCTTTCACATTCCTCAACACTGCATAAACAATATGCATTTCCATAAACAAATGAAATATCAGCTGAAAATACAGCATCTTGGTATTTGTTCAGATTGCAGGATCAACAAGAGCTTTTACCACATTTTTTGCCTCATGGTTGAATTGGAAATATGTGCACCTGAGCATAATTCACAACAAGTAAGCAGGAGCTTTTGATAGAGGCTACTGAAAACATTGATGCAAGTTATTGGTAATAAGACATTTTTATAGACTTCCATATTCTGCCCTCTTGTATAGATTTGTGAAAATGAACAGTGATAGACATTTTGCCTGAAAACAGAATTTGAAAGTAATTTCTAGAAATGGTAAACACAGCTATCTGTATGGCTTTGTAAAAATGAACAACCATATTCTGGCCAATTGTATAGATTTGTAAATATGAACAACCATATTCTGGCCAATTGTATAGATTTGTAAAAATGAACATGAACAGATTATTATTTTTTTAACTTTTTTTTAAATGAAAAATAACTATTTTAAACAACATCAACTGTGAACTGATTTGGGCGTGTGTGTGTTAAAGAGACAGACAGGGAGGGACAAAGAGAGAGAGAGGCTACATTACTTGTACTGAAACTGTTCTCTTCTCTGTTTCAATACAGCAAAGCGTTCAATGACTTGTGAAAATGAAAGATCGAATGATATTGTTTAATCTTACCTTATGGCCTGCACACTGCTTGTGAAGCTGTCGAGGGCACGTTTGATAAAGACAGCATCGATGTCCTTCTTCTGTAGCTTCTGGTACAGAATGTCGACGTGGGGCATGATTTTGTGAAAAAGCCGCAGGAAAAAAATAAAATCTTCATCATGTAGCATCCTCACGTAGCCAGATGCCTCTCTCACGGTGGGCTGGTAGCAGAAAACTGCATTAGCTACATCGCAGCCTGCTAGCCAGATTTTTCGTTCATACCAATTTTTGGAAAATCCTCGGGTGTAGGACTTTCCCCCTTTAGTAGAAACCTGTTGAATTATTAAATTTGGTCTGGGAGGTCCTAATTGTTTCGTTGCCAATTTATCTTGATTTGTTCGCCGACAAAAAGGAACTTATTTCAAAGAGACAATCGAGTTGCACTGCCATTTTGACAGTAGTAGTGAATTGATTGATGAGGCTACCCGCTCTTTTTTTAGTTACGTTCATGGTTATGTTACGTATGACGAAAGCGCGTAAGTGCAAGCCCTCAGAAACCCATAGAGATTGTATTGAAAGCTCTGATATTTGAAAAAAATTGATTTTACATTAGAGGCTATGAGAGACTTCTGGGCGATTTTCAACCTGACTGAAATCGCCCCAAAACGGGCGGGGACATTTGAAGCACGACTTTAGCCTGATTGGACATTTAGTGGCAGATCAGACGTCTAGATTAGAACACTGATAACTACTGTTGCCGTGATATAATTGATTAGAAAAAAAATCCCTTTATTTTCCCATTTGGCAGTGCGTCGCCCATATCGCCCTAATGAACACACCGCCCCTGGAGGATCTTCTGACCACATTCCTGTTTCTAATGGACAAAACACATTGTGAAAGTTCAATATGAATATACTTAATAACAGAACATCCATGTATTGTATCTATAGGGCCATGATATCAGCGCAGAGAAGCAGAGTAGAGGCTCATAGTTGAGACTAGATAACAACCAGACAGCCAGTCCCCAGCAGGCTATTACCACCAGACAGCCTGGCTGTCAGAAGCTGACTGCCGAAAAGGGCATCTAAACTCCAGCCTCAGCCTCTGCCTCTGCCCTGCAAAAATGAGCCAGCCGCACTCCTCAGGGTTTTATTGAGCGATTCTCTTGTTATTCTCACCTGTAAGAAGAAGAAAGCAACAACAACCTGGTCTGTAGTGCAAATAAAATACCTAAATGTGATCTCGCCCATGCCCCTAGAACATGATACAGAACTGGTAGAAGATCAGTTTCACGGTTCAAAGACCGTTTGGTTGTTTTAGTCATGTCCTGTTTATATGAATATAGGCCAGAATTAGATCAAGACGGTTGTTGGTTGTGAACTGGCTGTGATGGATTTAGTGAAGCTGAAAACAGCCCCATCTACTGTATAAGGCTCCTTTCTTGAAATAACCACCCAATTGTGAATCAGACTCCATTTGTCTAGGAGAGACCACATATGAACCATCCACTGAAAACAATCATCTTGGGTGCTTCCCATGGGGCTCTGGCCAAAAGTAGTGCACTATATAGGGACTAGGGTGCCACTTGGGACAGCCCTTGTTTTGATGTCTATGATGAGGACAAGAGCAAATGGACTAAACTTCATCCAGTGGGAAACAAAGGTTCAAAGTCAGATCTGTGAGACGGGGATGGCACCCTATCAAAAGTATTGCACTATGAAAGGAATGGAGTGTCATTTGGGACGTATCCAGAGGTAGAATAGAGATAAAAGAGTACAGAATAGAGACATATTTACATTCAGGAAAAATATGTATCTAAGGGAGACAGTAGCCACAGAGAGGAGAGAACATACATTATTAAAGAGGTAGGAAAGAAAGACAGCCCTTCCCTTTCACAAACCTGTTTGATGTGCAAGTATTGTTTCAAGGGCATCTAAAGGTAAATCATATCCATAAATGAATGCCTTTTTAAGTTTCCAAATCTGCCAAACTGCCAGGATCCATCAGGACTTTCCATCTGAAGCCTATTAGAAGAGTAAAACTATATTTATGAAATGAATTCATCACAGAGTGTCAATTCAATACAGTTAAGATGCTGGCATGTAATTTATTTCATAGACATCCCATGTGGTGATTCTCATTAGAGGCTGGATCCAAAAGTAGTGGACTATAAATGGAATAGGATGCAATTCAGTACGCAGCCTGAGTCCTATATTGATGTTAAGTCAGTACAGAGGGACAAAGATCATTGTCTCTTGTTGTATTTATGCTGAACAAAAATATAAATACAACATGTAAAGTGTTGGTCCCATGTTTCATGAACTGAAATAAAAGATCCCAGAAATGTTCCATACGCACAAAAAGCCTATTTCTCTCAAATTTTGTGCACACATTTTTTTTACTTCCCTCTTAGTGAGCATTTCTCCTTTGCCAAGATAATCCATCCACCTGACAGATATGGCATATCAAGAAGCTTGTGCTGGGGACAATAAAAGGCCACTCTAAAATGTGCAGTTTTAAGGGAGAGTGCAATTGTTGAGGGAGTTTAGGAAGCGTGCAAATGGCATGCTGACTGCAGGAACGTCCACCAGAGCTGTTGCCAAAGAATGTAATGTTCATTTCTCTACCATAAGCTGCCTGCATTGTCATAGTTGTATTTATTTTACTTTTACCCCTTTTTCTCCCCAACTGGTAGTTACAGTCTTGTCCCATCGCTGCAACTCCCGTACGGACTAGGGAGAGGCAAAGGTCGAGAGCCATGCGTCCTCTGAAACACGGCCCTGCCATGCCGCACTGCTAGCTTAGCCTGGAAGCCAACTGCACCAATGTGATGGAGGAAACATCTTCCAGCTGGCGACTGAAGTCAGCTTGCAGGCACCCGGCCCACCACAAGGAGTCGCTAGAGCGCGATGGGACAAGGAAATCCTGGCCGGCCAAACCCTCCCCTAACCCGGACGATTTGGGCCAATTGTGCACCGCCTGGGATCAAACCCAGGTCTGTAGTCACGCCTCAAGCACTGCGATGCAGTGCCTTAGACCACTGCGCCACTCGGGAAGACTGCAATGTCATTTTAGAGAATTTGTCAGTACGTCCAACTGGCCTCACAACAGCAGACCACGCGTAACCATGCCAGCCCAGGACCTCCACATCCGGCTTCTTCACCTGCGGGATTGTCTGAGACCAGCCACCCGGACAGAATTCCTGCACAAACTGTCAGAACCCGCCTCGGGGAAGCTCATCTGCATGCTCGTCGTCCTCACCAGGGTCTTGACCTGACTGCAGTTCGGCGTCGTAAACAACTTCAGTGGGCAAATGCTCACCTTCGATGGCCACTGGCACGCTGGAGAAGTGTGCTCTTCACGGATGAATCCCGGTTTCAACTGTACGGAACAGATGGCAGACAGCGTATATGGCATCATGTGGGCAAGCGGTTTGCTGATGTCAACGTTGTGAACAGAGTGCCCCATGGTGGCGGTGGGGTTATGGTATGGGCAGGCATAAGCCACGGACAATGAACACAATTGTATTTTATCGATGGCAATTTGAATGCACAGAGATACCGTGACGAGATCCTGAGGCCCATTGTCGTGCCATTTATCCACCGCCATCACCTCATATTTCAGCATGATAATGCACGGACCCATTTTGCAAAGATCTGTACACAATTCCTGGAAGCTGAAAATGTCATAGTTCTTCCATGGCCTGCATACTCACCAGAAATGTCGCCCATTGAGCATGTTTGGGATACTCTGGATCGACTTGTACAACGGCGTGTTCCAGTTCCCGCCAATATCCAACAACTTCTCACAGCCATTGAAGAGGAGTAGGAAAACATTCCACAGGACACAATCAACAACCTGATCAACTCTATGCGAAAGAGATGTGTCGCGCTGCATGAGGCAAATGATGGTCACACCAGATACTGACTGGGTTTCTGATCCAACAGATGCATATCTGTATTCCCAGTCATGTGAAATTAATAGATTAGGGCCTAATTTATTTATTTTAATTGACTGATTTCCTTATACAAACTGTAACTCAGTAAAATCTCAGTAAAATGTCCAGCAACAACATGAAGACAGGGGCAGCATATAAGTCAATGCCAGAAGCATTTATTGACTGATCTCAAAAGTGTTGGCTTACAAAAGCAAAATAAGTTATCACAGTAAAAATAATCAAGGGTGTTCTTTCACATTCCTCAACACTGCATAAACAATATGCATTTCCATAAACAAATGAAATATCAGCTGAAAATACAGCATCTTGGTATTTGTTCAGATTGCAGGATCAACAAGAGCTTTTACCACATTTTTTGCCTCATGGTTGAATTGGAAATATGTGCACCTGAGCATAATTCACAACAAGCAAGCAGGAGCTTTTGATAGAGGCTACTGAAAACATTGATGCAAGTTATTGGTAATAAGACATTTTTATAGACTTCCATATTCTGCCCTCTTGTATAGATTTGTGAAAATGAACAGTGATAGACATTTTGCCTGAAAACAGAATTTGAAAATAATTTATAGAAAAGGTAAACACAGCTATCTGTATGGCTTTGTAAAAATGAACAACCATATTCTGGCCAATTGTATAGATTTGTAAATATGAACAACCATATTCTGGCCAATTGAACATGAACAGATTTTTTTTTTTTTTTTTACTTTTTTTAAAATGAAAAATAACTATTTTAAACAACATCAACTGTGAACTGATTTGGGCGTGTGTGTGTTAAAGAGACAGACAGGGAGGGACAAAGAGAGAGAGAGGCTACATTACTTGTACTGAAACTGTTCTCTTCTCTCTTTCAATGCAGCAAAGCGGTCAATGACTTTCTCATTGAAATCAGGCATGCTGAGGACTAGTTCCCTCTCCATGGAAAGCATGGCCAGTGCATTCAGACGTTCCTGGCCCATTGAATTTCGCAGGAATGTCTTAACTCGTGTCAAAGTTGAGAAACATCTCTCAGCTTCAGCTGTTGTCATGGGAGTAGTTATGAGGATGTTCAACAGAGTCACAGTCTCAGAGAACGTCTCCTGGAGGTTGTAGCTCATGAGAACCTGGTACAGTGCCAGTGCACCACAGTTTGACTTTCTCGTCGTCGGCAAAAAGACCGTTCAGTCTCTCCAAAAGCACACTGGCGATTGAGACTGAGGTTGATTCCGAGATGGGAAGGAACTCAAAAAAGCGCTCCTGCACTTTGTGGTTGCTATCTATGTACCTCAGCACAAGCACCAGCTGTGTCTGTGTAGAAACGTCCGTGGTCTCGTCAGCTTGGATAGCTACGAAGTTCGCCGACTTCACCTCCTCCACAATATGTTCCCTCATGACCGCTAGCATACACTCCAGTAGCTCGTTTTGAATGGTCTTTGATGTGAACTTCTTTCAAAGAGACAATCGAGTTGCACTGAACGCTAGCCATCTTTTGATAGTAGTACGTGAATTGATTGACGCTGCTACCCGCTCTTTTCTTAGTTACGTTCATGGTTATGTTACGAATGACGAAAGCGCGTAAGTGCAAGCCCTCAGAAACCCATAGAGATTGTATTGAAAGCTCTGATATTTGAAAAAAAAAGATTTTACATGAGAGGCTATGACAGACTTCTGGGGCGATTTTCAACCTGACTGAAATCGCCCCAAAAGGGGCGGGGCCATTTGAAGCACGACTTTAGCCTGATTGGACATTTAGTGGCAGATCAGACGTCTAGATTAGAACACTGATAACTACTGTTGCCGTGATATAATTGATTAGAAAAAAAATCCCTTCCTTTTCCCGTTTGGCAGTGCGTCGCCCATATCGCCCTAATGAACACACCGCCCCTGTGTATGCATTTGCTGGTTAATAAATACATGAGAGTATATTAAACATGTATTAGCTATGCATGAGCTTTACAGGTGCACAGGACATTGACATGATGACACATGAGGTGAGTAGGTTATAGCATGTGGAATGCTTGTTTGAAGTAAAGTACAACAAAAACAAACAAAAAACAAGCGTCTTGGAACATCCTCTCTT
Source organism: Coregonus lavaretus (assembly GCF_964263955.1). NCBI lineage: Eukaryota > Metazoa > Chordata > Actinopteri > Salmoniformes > Salmonidae > Coregonus > Coregonus lavaretus. The sequence continues at coordinate 20,074,154 of NC_139994.1, forward strand.
CTAAATGAAAGGCCGTTAGTGACCTGTGGCTCCTTCCACATGACTGGTGACGATAAAAGAGGAGCACTTCAACATTGATCACAGCGTTTTAATCAAGGGTAGATTAGGAGACCTTGAGTTAATTATAGAATAAAAGGCAGGAAGTGACTGCTAGGTAAGAGCTCATCAACACGATTAAAAGGAATGGAATACAAATCAATGAAAACTAGATTAAACTGTTCCTATAGCTCACTGGCATTATTCATTGTTGGGCATACAGCATCTGACAATAGGTGTATCATTTCATTCTGTTCTGAACATCACTGTGGAATAACTAGGATGTTCAAATGAGTGTGTGTGTGTGTGTGAGTGTGTGTGTGTGTGTGTTAGTGTGTGTGTGTGAGTGTGTTTTTGGTTTTACTATCCTTGTGTGGATCAGAAGTCCTCACAGGGATAGTAAAACCAGTCCCCACAAGGATTTTATTTTAGGGTTAGTGGTTAGGTTTAGGGTTAGTGGTTAGGTTTAGGGATAGGGGTTAGGTTTAGGGTCAGTGGTTAGGTTTAGGGTTAGGGGTTAGGTTTAGGGTTAGTGGTTAGGTTTAGGGTTAGGGGTTAGGTTTAGGGTTAGTGGTTAGGTTTAGGGTTAGTGGTTAGGTTTAGGGTTAGTGGTTAGGTTTAGGGTTAGGGGTTAGGTTTAGGGTTAGGGGTTAGGTTTAGGGTTAGGGGTTTGGGGTTAAGGTTAGGGTTAGGGAAAATAGGATTTTGAATGGGAATCAATTGTTTGTTCCCCACAAGGATAGTAAAACAAACTTGTGTGTGTGTGTGTGTGTGTGTCTGCAGAGCAAGAGAACACCGTGAATATAGCTGTCTAACAATGACAGCCAGGATCGTGACATCCTTTATGTACATTCATAATCAAATAAGACATGTAACTGCTCTTTCTGCATTAACTCAGACAGGATAATCCCAGATAAGGCTTGGCATTATAAGCCACTCCAGAGTGGAAGTGGAGCCACTAGCTACATCCCCCGGCGGTGATGAGAGAGTTGACACACACACACACACACACACACACACCGCTTCAGTGTTATTGTCCAGGGGCTTGGCCTCAGAGTGAAAAGAGAATCACTTCCTCTAATGGAAAACTATTGTCTGACTGCTGCTCCACTGACAACATCAGCTGAGAGGAATAGAGATAGGGAATAGGGTGCCATTTGGGACGCAGTCACAGACACATGCACGAGTAGAGTTCTTTCATAGAAGGAAAGCTATTTTGGGATTTCCACTGCCCTCGTGGCCTGTTCAGATTATTTTAGACCAGTTTGGGAACCCTGTGTGTCCTGAATACTGTTTTTCTGAATTGTATTTGTTTCCTTCCTCTGTATTTCACTGACTCTTATAACAGCATCAAGCTAGACTATCTAAGCTTCTTGCATAAAATAAGGCACTGCAAGTGAATTATTTATTTATTTGAGTGGATTATATACATACGGTAATGTACAAAACCAAATGCAATTAGAAATGTCGTTTGGAGCAATAGGATGTCAGGCCTGTGGCATACTGCATTATTCATGTATTTATCTTCCCTTGCAGTCAGCGTATACAGCAGTGGAGGCTGGTGGCAGGAGCTATAGGAGGATGGGCTCATTGTAAATGCTGGAATGGAATCATGGAACGGAGTGAAACATGTCGTTTCCATATGTTTGATGTGTTTGATACCGTTCCATTTATTTTATTCCAACCATTACAATGATCCAGTCCTCATATAGCTCCTCACACCAGCCTCACATTATGATAGTAAATGTCATAATGTGGGGAAGGATGACACATTTTCCCCCCATTTAACTATCTGAGTCAACAAAGAAACACTGGTAGGGTTCACTGTCAGTTCAGCCTACTTTAGAATGTACATAAAATGTATACAGAGTCGCGCTGCTTTCCAAATGGCACCCTATTCCCTATATAGTGCACTACTTTTGACCAGAGGCCCTGGTCAAAAGTAATGCACTATATAGGGAATAGGGTGCCATTTGAGATGAGGACTTTATGTGTCTCTGTGAAGAATAAATATTCCCTGACAGATTCTGCCAGAAGATGAGATACTCCATTGCCGGGCTGGTTTCCTGTCTGTCTCTTTCGAGGTTAGGAGAAGTGTGATACAGGTCTCCTATCTGTCTCTATAAAGGAGAAGTGTAATACAGGTTTCCTGTCTGTGGTTCTAGAGGCTTGGGGAAGCATGACGCAGGTCTCCTGTCTCTCTCTCTGGAGTAGAAGTGTGATATAGGTCTCCTGTCTGTCTCTCTGGAGTAGAAGTGTGATACAGGTCTCCTGTCTGTCTCTCTGAAGGAGAAGTGTGATACAGGTCTCCTGTCTGTGGTTCTAGAGGCTGCATGGGAGAAATGTGAGGCTGGTCTGCAGACTCTCTCTTTCTCTCTAAAAAATGGGAGAAGTGTGATGCTTGTTTGCTGTCTCTAAAAGCTGGGAGAAGTGTGATGCTGGTCTGCTGTGTCTATGGGAGTGAGGAAGTGTGATCTACACATTAGCCTCTTCCCTTTACAGTTCCTCTACAGGTGGCTCTGCTACGACCTCCACTGAGAGAAATTAAGTGTTCAGTGTTTAGTCTGTAGAGAGATCAGAGATCCACACTGAAGTTTCTTCATCTGGTTTCTTCAGCTGGGAGATGTTTTCTCCTTTCCTTCTAAATACCAAATCGGGGCATTTCTTTCATGTGGTCCTGCCATGTGATTCTTCTGAGAGCTGTCTGGAAGCTACATCTTAGAGTCATATCATTCCAGCTATGTTTTGTTTCACCCTAAAAGGATACAAAAAGCTATTATAAGTAGCTTGACAAACACAAAAACAACAACAACAATATTATCAACAACAACAACAAGCTCTTTAATCACTTTTAAGATATTGTTGACATGGACGTAAAAAAGCCAGGCTGCTCTTTGAAGTTAATGGATTTTTGTCAAAACCAATCAATAAGTCATTATCTCTATGTGTGTTGATGATGGAGGGGAGATGAGAACCCCGCTAGCGCTCAGCTTGCTATCGTTCTCATATGTCTCCAGCTGGAAGGGCCTATAGAGGTTGATTCAGATGGCACCGGGCCCACACCTACACAGAGCTGAACTCCTCTGTGTACTAATCACAAAGACACAAAGGGCGGCAGCGGCCCTGCCTGGCAAACACACCCAGGGGGATTGTGGGCCGGTAAAACAGGGAGGATTATGGTTTGTGCTCCGTTGAGACGTCCAGGATTTCTCCCCAGTCTGGAGACTATCCCAGAGGAACAGCTTTCCTGTGCCGCAGTAACATGGGTTTACCATGTTTAACACGAGGTGGTAACAAGCCCTTCATCCATGTTCCACTGCTGTTTAGTAGCACCACAATATGTTGAGTTCATAATAGTATCTCTGTGGCCACGTCCAAAATGGTACCCTATTCCCTGTGCCTTCAGAAAGTATTCATACCCCTTGACTTATTCCACATTTTGTTGTGTTATAGCCTGGATTCAAAATTGATTAAATTGTTTCTTTCTCACCAATATACACACAATAGCCCACAATGGCAAAGTGAAAACATGTTTTTAGACATTTTACCAAATGAATTGAAAATGTATATCTCATTTACATAAGTATTCAAAACCCCTGAGTCAATACATGTTAGAATAACCTTTGGCAGCGATTAAAGGTGTGAGTCTTTCTGGGTGTCTCTAAGAGCTTTGTACCTGGATTGTATAATATTTCCACATGATTCTTTTTAAAAAATTGCAACAGTCAAGTTGCTTGTTGATCATTGCTAGACAGCCATTTTCAAGTCAATTTAAGTCAAAACTGTAGCTAAGCCACTCTGGAACATTCAATGTCGTCTTGGTAAGCAACTCCAGTGTATATTTGGCCTTGTGTTTTAGGTTATTGTCCTGCTTAAAGGTGATTTTGTCTCCCACTGTCTGTTGGAAAGCAGACTGAACCAGGTTTTCCTCTAGGATTTTGCCTGTGCTTAGCTCTAATCCCTTACTTTTTATCCTAAAAAACTCCCTAGTCCTTGCCGATGACAAGCATCCCTATAACATGATGCAGCCACCACCAAGCTTGAAAATATGAAGAATGGTACTCAGTGTAGTGATGTATTGGATTTGCCCCAAACATACAGTGGCTTGCGAAAGTATTCACCCCCTTGGCATTTTTCCTATTTTGTTGCCTTACAACCTGGAATTAAATTGGATTTTTTTTTTGGGGGGGGGGGGGGGTTGTATCATTTGATTTACACAACGTGCCTACCACTTTGAAGAGGCAAAATATTTTTTGGGGTGAAACAAACAAGAAATAAGACACAAAAACAGAATACTTGAGCGTGCATAACTATTTAACCCCCCTCCCCCCCTTGCCACCTTTTGCAGCAATTACAGCTGTAAGTCTCTTGGGGTATATCTCTATAAGCTGTGCACATCTAGCCACTGGGATTTTTGCCCATTCTTCAAGGCAAAACTGCTCCAGCTCCTTCAAGTTGGATGGGTTCCAGTGGTGTACAGCAATCTTTAAGTCATACCACAGATTCTCAATTGGATTGAGGTCTGGGCTTTGACTAGGCCATTCCAATACATTTAAATGTTTCCCCTTAAAACACTCAAGTTTTGCTTTAGCAGTATGCTTAGGGTCATTGTCCTGCTGGAAGGTGAACCTCCGTCCCAGTCTCAAATCTCTGGAAGACTGAATCAGGTTTCCCTCAAGAATTTCCCTGTATTTAGCGCCATCCATCATTCCTTCAATTCTGACCAGTTTCCCAGTCCCTGCCGATGAAAAACATCCCCACAGCATGATGCTGCCACCACCATGCTTCACTGTGGGGATGGTGTTCTCGGGGTGATGAGAGGTGTTGGGTTTGCGCCAGACATAGCGTTTTCCTTGATGGCCAAAAAGCTACATTTTAGTCTCATCTGACCCGAGTACCTTCTTCCATATGTTTGGGGAGTCTCCCACATGGCTTTTGGCGAACAGCAAACGTGTTTGCTTATTTTTTTCTTTAAGCAATGGCTTTTTTCTGGTGTAAAGCCCAGCTCTGTGGAGTGTACAGCTTAAAGTGGTCCTATGGACAGAAACTCCAATCTCCGCTGTGGAGCTTTGCAGCTCCTTCTTTGGTCTCTTTGTTGCCTCTCTGATTAATGCCCTCCTTGCCTGGGCCGTGAGTTTTGGTGGGTGGCCCTCTCTTAGCAGGTTTATTGCGGTGCCATTTTCTTTCAATTTTGAATAATGGATTTAATGGTGCTCCGTGGGATGTTCAACGTTTCGGATATTTTTTTATAACCCAACCCTGATCTGTACTTCTCCACAACTTTGTCCCTGACCTGTTTGGAGAGCTCCTTGGTCTTCATGGTGCCACTTGCTTGGTGGTGCCCCTTGCTTAGTGGTGTTTCAGACTCTGAGGCCTTTAAGAACAGGTGTATATATACTGAGATCATGTGACAGATCATGTGACACTTAGATTGCACACAGCTGGACTTTATTTAACTAATTATGTGACTTCTGAAGGTAATTGGTTGCACCAGATCTTATTTAGGGGCTTCATAGCAAAGGGGGTGAATACATATGCACGCACAACTTTTCCGTTCTGTATTTTTTTGAATTCATTGAAACAAGTAATGTCCATTACATGAAATCCAAATAAAAATCCATTTAAATTACAGGTTGTAACGCAACAAAATAGGAAAAACGCCAAGGGGGATGAATACTTTTGCAAGGCTCTGTAATGCTTTGTATTCAGGACATGAAGTTAATTTCTTTGCCACATTTTTTGCAGTTTTACTTTAGTGCTTTATTGTAAACAGGGTGCATGTTTTGGAATATTTTTATTCTGTACAGGCTTCCTTCTTTTCACTCTGTCATTTAGGTTAATATTGTGGAGTAACTACAATGCTCCTCAGTTTTCTCTTATCATAGCCATTAAACTCTTTAACTGTTTTAACGTCACCATTGACCTCATGGTGAAATCCATGAGGGGTTTCCTTCCTCTCCGGCAACCGAGTTAGGAAGGACGCCTTTATCTTTGTAGTGACTGGGTGTATAGATACACCATCCAAAGTGTAATTAATAACTTCACCATGCGTTACCCATCTACCTATAGGTGCCCTTCTTTGCGAAGCATTGGAAAAGCTCCCTGGTCTTTGTGGTTGAATCAGTGTTTGAATTCACTGCTTGACTGAGGACCTTACAGATAATTGTATGTGTGGGGTAAGGAGATGAGGTAGTCCTTCATAAATCATGTTAAACACTATTATTGCACACAGAGTGTGATTTGTTAAGCACATTTTTACTCCTGAACGTTTTTAGGCTTGCCATATCAAAGGGGTTGAATACTTATTGACACAATACATTACAGCTCTTCATTATTAATTAATTAGTGAAAAATTCTAAAAACATAATTCTACTTTAACATTATGGGGTATTGTGTGTAGGCCAGTGACACAAAATCTAAATGTAATACATTTTAAATTCAGGCTGCAACACAACAACATATGGAAAAAGTCAAGGGGTGTGAATAGTTTCTGAAGGCACTGTAGTAGACTACTTTTGACCAGGGCCCACAGGGCTCTGGTCAAAAGTAGTGCACTATATAGGGAATAGGGTGCCATTTGGGACGTACCCTGTATCTTTTTAATCTTGGCTAATACTGTATTTGTAACAAAAACGCCCTCGTTATGTTGATATAAAGGAGGAGAATTATCCGAAGAATCGCGTGGGTTGCAACTCACCTTTTAGAGCTTGAGGGTGGTCGGACGTATGATTTCATGACGTGGGATCTGGCACCAGCCTAAAATAAAGAAAATAACATGATTGATTACAAACATAAAGGTACAGAAAGAAAACAAATTACTGCAAATTAAAGTGATTCAGAAAAATTGTTTTAGTATGGTTAATGAGTAATTCATTTTACTTACAATACCACATATTTTATCAAAGTCTTATGATACACTTATTGCACACCAAACTTGCTAGAAATATTACAGCTATTTATATTACTTTTTAATGTTTTATATCGAAGTCTAATTATCCACAGTGTTGACTTTTAAACCCCTTCAAGATTAAGAAAGACGTAATAAAAAACAACATATTAAAGTTCCTTTTAGTTTTGGTGCTTTTATATTTGTCAGTCTACATTAGGGTGAGGTTAGGTTGGTTGGGTTTGATTACCTTGTGAAACGGATGGACGGAGGTCTTTTAAAACAGCTACTGTCTGCCGTCCTCTCAGTGCGGAGGTCAGCTGGGGTTCAGAGGTCAGGGGTCATTTAGAGTCTCTCTAACGGAGGGGCAGGGCCAAAGGTCAGGGCAGGGGCCGCATGGGTCTTTATAGACTGGGAGATAGAGGGCCACACCACCAGATGGGAACACAGGGAGCAAAACAACAACAGAAACGATATCCCCTCCATACAAATTCTATACAATTGAGTAAAAGCCATTGTTTACATCCAGTAGAAATGCTATGAACAGTCCCTAGGAGTTTATCCTGGTGTCACTGCTTGTTGTCATTAAAATGTAATAGCACTGACTATTATAAGATGCTCAAAGTGACTTATTGTCAGATAGGCAAGAAAGAAAATATAGGTGCCGATGCCATTGTTACTGTACATGTCAGTGTCCTGTTACATATGCTGTAAACTGATCCGTTTTATTAAGAGATAGCATATGAAAAAAACACAACATCAAAGACTTAAATCTGTGATTGATATTGTATCAAAACCATTCCCTACAAAACATTACCTGAATTGTAAAATACAAATATGCAACGCAGTTCTTACAAAATTGTGTTGTTTCGTTGCTTGCATTCAGTTTTAAGATTTTTCATTAAAATAATGTTAACTTTTATGCCGTTTTTACATGTTATCATATTATTCAGAAGTTCATTCTTGATCAACATGGTATCGCTCAAGAGTCTATACAGTCATTACGGAATATAAAAACCTGTATTAAAGTGAGCATTTCAATATTATCGTCAGCATCATTCTTTCCAATGTTAGTTTTGTTAGTTTAGATTATAGTGTTTTTCTATTTAGCTATGTAAATACAGAATTAGGCTCTTGAACACAAACGTACTTCTTTCAAAATGTTTATTGAGCATCAACCAAGAAGAAAAATGTAAAGGGCTTACATAAGCGGAGAAGGTTAATATGGTAATACACTATTTCTGCTACCAGACCAATTCTACATGGTTTAATGTCTCAAGAAACTGATTATTACACTGTCTGAAAGCATTTCAGGGTTTAAACCCCTAAAAAATAATAGATTGGAATGAATTATTAAGAGCTTTACATAAAATGTTTTGCAGCTCTTGAATATTTCTTTAACTGAGGATCTCTACACAAAAGGAGAGTATGGCCTGTGATTGAAGTTTGATTAAAGGGGGAAATTAAACAGAAACACACACGTCTACACACGTTTTAAGATAGGAAGAAAACAGTTGACACAATCCACAATGATTCCACACCATGCTTTTATAAGCCCTTTAACACTAAAGAACTATCATTTACAAAAGGAGATCAAACAACAATATGTATTTCAGGATCTTTCTGTTTTCTGATTGGAAAGGTTTCATTTACAAGGGACACAATTGACCAATCACCCTCAGGAAAAAATATCTACAATACTTCACCTCTCTACAACTAAATCACTAACATATTCAAGTGACCAATCCCTCTATAACCGGGTCCAGAGTATTTAGATATCTACTTGTTTAGGAGTGGGTAGATTACCTAAATTATACACATTATTCTGGTGAAAACTGTCTTGAAATGATACCAGGTTCTTCTGTTTTTAAAACCCACATTTACGATTGAGTGTTTTTATTCTAAAAAGAAGGGAGCGTCCGTATAAAATCCATTACATGATGACACGTCCGTGAGGGATTGTGCAGGTTGTTGTATAATCAGTTCAATATCTGGAGTAGGGCGTCTCTCTGTACACTCCCTTGGTCGTCCGTGCGGCTGGCGCCTTGCCGCGATTAGTTGTCCACTCCTCCTGACCTGCTTTATAGGGAAACAACAGTAAGAAACACTTACTTACACACACACACACACACACACACACACACACACACACACACACACACACACACACACACACACACACACACACACACACAACACACACACACTCTTGTGTAACTCAGATTTTTATGTAATTTTTACACTGATGTCAACAGGTTATTGGACAAATATTTTGTTATATTTTCCTTAGCCTGGAACTGAGGTAAGCATTCAGCTTTCATGCGACAATCAGGCATCAATCCAGGCAAAAATAGTTAAATTATGTCAAGGTTCTGTCTTCAACAGTGACCACAAATCAAGCATCATGGACTTTCTGGTCCCAGAATCCTTTGAAAGTCTGATGTTGATATGGCTTATCCAACTGGAACAACAAAAGACTCCCACAGCCTCTGTAGTTCAAACAGAAAATCCACCAAGAAGCTTGTCATTCACCTAGAAGGATGCATTTAGATAATTGAAACAGAAGATCAAATAGCTACTTGCAAAGAGCCAGTGTAGTGGCTCCTAGCAAAAGGTTGCAATAACCATTAGCCCAAATCAGACCTCATTCAGGCCCTGTGCTGTCTATGTGCCAAGTGCCTGCTACATCGATGGCAGCCTTTGTGTGATCTCTAGCCAGCAGAGTCTCATCCCCGGAGCAGAGCAGAGGCTCACAAAGGACTGTTTTTTCCCTGACATGGTCTCCACTCGCAGCCCATAACCAATACTTTCTAATTAAACCTGTCACCGTTTCTCTGGCACTCACTTTAGAGAGACAGTGACCAAGGTAACCTTGTGTTTAGAGATCAGCTATGTACCATCAACTCTGTTTATCGTTTAAACAGCGCCTTCCTTTTAACCGTCAAACACCTCTTTCTTTTGACCTGTTAGAAAGCATTTAGCGTTGTACAGTTATCCGCTGTGTGTGTGTGCTTTTGGAGGGTAGTTCTTAACACTTTTCAGCCAGAGTTTCTTGCCACATTATTCCTGTGTGTTAATCTGTATTGCAAATTGGAATATGAATAAGCTCCTCTTTCAGTTACAATGACAACAATTAGGTGGGTGCTTACATTTGTCCTATTTCACCCATGTACATGTGTGTATTATACACGTGTGAATTGGAAATGTGTTTTTTGCATATCCCACTTCCCCTGAGACAGCCTCACAGTCAGGGATCAGCCATTATTGACAGCAATCCTGGAGCATTTAGAGCTAAGTGCCTTGCTCAAGGGCACATCGACAGATTTTTCACCTAGTCGGATCAAGGATTCGAACCAGCAACCTTCGGTTACTGGTCAAACGCTCTTATAGGCTCCTATGCTATGTTATGGTCAATTACAAAGTCATTATGGACTGAAGAACATATACTGTAAGTCCTTCACGTTACACATAGTGTCTCAGTCTGGTGTCAACTGTATACATTTACTGTGAAGTGCTGTAAGAATTGACATCTGCCAAAGCAAGAGGAGACCTGGGTAATGAGATGACATTAACGGCTCAGTGACTGAAACGGGAACCATACAGTGCTCAAGTCATTACACCAGAAAATAAAACCATGGTTAAAGCTATATTAGAAAACCAGACGTCAAGGCATATCAGTTACTCTATCACTCATGGTTTATGTATGAATACAGTCAGGACATTCTGTAGACGTAGCCATGCCCCGCTTTATAGAATTACTATGTCTTTATCAGACATCCCCAACCTTTATAATAACAGAATTGTGTTTGACATTGTCAGAAAAATGAGCACTGTTCATATGGAGTTGCATAAAAGAGGCCTAATTCAGTTGTGAAACAGAATAATCATTCAGCAATTCTTTTACCATTATATTGACATAGAACATGCCTCATGTTATCCCATCACCTGGCATCCTGAATAACGCTAACGATACGTCTACAACAAATGTGTCCAAAAAGGTATGTAGTACCTATTGAGGGGAATTACATTGCATGTGGGTTTAAAAACCCCTAGAGTCAATTGATGCACCAGTGCGTCAATCTAAGTAACATAATAAAAAAATCCCCATCAAAATCTGTCAGTTTAAACTAGAGATATCCGTCTCAATCCACCGCATCCGCCGATATCGCACTTCTGCATCTGCTGTGAAAGGTGGCAGAGCTAGAGCGGTGTTTGTCAGACCATGAGACATCCCAAAAATCGGTCTTCTCACAAAAACATTTGTTGCTTCCGAATTGTTTGACCTACCTATTTTGACCACTCGATGGAAAGGGGAGACTCTCATGAACACGATTGTGTCCTCTGTTATGCTCTACAACCCCCACAAGCGTCAGGGGAATCATCTGAAGACGGTACAGTCAATGTGCCAACTTCTGTTTGTAGCGTCCGAACCGTTTGGGCTACAAACTAATCTGATCCCTCTATGGAAAGGGGAGATTCTCTCAAACACGATGGTGTTCTCCGTTTTGCTCTACGACCCCCACAAGTGTCACAGGACTCGTCTGAAGGTAACTGGCACCGATTAATAATTTTTTATGGAGGATGAAGGTAGTTTTTTGCCTACCCAAAAAGGGGTTAAATATGTGTACAAATTATAATAATAATAATAATAATAATAATAATAATAATAATAATGTATATTTCCTGAGCTTTCTTATATCTCCTAGATATAGGACAAAAACTTCAAAACAGTTATTAACTCACCGTATGACTCATATGATTCCTCACCATTATCGTGTCCGTACTCATAATAATCGTCTGAGCTGTGAAGGGAAGGAAAGAGGATATCTCCATCAGAATCTCTTTTTAACAATAACATGTCATTGCCAGGCCTTTTCTTAATAAAGAACAATAGAGGTTACGGTTTTTACAACACACAGCCATCAAATCATTACCTGGAATGTGAACGGCATGAACTGTTGGGTAAAATGAAATAATGTCAAGGTGAGAATATGATGTGCAGAATTTATGTACCATTCTGCTGTATGTAATCATAAAGATACACTCTACATGGCATTACAAACATATGCAAAAGGTGCATACAGAATGTTTCTTTCAAAACTATGCCTTCCCTCTCTTAGAGGATGGTTGTGTCTATCTCCCCATTTCCTGTCCCATAACAGAGTATATTGAGATATACTGTATATGAGAGATGGCACCTGTAATGAAAAATAAAAAAGCCATCTTGAATTGTAGTTCATTTCTTTGCTATTCTTTATTTATTTCTCAGCGGTCCCCGTTGACTTGCTGACAGAACAATTGTATGCTGGTATCATTCAGTATCAGTCCTATCATTCAGACCCAGAAAGGTAATTCATCATAAGGCTGCCATAGAGCCGACACTTGCCGCCCATCACAGCTGAGTCCCCCCGCCCCACCCCCAGCCATTATCACCTTGGCTGATAATGGAGAACAGCAGAAATTGCCCTAGCCATTATCACCTTGGCTGCTGTAGGGTCATTTACCTTAGTCGATCTACAAACACATAGCCTATTAGCTATACAATTGTAATGTTATACCCCTGAAAGTGGGGAAATATGAGAAATGAGTCACACTGACACGTAGCATCTGTTCAGTCAGTTGTAATGATTAATTGCATATCATCAACTCGCAACATAGATATCTCTTTTCTCAAATTACATAGGGCTCACATTTGTATTCCTAGGCGTTACTAATCAAGCTCTGCACAGACAGACATCTATAGAGCACACAGATGATCTTATTATCACATTCAAATGAATTATTAGAGTATTACTTACAATTCTGTATTAATATCAGCGATGTTGTGGTAAAAAAAAGTGGGTAATGGGTAAACTATCACCTCCAGTGGGCGATCGCGATAAGAACAAACAACCACCGATATAAATGAAAACGTATTAACTGTATTGTTTGCATTTTGATTGCATTTTAATGTAGACCTATATGGAAGATAGGAGATGTTCATATTGTTTTTGTTTTTTAGTTCCTAACTAAGAAAGTTATTATGAGAACTTAGTAGCCTATTTTCTTGTTCCTGCGGAGGTAGGCCCCGTTTAACGTTAACTTCCTACTTCATCCTTCTAGCTGGCTAAGTAATACTAGCCAGAGCCCTTCAGAAGTCTCTGCTGGCAGCTAGCCACTGACTGACTGTTTCTATAAGCGACTATTTACCAGTTTTTGTTTGTTTGGGGGATATCTGTAGACACGGCAGGAGTTGCTGGAAGGTTTTAACATTGCCTTTTGTCCGGCATCTCACAAACACAAAAACTCTCTGGCTTAGTGCTGGAGGTGACACTACGGGCTCAGCTATACACCAGATCAACACAAAAGGTTGAGGTTTATGATTTTTGCATTTCAAAGCACTTAATGATTATTACACTTTGATTGACAGCATGTTTTTTAGTTTTTTTAGAAACTTAGGCACAAGCTGACATGAACAATTGAAAATCATGTAAGGGGACAGAGGTGGGAAAAACGTCCATTGTTGTGGATCTATAAACGTCAGCTTTGAGACATTGTCCAGAGAAGGCATTCATGTTGGGTTTCTTCCCCGGGGAGATCATTGACTTGCATTGCTCACACAGCTCATGACTCAACCAGTGAACAATAACGGCAGAAACAAAGGCAGGCTTTTTCCTCTTATCTAAACTGGATCCCTGCTAAGATGTGAGTGATTATTTATGCTATGTGTCCACAAAGAGAAGCCAGACGTTGTTATTCAGAGTGTGATGTTTTCCAATTAACCCTCACAGCAGAGGAACCACTGTGGGTCTTACACTGGTGTCCAGCTGTTAATATATACATGAGACTACTCATCATGGCTTTAGAGAGAAAACCAGAGAGAGATAGAGAGAAAGAGAGAGTGTGTATGAGAGAGAGAGAGAGAGAGAGAGAGAGAGAGAGAGAGAGAGAGAGAGAGAGAGAGAAGGAGAGGGAGAGGTAGAGGGAGAAGGAGAGAGCGAGTAAGAGAGAGAAAGAGATGCAGCAAATGAATGCATGTTCTCTCGTTCCGTGTCTTGTACAATGTGAAACACCTGACAGGGTTTGTGGTAATTTGATTTCACACCATGTCTCAACACTGGGATGTATTCTTCCCAGAGCGGAACCCCTCTGAATACACACTCAACTACAAACCGTTCTGCTGGAACGCCCTGGGAAGCTGAGGGGCTAAATAAGTGTCTCATCCGTCCTGTTGGTATAAAGCTAAAGGCTACGAGGACCAATAGCAGCAGCCAGGTCCTCAGAGAGCTGCCAAGTCAAAGATTCCCCCTTTCAAAACGACAAGAGGAGGACTCCCAAAGCTGTTAGGCACCTCTAATTTCTGGGATTACATTTTGTCAATATCCTCACACCTTTTCTCCTCTATTACCCTGTTCTGGTCAATGAGTCCTCAGGCTTCAGGTACGTTCTGAAGGGCAACGATCCAGGTGAAACTAACTGCTCATATGCCCTTCAAGTAAAATACAGGTTGCATCCCAAATGGCACAGTCAAATGCCTCATAGCACTTTTATAGTGGCCCTTTGTAGCTCAGTTAGTAGAGCATGGCACTTGTAACGCTAGCGTAGTGGGTTAAATTCCCAGGACCACCCATACATAAAATGTATGCGCGCATGACTATAATTTGCTTTGGATAAAAGAGTCTGCTAAATGGCATGTATTATAAACCATCCATCAACACTTTATAAATAGTCACTAATGGAGTAAACACGATGCTGGGAACGAGTCAGGGACTGAAACAATCCCAATTTACCCAACTGAATTCAATTTTTATGTTGCAAACTCTGTAAACATTCCTGAACAGCTAATGATGGAGAGGAGCAAGGAGAAACCCAGAGCAATCTGTCTTAAAGCGCTGACCGGCCTGGACCTTGATAAATGAACACCCATATCGCCCATTAGCTAACCCTGTCTCGTGATCAGGAATCAGGGAATCTGACTCCAGACCTGCTCGTCCACAGGTATACCTACTGCCTGGCTCTCAGTTTTACAGGTATCTCTATAAATGGCTGATCCTAAGTACTGATTTTGCCGTTTGCGGCGCCACTAAACAGATGGTGGTGTTACATCTGAATGATGTAGTACACGTCCCTGGTGGACTTTCCTTTCTTACATAGCCATTACTCTTCTGTTGCTCTGTGATAAACCTGCAGAGATCTGCTAGGACATTAGAAATGATCCAGAGGCACTGAGAAGAACAATCTATAATCAGCATTCATATTCAGAGGAGAGAAGACACATTTAACAGCATATTCAACAGATTTTCCTCATACATTTCATGCAAATATAAGGGGCATATTGATAGCAAGGTAACTTCATTCATATTGACTCGTTTTGTACATTTTAGAGTGGGTACAGTATGTATTTTGTATTTCATGGATTAAGGCTCTGAAAAAATATAGCAAAATGCCCCAAAAAGACAAAAATAGACCAAATATAAACTGACACAAAAGGAACTGGACTTGGGAGAAAGTGTCCTGTATATTATCCAAAAAGAGGTTGGTGTAATTGAAATTGAAAACTCCCTCAGGGATATGCTGTTGATTGCTTGTCTCAGCAGCTGATTGCAAAGGCAATCTGCACTTTTGGACCCTTGCTGCGCTGTCACAAAGACGGACTGAATGGTAAACGTCATGGATTTACATAATGTGTGAGTATAATCATCTGCTTTGTCTGAATCTGACCCCCCCATGGTAATCAACTTATCGATGGTCAATCAATGTTCAGCAGTCATGGCCTACTACATTTAAGTCACCTCAGGTTCAGATTGTGTCTTGGTGAACGGATGGGCAGGTGACTGCAATGTTAGTAAGGCCCAAGCATATAGACTAAATTTGCATCCCAAGTGACACCCTATATGACACCCTATGACACCCAATATAGTGTATTACTTTTGACTAGGGTGCATAGGGCTCTTGTCAAAATAAGTGCATTATATAGAGAATAGGTTGCCATTTGGGATTCACCCTCAGTTCTTCATCATGTTCTCTAATGTGCTATAAACTGGCATCATCCTGAGAGAGTCTGGAATCTCTCCAAGACAGCACCTGAGACAACAACCACAAAAAACACTTGTTTGGCATTACAAGACTAAAATATCTCTAGCGCTGAAGCAAATTAGGGAAAAAGATAGAAGTTGCTTGTCAAAACAAAACGTTATAAACTGCTGAGAACTAAATTAGAATTATATTGAAATGATAAAATATGCAGGTAAAGTAATTATACAAAGTACCCATCTGAGAACTGCATGACTTCTGGTTCTTAGATAGAAATCAATACAATTATGTTAAACTAATTTACTCTGTTGAACTAATGTACAGCTGCTGTGTGTTTGCCAAGCCTGAAATACTAGGTAATACAAACTCGTCGCATATTTCCTAGGCCTAATCATGCCAAGCTCTTGTATGTATGTTGTTATAGTGAAACTCTTTGATTTCTGGGGTACTTTCCACAACTGATTGACTCTGTTAGTGGTCTGCATTGGTACTTCTGTTCTAATTCTGTTGGTGGACTACCCACCAAGACTTGCCATTCAGACATCCATAACTGTTCTCTCCCCTGTACTCTGTCCTACCTCAGCATGGTTCTCTGCCCTTTGCTGCTATCTCCACAAGTCCCCTGTGCTCTGTGATACCTCTTACCTCCACGCTTGTCTCTTGTATTGAGTTTTACAGCTGTTCCTAGGGGATGTGTCTGCCCTTTAAAACACTGTCACAGCTACCCCTGTAACCGCAACCCTCCTCCCTGTAACCACGGCCCTTTGGGAGCAGGCTGACGGGCCAGGGCCGGTTTTCAGGGGAAGGGAAGAGGCGAGAGGTCCCTGTAGTCTTATAGGTGTCAGGAATTAAATAACACTCTGATCCAAACCGACCTGTGTGAGTGTCCAACCTCTGGATGACCTCACCCAGCGTCCAGCGGTCGCAATACAGAGCAGCACCTGTCATCCTCCTCATTTACCTACAGAGAGATCACCTCCTATCACTAATTCAATGAAAGTGATTCTCCTCCAGTCTCTCCATTTATCTGACCTTCCACCTGCTTAATAATACCCACACATCTACCGACCTACCTACCTACCTACCTACCTTCAGTTAACTCTCCAGAGACATAGCCCTTTGCCAGTGTTTTAATAATAATGTTGTGTTGGGTAAATCCATGATTGTGCACCCCAATACATGTCAGACATCCTTTTAAGTTATGTACCCAGTAGGTCCCTCAGGTCCTCTGGCACTGGCCATTTAACTATCCCAAAGCCTAGGACCAAGAGGCATGGAGAGGCAGCCTTTAGTTATTATACCGCCAGCCTCTGGAATAGCCTGCCAGGGAACCTGAGGGGGGGCCGAAACTGTGGACATATTTAAAAGTGATCTTAAAACGCATATTTTTAGCTTTGCTTTTCTTTAGGGTGCTTTTTAGT
Organism: Coregonus lavaretus; assembly: GCF_964263955.1. NCBI lineage: Eukaryota > Metazoa > Chordata > Actinopteri > Salmoniformes > Salmonidae > Coregonus > Coregonus lavaretus. The sequence continues at coordinate 20,091,509 of NC_139994.1, forward strand.
CATTCAGTTTTTGTCATTCTTTTGTTTTTTATCGTATGTTTGTTGTGTAGTAAATATTTCAACTTTTATTTTAATTGTTCTTTATTAGTTTTTCCTATGAAGCACATTGCGTTGCATTCCATGTCTGAAATGTGCTGTATAAATAAAGCTTGATTTGATGATTTGATTTGGGTCAGTGTATTAAACGCTGTAGAAAGAGGCTATGATGGCGCTCATACAGATTGACTGCTCTTGTGCTGAACCTGAAGCCGTCATGGATGTCATGCTGATCTGGCGTTCCAAAATGTTCCCCAAGGCTTTCCCTGTCTTCTGAAATATGTAAATGTCTCAGAGTTGAGAAGAACCGCCATTTAGCTAAAAATATCATGTTTCAAGGTTGTGAACTGTTTTGTTTTTCCATTGAACGTGAATCTGTTACATTCATGTTGACTAAATATGTTCTAAAATTTTGTTTAAGCAATTACGATTTGAAAACAAGTTGCATGTCTTGTATTTAGTAGGAATAATATGTCCACCTCAATCATGTCTACAGTATAGTAGACATACATGTCCAGAATTCCCAAAACAAACTCTCCAGAATGGCTGCCCTGTTTCCCCGCCAGGCATAGGGGCTGATATCATACTGGAGACACTGGAGAAACCAACGCTAGTAAAAAGCTCTGCTTGTTATCCTGAAGCTAGTGAAGTCCTGCCTGCCATCCTGCAACCAAGCCAGGGCTCTGATGTGGTGACTGTGCTGTGAGCTCCTCAGGCTCTGTGAGGCATTGTTAGGGAGGCGTCTTGTCCATGGATCCAGTCTAACACTCCCTGGGCATGTCCCTGCTCCAGCCCTGCTACTGCTCTGACCTGCTCAGGCTGAGTTTGGGCTCCGGGCTAAAACAGGGCTGCACCTTTTGTTCATCAGCAGATCTAAATTGGATGACCTTAAAAAGGAAATGTGCTGTACCGTATGCACTATGCACTGCTGTGTTGGATGAACTGTACACGTTGGCTCTGCGGTGTGGGAAACAAATGCTTTAGAAAACAAGTCTGTGTGAAAATGGTTCATCATCATGTCCTTTCAATTGAATTGCCTGCTGTTAGATGTAGTAGGATAACTATGTTACAGTATATTCAAATATGTATATGTATATACACTGAGTGTACACAACATTAAGAACACCTGTTCTTTCCATGACATAGACTGACCAGGTGAATCCAGGTGAAAGCTATGATCCCTTATTGATGTCACTTGTTAAATCCACTTTAATCAGTGTAGATGAAGGGGAGGAGACAGGTTAAAAAACGATTTTTAAACCTTGAGACAATTGAGACTGGGATTGTGTATGTGTGCCATTCAGAGGGTGTATGGGCAAGACAAAATATTTAGGTGCCTTTGAACGGGGTATGGTAGTAGGTACCAGGTGCACCAGTTTGTGTCAAGAACTGCAACGCTGCTGGGTTTTTCACACTCAACAGTTTCCCGTGTGTATCAAGAATGGTCCACAACCCAAAGGACATCCAGCCAACTTGACACAACTGTGGGAAGCATTGGAGTCAACATGAGCCAACATCCCTGTGGAATGCTTTCAACACCTTGTAGAGTCAATGCTCCGATTAATTGAGGCTGTTCTGAGGGCAAAAGGGGGTACAACTCAATATTAGGAAGGTGTTCTTAATGTTTGGTGTACTCAGTGTATATAGTACCTTGATGTGTTTGCGCAATGCTATGGGGTATCATCACCATGCATTGTAAAGGGCTGCTAGCGTCTATGATGCTCTTACTCTACAGATGAAAGAAGAAATCAAAGGGTCTTGTCTGGTTAACAATATCTCTTAATAATCAATCTTCATATGAAATAGGGATACTTTTAAATGAAAAATAATAACGCATTGGTTTATGAGAAACTAAAAACATTACTAGTAAGTTCAGAAAGAAAGGAGTGTACTATGGTGTACAGTACATATTTATAAATACCCACTGAGAGTAAAAGCTCTTCCTGAGAGTATAAAGAGCAGGCAGTGTTCTAAGAAATTGCAAGAGATCTTTGCTTTTACATGTACATGATAAACAATCTAAGCTCAAAATAAAAATAAATACTTTCTAGCCAGTTCTGAGACGTATAAAGACATTTAAATAAGTCAACAAAAATATGTAAATAAACGGAATAGTGTGTCTCAGGAGGAAGATGCTGTAAAGTATGGAGGCCCATTAGTCAGCCCATGGGTGTGTCTAAAATGGCACCCTATTCCTACTTTTGTAGTGCACTACTTTTGTGCACTATAAAGGGAATATGGTGCCAGTTGGGACGCACACCATCTCTAGCCAGAGAATAGATCTCAGAATCTCTTTGAGTCTAGCATCAGGCCTCTGGGCAGAACAGAGCTGAGCACAACCCACCCAGAACGCACGCACGCGCACACACACACACACACACACACACACACACACACACACACACACACACACACACACACACACACACACACACACACACACACACACACACACACACAATCCACCCAGCCTCTACATGATGGACTTCTGCCTTAAGCCTCTGTGATTATTCACCAGGCTGCTTTTAAAACAAATGGCTGCAGATAGACACCAGGGCTCTAACAGGCAGGCAGGCTTCAATATGTACCCCTCAGTCTCTGAGCAACTACATAGAGGAGAGAGAGGGGAGAGTGGGAAAGGGGGAGAGAGAGAAGCAGAGACTTTGGCCCTAACAGAGAGAGTGTGTGAGAGATGGAGGCCGCCTGGCCTGGGCGACATAAATCCTGACACCGCCACAAAAGAAAACATCAACCATGCCTCCTCACAAAGCAGGGGACAGCCAAATATGTTCTTTTTTTCCTTCTTTTTTCCCTCTTCTTTTCCCCCTTTACAGCTGCCTCTAATGCAATTTTTGACATCTTAAGTGCTGCAACAATCAGGCCCTCTTTGAAACTGCCCATGCACGCAGAAAATACAGAATAAAGGAGAGGTGGGAAGATGGTGTGACAGCAGCAGGGATGCATCCCAAATGATGCCTTTTCTCTATTTATTGTGCTACTTATGACCAGAGAGAGAGTCAAAAGTAGTGCGCTATTTAGGGAATATGGTGCCATTCGGGACGCATCCCAGATGCAGGACCGATAAAAGAGAGTCCTTTGACCTTAAGTGACATGGTGAAAGTAATTGCGATCGCTTCCTTGATATGAGAAAATCAATTCTGTACAGTTAGTTGCAGGATCTTCTGTTTCTATCAGGGGTTGGAACCGAAAAAAAAAATCCAATCGTTTTGTTCTGAACAGAACCATTATTTGTTTTGTTCCGTTCCACTGTTCCGACCAGCAAAATAAAGTTTGGAACCGGTTCAAACCCCCAAAAAGTAATGTTTTATATAGTTCCTTTCTGTTCCTTTTTAAACCTCTGAAATCATTTTTTATATAGAGCACCTTGCTATGGAGCGGGCTATAGATGTTTACATGCATTGGAAAGACAAGTGTTGGGCGCGAGATGCGACTGACATTATTCAGGTTGGGAGAGAGCAATAGAGGGTGGAGGCTTAACTTTAAACACTGGGCATTTTGTTTTTATCTGAATTAGGCCCAGAGAATTATACCTACGGAGGAGCGGCTTCTATGAAAGAGCTTTGAATGACTTCCGAGAGCTAGTTTAATGTTGCACCACAGCTAGCTAGCTAGAAAAGAAGCCTGTGTGTGCAGACCGGCACCAGAATTAAAATAAAAACCTTTTTATAGTTAATAAATCCAATGTGAAACGTGATAACTATAGTATCCTTAACTAGCATTGAAAAATGTAATCCATTCTTCTCTAATAAAAAATATCTCTCTGAATCACGCTTGTAGCGTCAGTAGGTAGCCGACACACACACACTGGCAAATATTTTCAGCTGGCAGGCAGAACCTGGAATAAGTGACAGGACATCAGAATGAGAAGTTACAGTAGAAAGACAGCTATCAAAGACAGCTATCAAAATTATTGAGTCAAAAAGCTTGTTTCCCCTCAATCTCATTCTGAGCCCCCAAACTCGGTCTTCTCTGTTGGCACTAAGACATGCACTTTGCATGCCTGGCCTGTCTGATCACCCATCCATATGTTCCATTAGAGTTCAATCTATTAGAGGTCGTTCCATTTCAGTTGGTCATGACGCAGCGGATGTTTATCTATCTATAATTCAGAACTATCTCTTTCTCCTTCAGAACTCTAATATTCATTAACCAGTTTTTTTCTATGAAATATTGTTGTATCTCCGTTGATTCTTGGAAGTATGTCAAAAGCAATTTTTCTGATCCCTAAATGTGAATTGTTCCCCAACCGATCATTACCAACAGCTGGATTCTACTGTAATCAATAAAGAATAAGCACAGATGCTCCAAAATGCATTTATGTATTATTCTATCCTTACAAATGTTTATTTTATACATAAGGTAACAGTAATGGATCTGAAGACACCACCCCACGCATAGATTTTTCTACTGTCTTTCAAACTACTCTGAAACCGAAAATATTTACTGTACTCAAATGGTACACATTATTTCTCAATAGTGAACATAGGAGAAGAATAGTGGATGTACCACTGCTCCAGGTAGCTCTGTCCTTGTGTGTGCATGTGTGTTTGTTTGTGTATATCCTAATGCCCCGAGTCCATTTCATGTTTCTGATTGTTAATCAGCTACTGTCAGCATTCACACCTGTATGTCTCACCATCGCTACACATGCCAATGGATAACTAGCATGCTAACATGCTAATCTGACATAGTTCATATTAAAGATATTTTCGGATCCCGAAATTGAGATCCGAACTTAATTGGATATGTTAAATTCCTACCCGACCCTGACAGGATCCGGTCATAAAAAAAAAAAAAAAAATGTATTTATTCGATCCAGATCCGAGGTGGACCAGTTCCAACCCAAAGCATGTCAGAGTTGAGAGAGAATCGGATCCAAAATGGGTCGGGTCTGTATCTGGACCCCAATGGATCCGAAATATATAAAATGGAGCTTGATTGCCCGAAATGGAGCATTACTGCAAGATAAATTGTTTTTACATGTCTGCTGAACTTTAACGTGCATTTTCAGTTGTATCTAAAATAATTAATGTATTGTCTACAGCTTAGTATTTTCATAATGACATCCCTATAGTTAAATGGAGAACATTAAGAGGTATTCAGAAATGTTTTCCTTATTTCTATTGACCAAATATTTAAGTAGGAGGATCATTGTGTGTCAGATTGAGAGCAACTAATTATTTTACCGAACAACATTACAATCTAGCCTACTTAACTGTTTTGATAAACATTGATTTAGACTAAAGGTAGGCTATAGCAAGCTTGACCAGCAAGCTTCAAATTCAAAATACATTTTGAATAAGCTAGGGAAGGATGGAGTCTCTCATCTGCATTACGTCATTTCCAAAAATGGGGAATTGTAGGTCTAGGTTAGTATTCCCGCTATGACAACACTATAATTGGATGTAGAATATTTTGAGGTTTTCAGAGATCTGTTCATTTTGTTTCTGTTGACAACATTTTTGAGAAAGGAGGAATTTTATGTGGTGATTTTAGGATGCTAAGTAGTCAGCGAGTGCTGTGTGTTAGAAAGTGTTAGACATATTTTGGTAGGCTATTTCTATAACTCAAATGACATGGGAATGCACGGGAATGCAGATGGGAGACTCCATCCTTCCCTAGCTTATTCAAAATGTATTTTGAATTTGAAGCTTGCTGGTCAAGCTTACTATAGCTACGTCATTATAATTGCCTAATATTTAGTTTTCTAAATGAAATGTAGATGTATCCTTTAGGCCTACAGAATTAGCCTCTACAGCCTGAGATTGGTTTGGATGCGGGTTTGATAGAAAAGTCAACCATGCCACGGCTGTGTTGGCCTACCGCCCAGAGAGTTAATTAACGATTAATCATTGAAGAGTGAAGTTGTCCTGATATTTCTTATACCTATCCATGCCTTACACAATGAATACATCAGCAGCCTTTCAACATTAGGCGACAATATTTTCAGCAGAGAAGCCTATGGCTATCAGTCTACCGCAAATGCACATACAGTTGAAGCCAGGCAAATAATCTCATTTATAATTTTGTTTTATACAAATTAGATTCCCCAATAATCTGATATCACTACTTACTGTTCTTATCAAATCACTGATATGAGAGAGAGGGAATGATTCAGCACAGTAAAGCCACTGAATTCTGAAAGTAATTGAATCACCAAAACAAAGACATTGTAACTCCAGAATGCTCCATACAGTAGGTCAGGGTGTCCCAATAGGTGGAAGTGAATTTATTTGCCCCCCCCCCCCCCCCCCCCCCCCCCCCTTTATTTTCTAAGCAACAAAAAATATATATATACAGTTGAAGTCGGAAGTTTACATACACTTAGGTTGGAATCATTAAAACTCGTTTTTCAACCACTCCACACATTTCTTGTTAAGAAACTATAGTTTTGGCAAGTCGGTTAGGACATCTACTTTGTGCATGACACAAGTAATTTTTCCAACAATTGTTTACGGACAGATTATTTCACTTATAATTCACTGTATCACAATTCCAGTGGGTCAAAAGTTTACATACACTAAGTTGACTGTGCCTTTAAACAGCTTGGAAAATTGCAGAAAAAAATGTCATGGCTTTAGAAGCTTCTGATAGGCTAATTGACATAATTTGAGTCAATTGGAGGTGTACCTGTGGATGTATTTCAAGGCCTACCTTCAAACTCAGTGCCTCTTTGCTTGACACCATGGTAAAATTAAAAGAAATCAGCCAAGACCTCTGAATTTTTTTTTATAGACCTCCACAAGTCTGGTTCATCCTTGGGAGCAATTTCCAAATGCCTGAAGGTACCACGTTCACCTGTACAAACAATAGTACGCAACTATAAACACCATGGGACCACGCAGCCGTCATACCGCTCAGGAAGGAGACGCATTCTGTCTCCTAGAGATGAACATACTTTGGTGTGAAAAGTGCAAATCAATCCCAGAACAACAGCAAAGGACATTGTGAAGATGCTGGAGGAAACAGGTACAAAAGTATCTATATCCACAGTAAAACGAGTCCTATATCGACATAACCTGAAAGGCCGCTCAGCAAGGAAGAAGCCACTGCTCCAAAACCGCCATAAAAAAGCCAGACTATGGTTTGCAACTGCACATGGGGACAAAGATCATACTTTTTTGAGAAATATCCTCTGGTCTGATGAAACAAAAATAGAACTGTTTGGCCATAATGACCATCGTTATGTTTGGAGGAAAAGGGGGTGGCTTGCAAGCCGAAGAACACCATCCCAACCGTGAAGCACGGGGGTGGCAGCATCATCATGTTATGGGGGTGCTTTGTTGCAGGAGGGACTGGTGCACTTCACAAAATAGATGGCATCATGAGGAAGGAAAATTATGTGGATATATTGAAGCAACATCTCAAGACATCAGTCAGGAAGTTTGGTTGCAAATGGGTCTTCCAAATGGACAATGACCCCAAGCATACTTCCAAAGATGTGGCAAAATGGCTTAAGGACAACAAAGTCAAGGTATTGGAGTGGCCATCACAAAACCCTGACCTCAATCCTATTGAAAATTTGTGGGCAGAACTGAAAAAGCGTGTGCGAGCAAGGAGGCCTACAAACCTGACTCAGTTACACCAGCTCTGTCTGGAGGAATGGGCCAAAAGTCACCCAACTTATTGTGGGAAGCTTGTGGAAGGCTACCCGAAACGTTTGATCCAAGTTAAACATTTTAAAGGCAATGCTACCAAATACTAATTGAGTGTATGTAAACTTCTGACCCACTGGGAATGTGATGAAATAAATAAAAGCTGAAATAAATCATTCTCTCTACTATTATTCTGACATTTCACATTCTTAAAATAAAGTGGTGATCCTAACTGACCTAAAACAGGGAATATTTACTAGGATTAAATGTCAGGAGTTGTGAAAAACTGAGTTTAAATGTATTTGGCTAAGGTGTATGTAAACTTCCGACTTCAACTGTACACACACAACATGAGCAGATTAACTTGGTCAAAAATGTTCTTTATTAAAGGCGACCAGAAAAAATGCATTGGCAACTCTGCAGTAGCCCATAAGATATTTATTTGAATGAAAGCTAGGAAACTAGCGCATGAATGAGTCACTCATCATATATCGCACTTGACTCGAGTCATTCAACATGAATTAACAAACTGTTATTAAATAAAATAGCTAAATAGTCTACTAAATAGGCCAAGCCTAAACAAATAAAAAAAGCATAAATAAACTAGTAAATTAAATCAATAAAACTATTAAATTAAGTAGCTCAGGTCTTGGGCAACCTTTTCCCCTCCGTATCCACAATGTGCATAAATGAGGCGAATACAGATAATTTGCCTGTTGGTTTTAACAGCCTGTCTTTCATGCAGTTTCTTTTTTTTTTCACATCAGCTAAAAACGACTAAATGTTTCAGAAACGCACTTTATATAGCCTAGGCTATAATTATTTTCCACTGCGTCCTCCTCTCCCACAACAAGTAGGCCTATAGCCTATTTCACGTGCAGTGCGCAGTGGCTGGTTTTCATAAAGTGAATATGCTGTTTTGTCACAAAATAATATTGACACATTTGGTTTGATGAAAGAGGGACCGCCTGACAATCATTTAAGATAATACAATGTAAATGTAAATGTGTGCAATGTGCATTTATGTTGTTTAGGAACTAACTCTTCAAATATAATTACAGATCCGGTCAGTATTTCACATATTTTTACACAGTTCCGAGGCACGTGGCCACCGAGCGGGATCCAACGGTTAACTACAAAATGTGGGACCCAACCAGGTCGGATCTCCGGTAATCGGGTTCGGGTAGATCCGTGAAGACCTCTAGTTCACATGCTGCTAATGGAGAACAACCATGCTAACATGCTAATCTGATGTATAGCACTGATGCAACATCCAGCTAACAATTTCTGACAAACTTGATGTATTTTTGATTAAGATCCTTATAGGGTCCACTTGATTTGCCCACATAAGAATCCTTCCCCCCCCTATTTAACTAATGAACACCAATAATAGACACTATAGTATTGTCTTGCTAAAACAGGGGTTAGGATGATAAGGACCCCATGAGAAACAGGAAACGGACTCTTACTTCTGTCCTTGATTGCTGTAACTGTTGTCGTAGGAGTCATAACCCTGGTCATCGTAAGCTGTCCCGTATCCATCATCATATTCCTGGAGATAGAAAGAGAGGATCAAATACATAAAGAACATTTATAAACATCACCACAACTTCATTTTTCTGCGCTCTGCAATCACCTCTAAAGAGGTTTGAGGATCAATCAGAAGAGAAGGATGAAATCCCATGTCTGCCATGGGACTGGTCAGTCCAGGTCACTCAGTCCATCCACTTCAGTTGGTCATAACATAGTGTGTTTCTATCTATAGTTGTCTCTTTTAGAACTACACTATTCATCAAACATTTTGTTTACACCTCAGCTAATTCCTTTATTGTACCTCTGTTAATTCCTGGAAGTATGTCAAAAGCAATCTTCTGATCCCTAAATGTGAATGGTTCCCCAACCGATCATTACCGACAGTTGGATACTGCTGTAATCAATTAAAGATCAGCACAGATGCTCCAAAATGCATTCACAAATCTAACGATTTCATGTGTAAATGTTTATTTTATGCATACGTTAACTGTCATGTATCTGAAGACACCACCCCACAAATATATTTTTTTACTGTCTTTCAAACTACTCTGACATCGAAAATATTTACTGATCTCAAATGACACACGTTATTTCTCGATTGGGAGTATATTAGAAGAATAGGGGGTGAACCATTGCTCCACATACATGTAGCTCTGTCCTTGTGTGTGTGTGTGCGTGTGTGCGTGTGTGTGTGCGTGTGTGTGTGTGTGCGTGACAGCCAGATATATCTCCTCATGCCCGTGTTCATTTCATCACCATCTCTGAAGATGAGCCTCAAACCTCTGCTTGAGCTCCAGCAATATCCCCTCTCCTCCCCCCTCCTCCCCCTCTCACCACCCCCTAGTCCCCTAACCCCCTGCCTAGTGAAACATCAAAGGGGCACAGAGCCGCACCCGTCCTAATTTAGGATAAATGGGACTTATGTTCCACAAATATGTCGACCCCTCATGACACATCCCTCATCCCCCTCACCCCCAACAGTCCAGCACTAATTCCATCTGGGTGATTTGCATGCACAAACTGAGAGAATTACAGCGAGAGAGAGAGAGAGTGAGAGAGAGAGAGAGAACATACTCATCATCATCTCCATTTTATTATGAAAGCCTCTAATGCCTGATTAGAAACATGCTTCTGCCAAACGCCACCATTTGAATCCACTCTTTTATCTTTAATCCTGAGGAAGTTAACAAACTAACTGTGTATGATGATGGAAAATAAAGTTAATCAAAGTTGGGCTGGTTGTGTAAATCTGTATGCGTCCCAAATGGCACCCCATTCCTTCCTAATTAGTGCACTATATAGGGTATAGGGTACCAATTGGGAGGCACATTCAGTTCCCTGGCCTCTGGTTTTCTAATCACCACAGTATCAACATCAATATTACCATGTTAGATCACGGGTGTGTAAATCTGATCATCAACTGTCAACTGTCATGGCTGTTTGTTGGTGGATTATGTATTATGGACTGTAAAGTCATGATACAATGTTTGGCTGTGACGTCAATATGCAAAATACCTATATAATATATAATATGATTAATATTTGAAGAGTTTCATTCCAAAATGCTATACATCCATTTTTAGAAATGTTGGTAAATGATATTTTATTGTTTAAAGAAATTATGAAAGAGATTGGTGAGTTTTTTCACTATCTAATCATGGCATGGGGTTGTTCAATGACAGACATGTATTTGTTTAAAACCTATCACTTGATGGTTTCATTTCAGAGAGACAAATTTCATGTCTATTTGTATTTGTATCCTATATATCTGCCTCACTCTCAGAGAAAAAAGTAGGACTGCTAGCTTTTACACAGCCAAATGTAACAAATAACTAAATTTTTAATAAAGAAAAGTACAAATGATACATTTGTTACATCAATATTAAAAACATGTTTAAGAAATAATATGACATCTGTATGTAAAACATTACATTTGAGATTTTAGTCATTTAGCAGATGTTCTTATCCAGAGCGACTTACAGTAATTGCATTCATCTTAAGATAGCTAGGTTAGAGCAAAAATAATTCATATAAATACTGAGCTATATTTTATGCAATTTTTTGGGGGGAAATTATATTATTTTATACTAATACAATTGCTCAGAGAAATATATTTTATTTAATGAGTAAAACATTTTTTGTCAAAAAGGTAGGGATCAAAATGATTGAAAACATTTATGAGTGAGAAAGTCAGAGAGGGTCAAAGATCATACCCCAAGACATGCTAATCTCTCACCATTACCAATAACAGGGTAGGTTAGCATGTCTTGGGGGTATGATCTTTGACCCTCTGTAACTTTCTAACTCATCATTATTCACAATTCATTCAGGATGATCTGTAATCATGGTAGCATCCACAATAATGTAGAAGTGTTTAGAAATATATATTATTATTTACAATAAAAGTGACTATAAAATTACACAAAACATTATTTACCATTCATTTCTATTGGCACAACTTAATGTGAAACACAATCAAAATGAACTGCAAATGCATCCAACAAGTTTCTAGTCACACGCTTGACGTAGTCATCGTGTGCTAGGTATATGGGACCAAATACTAAACTTTTGACTACTTTATTGATAAGAATCTTATTGGGTGTCAATAATTTTGATCAATACCTTTTTAAGAGAAAAAAAAATATTACCTGTTAAACAAATTGTATTACAATATAGCACAGTATTTTAATTATTTATTTTATACCATTATTATTGCACAACTTTATCAAGGGTGTCAATCATTTCAGACCCCACTATATACAGTGCCTTCAGACTTCTGACTTATTCCACATTTTATTGTGTTACAGCCCGATAAATGGATTAAATATTTTTTACACACAATACCCCATAACGAAAAAGTGAAAACATGTTTTTAGAAATATTTGCTAATTTATTGAAAATCAAATAAAGAAATATATAATTTACATAAATATTCACACCCCTGAGTCAATACTTTGTAGAAGCACCTTTGGCAGCGATTTTAGCTGTGAGTCTTTCTGGGTAAATCTCTAAGAGCTTTTCACACCTGGAATTTTGCAACATTTGCCTATTATTCTTTTCAAAATTCTTCAAGCTCTGTCAAGTTGGTTGTTGATCATTGCTAGACAACCATTTTCAGGTCTTCAGGGTGCTGTCTTTCCTCATGTACATGTTGTTACTGTGTGATGTTCAGTGCTGTTTAAATCCACATTAGAGCCTAACAATGTCATGTTATTGTCGTTTAACTTACCAGCTCCACTCTAAGTGAGTTAGGGGAGAACTCAACCCAGAACATGGCTGTTTTACTAAGCATGCTTGCAGGTTAGCAACAGCTTTTATTATGTTAGCTAGACTTTTCTTTAGAAAGATGGGCCTTTGGGAAATTAGAACAACTTTTCAATCAGAAACTTGACTGCAATAGGTAATGCTAGTCACATACCTTTGTTTCGCCTCTTGCAAAGCACTGATAGCACAGCTCAGTAACTAGCAGTATGAATGAAATGTGTTGGAGGGATAAATGAGGGCATACACACACTGCACTAATACAATATGGCTACATTTCCAAGTTTAAACAGGATTAGCATGTCAGAAAGGGATGGAGGGAGCAGAGAGAGAGAGAGAGAGGGGGGACCAGACAGAATAGAAAGATGAAGGGAGCAGAAGAGAGAGGACAGAGAGATAGAAAGAGAGAGAAAGAGAGAGGGGGTAGAGAACAGAGAGAGAGAGAGAGAGGGGACCAGACAGAAGAGAAAGATGAAGGGAGCAGAAGAGAGAGGACAGAGAGATAGAAAGAAAGAGAAAGAGAGAGGGTATAGAGAACAGAGAGAGAGAGAGAGCAGACAGAGAAAGTATATAGAGCAAAGAGACAGCTCCTAAGTGAGTCTTTCATTTGTATGCCAGAGGAGAGCTGAGATGCGTGTAGTTAAAAGATAAGGGCTGCCCTCAGAGGCCATAGTGACTAACAGAGGCTCTGGCACTGAATGTTTCAACAACAGTATCACAGACGCTTTACTGTGCTCTACAATATACCCAGTGGATCAGAGGGACAGATAGGGAGGGATGCTGCTGAAATACAGAGGGGAGGTTTGGAGTTTCACACCGCCATAGCATCTCCATGAGAGTTAGACTTTATACAACCATCATCATCACTGTCATTTCAAATAGTATTTATATGCTGTTTCTAACCTATTGTGAAGGAAATTTTATCGCGTGAAGAGATAGCCTTGAAAATGTTCATCTCGTCTTTCGTGTCATAAATAATCCTTGGTTCCTGCCTGTGCTTAATAAAGATATGAAGGGGTCATGACCCCCTCTTTAGGACCATCTGGCAGAACGCCCAAAATATGTTCTATAAGTTAAGATAGGAGACGGTGCAAGACACATGCAGGAACCAACCCTATGAACCATGCCTATGTAGCTTGTCTGTGTAAGCAGTATATAAGAGAACTAACAGGACTGCCCCGGGAGAGCTCACTTCAGACCGGTACTTTATGCATATAAGTTTGACTGTGACCTCTCCAGCTTGCTGTTAATAAAGAATGGTTCATTTAAGATTGACTTCAGGTGTCCCTGGTGGTAATTTCCACAAAACTATATTTACAAACAAATAAAGTACAAGTCATTGCTGTTATACAGTACAGATGTAGGATCTTAAATTGATCACCCTGCTGCAGGAAATTTGAAACTTGTAGTGTATTTGAGGTTTAAAAATACTTATGAACTTTGTAATTTCCACTTAGAAATTTCAGACCTGATTTTCCCTTCAGAAAAATGTCAATTAATTATAATCCACATAATAATTCAAATTTCTTGTTGCTGTCGGATTATTATCCTGCTGTAGCAAACTGGCTCAAATTAAGATCCTACATCTGTATGAACAAGTTTTTCTCATGATCATAGCAGAAATATCTACTTTTGAAACCTGTTTTTGGTGTGCTATGTAAGGACAGTATGCCTTCTCTGCCATTGACATTACTATAAAAATCACTGTCACAAATCCAGAGGACAAACCCAATATAATGCAAAGAGATGAACCATTTCAAAGAGCAATATAATATGTTTGTATTGTATGTAACCCGTATATACATTATACTGCATTCAGGAGCATTACACTGTTGTCAGCTACAATATAACACTTGTCTTCTCTTTACAGTGTCAGCAAGAAGGGTGTAGCCCAGTCTAGCTTCTAACACACACACACACACGCGCACACACACACACACTCGCTCCTAATTTACAGCATAGAGGAGAGAACTCTGAGGGAATTATCATAAACAAAACTAACCCACTTGCATTGTGCAACACACGCACGCACACACACACACACACACACATAAGCACACAAACACACACACACACACACACACACACACAAACACACACACACACACACACACACACACAAACACACTGCTCTGCCCCTCACCACCCAAAGGGATCATGTTGTTCTTTTATCTGGGATGAATTTTACCAGATGTGTTTTTTAGCAATGCTGTTAGTTGTACACTGCCTTCAGAGAGTATTCATACCCCTTGAGTTTTTTTGTTGTGTTACAAAGTGGGATTCAAATGGATTTAATTGTCATTTTTTGTCAATGATCTACACAAAATACTCTGTAATGTCGAAGTGGAAGAAAATGTATATAAAATACTAATGTATCTTGATTAGATAAGTATTCAACCCCCTAAGTCAATAAATGTTAGAATTACACTACCAGTCAAAGGTTTGGACACACCTACTCATTCAAGGGTTTTTCTATATTTTTACTATTTTTTACATTGTAGAATAATAGTGAAGACATCAAAACTATGAAATAACACATATGGAATCATGTATTTAGTAACCAAAAAAGTGTTAAACAAATCAAAATATATTTTATATTTGAGATTCTTCAAATAGCCACCCTTTGCCTTAATGACAGCTTTGCGCACTCTTGGCATTCTCTCAAACAGCTTCATGAGGTAGTCACCTGGAATGCATTTCAATTAACAGGTGTGCCTTCTTAAAAGTTAATTTGTGGAATTCATTTCCTTCTTAGTGCGTTTGAGCTAATCAGTTGTGTTGTGACAAGGTGGGGGGGGGGTATACAGAAGATAAAAGACCAAGTCCATATTATGTCAAGAACAGCTCAAATAAGCAAAGAGAAACGACAGTCCATCAGTACTTTAAGACATGAAGGTCAGTCAATATGGAAAACTTGAAGAAGTTTGAACGTTTCTTAAAGTGCAGTCGCAAAAACCATCAAGCGCTATAATGAAACTGGCTCTCATGAGGACTGCCACAGGAATGGAAGACCCAAAGTTACCTTTGCTGCAGAGGAAAAGTTCATTAGAGTTACCAGCCTAAGAAATTGCAGCCCAAATAAATGCTTCACAGAGTTCAAGTAACAGACACATCTCAACATCAACTGTTCAGAGGGGACTGTGTGAATCAGGCCTTCATAGTCGAATTGCTGCAAAGAAACCACTACAAAAGGACACCAATAATAAGAAGAGACCTGCTTGGGCCAAGAAACACGAGCAATGGACATTAGACCGGTGGAAATGTGTCCTTTGGTCTGGAGTCCAAATTGGAGATGTCTGGTTCCAACCGCAGTGTCTTTGTGAGACAGATGATCTCCGCATGTGTAGTTCCCCACCGTAAAGCTAGTCTCTAAGAGCTTTACACACCTGGATTTTACTATATTTGCCCATTATTCTTAAAGGTCTGTCAAGTTGGTTGTTGATCATTGCTAGACAGCCATTTTCAAGTCTTGCCATAGATTTTCAAGCTGATTTAAGCATTGCTTAATTTGTCAATCGGGAGGTGCCGGAATAAAAAGTCAACGTGAGAGGGTGACCTGGGGAGCTCTGTGGTACCGGAAGGCATAAAAAAAAAAGAAATTCTAATAAAGCATTGCATGCATATCATCACATTTGCGTAGAGGCATAGAGCAGTAGTGTAGAGGCGCTTACAGAAGTTGCACACATTGGATTTTCTTTTTGTTGCGTAGGGTCCGGGAAATGTTTGGCCTTTTATAAATGCATTTCATACAATTCCACGTCATGACTGGAGACTTTGGCATAATATTTATTTATGACGCGTTCAAAAAACGGGGAAATCTCAGACTTCCGACTTCAGTGCGTTCAAGACAACTGGGAAATCGGGAAAAAACAAGCTCCGACTGGGAAAATTAGTTTTGAACGGTCATCCAACTTGAAATTCCAAGTGGGGAACTCTGGCCTCTTCTAGAGCTCTGACCTTCAGACCTGAAGATCACTGACGTCATGATTCAACCACTTTTTTTGTCAGAGTTCCCAGTTGTCTTGAAAGCACCATAATACCACACAAATGATCGAAATGGACAGGCTACTTTGACACTGACAAACTGAGAATCTGAGATCAATGAAAACGACCTTGTCTTGAATCCATCAATAGCCTATGCCTAGGTATGTGGAGACATATTGTATGCTACAATATGAGGATTAAATTATAGTCCTAAAAATGCTTTTCAGTTTCACTGACTCACCCAATGATGCGCAGCTCACTCGCTGGTGATGGAATATGTGATCGTGCCAAAAGCCTCTCTATCTCTCTCTCTCTTGTTTTACTTTGTAAAACAATATTTGGAAGACAAGTTGATCAAATATTTTGGTAGCCTACAGCTGACAGATTAGAGTCTTCTCTTTTCAGCAGGAGCCATTTGCTTTCCAACCGGTGTTTTCCCGCGATTGTAGACTAATTTAAATATAGCAAAAGGCCAGTTTTGTCTGCATGCTCTTTATTCACTGACAGATTTGCTGCGCATTCCTGACTGTAGGCTATGCCTTGTTATGGGGCTACACTCCTCAGCTAGACTATTTTTTAAAAGAAGCTATTTATACTCTGGCAAAGTTTTAGGCTTTCTCATGGTGTAGTAGGCTATTCTGAATTATTAATTTATTTCTGAACAGACAGCAGTAACTCTATAACTTTGTCACATTTATTTCAATTTATCAGGCGTGCTGCAGCTCCTCCAGAACCCACCGCACGGCTCTATAAGGAAATAAATGATAAGGTACAATGCTGGAGAGATGAGAGTTGCAGAGTTATGTCTATCAGAGCAGAGAGAGGGAGAGAAAGTGAATATCATTCTAGTTCTGTGACGGGGGGGGACGGGGGGGGGGGGGGGGCAGGAGCATTAACTTTGATCGCTTTTATTATAATTTTTACATTGCAAAAAGTGACAATTAGTTTTAATGTCACTGAGAGGCACCGGATCCGGCCAAACAGGTTCCGGAACGAAACAAGTCCAACACGGAGAGGTGCCGGATCCTGTTCCAGCACGATGCGGCTCAAATTAAGCACTGGATTTAAGTCAAAACTGTAACTAGGCCATTAAGGAACATTCAATGTCATCCAGTATATATTTGGCCTTGTGTTTAAGGTAATTGTCCTGCTGAAAGGTGAACTTGTCTCTTAGTGTCTGTTGGAAAGAAGATTGAACCATGTTTTCCTCTAGGATCTTTATCCAAAGAAACTGCCTAGTCCTTGCCGATGACAAGCATACCCATAACATGATGCAGCCACCACCATGCTTGAAAATATGAAGAGTGGTACACAGTGACGGTTGTTGATCCATTCTCAGTTATCTCTTATTACAGCCATTAAACTCTGTATATTTTTTAAGTCACCATTGGCCTCATGGGGAAATCCCTTAGCAGTTTCCTTCCTCTCTGGCAACTGAGTTAGGAAGGATGCCTGTATATTTGCAGTGACTAGGTGTATTGTGGAACAGGGTGAGAGCTTCATGTTCCTCGATGTCCACATCACTAATATATAATATAATATGCCATTTAGCAGACGCTTTTATCCAAAGCGACTTACAGTCATGCGTGCATACATTTTTTTGTGTATGGGTGGTCCCGGGGATCGAACCCACTACCTTGGCGTTACAAGCGCCGTGCTCTACCAGCTGAGCTACAGAGGACCACAACGAACTATCATGGTCCCCACACTAAGGAACTATCATGGTCCCCACACATCAACACAGACGTGAAGAGGGCACGACAACACCTCTTCCCCCTCAGTAAACTGAAAAGATTTGGCATGGGCCCTCAGACCCTCAAAACGTTATACAGCTGCACCATTGAGAGCACCTTGACTGGCTGCATCACTGCTTGGTATGGCAACTGTTTGGCATCCGACCGCAAGGTGCTACAGAGGGTAGTGCACACGTCCCAGTACATCACTAGGGCTGAGCTCCCTGCCATCCAGGACCTCTATACCAGGCGGTGTCAGAGGAAGGCCCCAAAAAATGTCAAAGACTCCAGTCACCCAAGTCATAGAGTGTTCTCTCTGCTACCGCATGGCAAGCGGTACCAATGAACCAAGTCTGGAACCAACAGGACCCTGAACAGCTTCTACCCCCAAGCCATAAGACTGCTAAATAGTTAGTTAAATAGTAAACCAATAGCTACCCGGAATATCTGCATTGACCTTTTTGCACTAATCTCTTTTGACTCATCACATGCAGTTATTGTTTATTGTCTATCCCGTTGCCTAGTCACTTTATCCCTACCTATATGTACATATCTACCTCAACTACCTCATACCCCTGCAAATCGACTCGGAACTGGTACCCCGTGAATATAGCCAAATTATCGTTACTCATTGTGTATTTATTCCTTGTGTTATTATTATTATTTTTCTTTCTACTACTTCTCTGTAATTTTTTTGCATTGTTGGAAAGAGCCTGTAAGTAAACATTTCACTGTTAGTCTACACCTTTTGTTTACGAAGCATGTGACAAATACAATTTGATTTGATTTGATGCTCAAAGGGATATTCAATGTCTGCTTTTTTTATTTTCACCCATCTATTAATATGTGCCCTTCTTTGCGAACCATTATTAAAAAAAACCTGGTCTTTGTGCAGTGGCGTGTATTCATGGATGGATGCCAAGGGAAGCCAGGCTTCTCCCAAACAAAGTCCAATAAAAAAAGACAATAACATATAAAATAATGTATCTTTCGTCTCTCTTTGTTTCAAAATGTTCCTTCAATTCACAAGAGGCTGAATGTATCTCACCGGAGAAAGCATCTGAGTGAGCGAAAGTGCCCCTCTGTCTCTGTATGTATAGCCCATCTACCTGATGCTGTCTGGTCAAAAAGAGTATGATATTGTTGCCTCATAGCAATAAATGCAGGAGAAGCCAGTGAGCATTTGGCCTCCCTTGATAATTTTTTAAATATAAATAGTAGCCAATCAGTGTTGAGCTAAACTGAGTGAGCTCAACTGTGAATGGTCGTGGTGCACCCCAAAAAAGTGTAAAGGGAAGCCAATTTGTATTTGGCTTCACACCAATAGCCAAAACTTTAATTGTTGCATCTCATTGTGTTGTTGTACTCTGGTGGCTAGCTAGCTAGCTAAAATTGGCCCTTTCC
Source organism: Coregonus lavaretus (assembly GCF_964263955.1). NCBI lineage: Eukaryota > Metazoa > Chordata > Actinopteri > Salmoniformes > Salmonidae > Coregonus > Coregonus lavaretus. Next base: position 20,111,076 of record NC_139994.1, read on the forward strand.
TAAATTAGCCATGGATGGAGATAGGGATTTGGACTGGCCAATGATTATAATGGCGATTCTGATTCAACCATAAATTAATACATTGTGCCCCTGGCCTGAGAGGATGGAAGTTCAATATGTAGCTAGATGTAGTAGGCTAATGTTAACTAGCTGGCTCATCGTTGCCCATGAAAGGAAGTTACAGTAGGCTAGAGAGCAAGCATTTTAGCCAGGTAGCCAGGTAGCCTAGGACAACAGGAGTCATAGACCGTTAGGGCAACATGAAAGAGAGGAGGATGGCATTGGCATTTCAACATGTTTCAACATGTTTTTTCTACTTATAAACAGATGGAACTCATGTTTGAGTTCGAGGCCTGTGATGTGACCGAGGCCTGCACCATACTGGATGGACAGGAAGTAGACAATAACTCATGAGGACGGTATGAGAAATGAGCTTGTAGCAGTATTTCCGTCACCAGGCATCACCCTGGGAATGACTTCACTGTCACTACGGTTTAACAAGAAAGCTCTCCACTTTCTGTCTGTTTCTCTCCCTACACTACACTGTGTGCTATCCCTTCACTCCACTGTCTCCTTACACCACATAAACCCTTCACTGTCTGTCTCCTCACATTCTTCATCTTCACCTTTCTCATTATCAGTACAAATTGAAATGACAAGTGTTTCTGATTCCTGGTGAATGGTAAGAAATTGATAGTAGGCAGAATAATCACGATTGTATTACTACTAATTCCTCTCCAATGGGCTGACAGTCAGGTCGGGAACAGGTTCCTTATGGCCTTGTGTGCGTGCGTGTGTGTGCACAAATGTGTTTGTGTGGGTGCGTGTGTATGTGTGTGGCCTATGAAATATATGGAATGAGATTTGGATGCAATTACTGGATTGTGTAATCAGCCTCAGACTGCCAGGCAAATAATCTCATTCATAATTTTGTTTTCTACAAATTAGATTCCCCAATAATCTGATATCACTACTTACTGTTCTTATCAAATCACTGATATAAGAGAGAGGGAATGATTCAGCACAGTAAAGCCACTGAATTCTGAAAGTAATTGAATCACCAAAACAAAGACATTGTAATTCCAGAATGCTCCATACAGTAGGTCATGCTCCATACAGTAGGCCCACGGGTGAATTTATTTTCTTTTTTTACTCATATATTTTTTGAATGGCTTGTTCAGAAAATACCTCTAATCTGTTCTGACTGAATCGATTCGTTCTCTCCTTCAGCCTATCAAACTTTATACATGTAACTGCGTATGACATTGATCTACAAGTCAGATAACAACTGTGTGCACAGTGCGGGAGACGCAGCTGCTCGCGCCAACGAGAGGTAGGCCTACCCCATCTCTGTTCTAATATTGGTAGGCTACATCTGTGTGTCACCTTCAGCATTCAGATGTTTGTAAAATGGCTTTCGAATTATTAAATCATAGGCTTTATTAATTCAGGGACAACCAATGTCATTTACTGGGTCATTGTTACCAAATGTGTAGGCTACCGGAGTGGACACAACTCACATCTTGCTGATTGCACATATAACTGCTGATTGGGGCTTTTCGATTGGCAGGTTCACTGTACAAAATATTTTTGGTAGTTCTGCTTTAAACAGTCAGTGTATTTGGTCATATTTACATTAACAGGGTAGAGGTGTAATTTCATAAAAAGGAAAGTAATCATTTTTGAACGCCAAACTGGTCAGAACGGGAGAAGAGAGCAGCTCTCCTCCTTAATGTTCCAAACAGTCAAAACCATTCACTTTTGAGACTGGGGTGAAATCCAAAGCTGTGTTATATTATTTGGCTTTGAATGTAATAGCTCATTTCTAAAGATAAATATTGACATATAACTAGCTCAATACATGTTAATCTGCTATATGAGAAGTTAATCAGTGGGTGATGAGGACTTCAGATAAAATGTGGGGGGACAAAAACAAATTGCACAACCTAATCTGATAGTGGTAGATGCTTAGTCTGCCCTATGGCTCAGCTCACACACACACACACACACACACACACACACACACACACACACACACACACACACACACACAGAGCCGCTCAGCTCAGAGAAGTCAGCTCAGACAGATCCAGCTCCTGAGCTCCATCACGATCAGATATTCATTTAGAATGGAAAATGAATGTGTTCATGCAACAATTGTTAGTGCATCGGATCATATCGTATCAAACCGAATCTAATCGATTCGTTCCTCTAATCAAATCATACCGAATCGTTTTAAACTAAAAGTATCGTTCCTGTATCGTATCGGAGCCCATGTATCTAGATATTGTGCTTGTAAGGAGAGATGAACATCCCTAATAAATAGAGAGGTGTATGTGATCGTATCACAATGTAATCAAGGTTTGAAATTATTCTGTTTCTGTGAAATACTACATCTGTTTGGGCTTCTTGAGGTCAATTTGCAGTGTACAAATTATGTATTACTATCTTCCGGCCCCCTAACCATCCGCTCAAGAAAAAGTCTGCCTGCTGCTGAATGTAATTAGGGACCCCTGCAGTAAGTGATATTGTATGGTTAACTCCTCTAAAACATGCTGAATAAACAGAATATGGCTTCAAGCCCTTGGGCTGACCCAGACTGTCTGTAGACAAGGTGAACACTGGAAGAATGAGACAGGAAGTATGAGCAAGAAATACATCTCCTCCTCAGCAGTCACTTCATAGAAAACTACAAGAGCCTATTTGTTAGTACCGCTCAATGACGACAACAACAGAACAGTAGGTGTGTCTATTATCAACCCTCTCATTGGATGGAGAGCAGTAGAGCTCATTCAGTCTGTAATTCATAGCGATATGGTGAAGATTTATCATCAGCCAGATGTCTGTGGTGCTCTGCCTCCCAGATCCCCAGGTGTGTGTGTGTGTGTGAGTGTGAGTGTGAGTGTGAGTGTGAGTGTGTGTGTGTGTGTGTGTGTGTGTGTGTGTGTGTGTGTGTGTGAGTGTGAGTGTGAGTGTGAGTGTGTGTGTGTGTGTGTGTGTGTGTGTGTGTGTGTGTGTGTGTGTGTGTGTGCGGGCGTGCGGGCGTGTGTGTGTGCGGGCGTGCGTGTGTCTGGGGAGCCAGTTTACCACTGTGACAATGATGTGAAGCAGCTGGTCCAGTCATGGCACTCTACCATTTGTTCTCTACGACCTCCACCCATTCTAACTGCAGACCTCCATATAAACCTGTCAGATGTGGTTAGCTATGGGCTGGCAGGGTACTCATCCAACAGAGGCAACCAACTCTGCTCCTGTCCTCCTCTCCTCCCCCTCCTCTCCTCCTCTCCTCCCCCTCCTCTGCTCCTCCCCTCCCCCTTCTCTCCTACCGTACCACTCTCTGCTGAATATGCTGGGTTGGTGACCTGCTGTGACAGTAAGGTGGAAGGTAGAGGGAAGGAGGGAGTCCTCCTTGGCATGTGTACAAAGGGTCTGACTCTGGGTTTAATATACAGTATTCATCTCTGCCAGCTGTTCAAATTTCAACAGGGCTCCCTCCAGACCAGACAGGTAAACTAGCATGCCAGGATTACCATAACAGGACCAGTGAAATCCCCTCTCAGTTTTGATATTACCGTGAGGATACCTGTATACAGACACGTGTGTGTGTGTGTCCGTGCGTGCGTGTGCCAGCGTACATACATGAACACACATGTCCCTCCTATTGTGTAAATACTCACATATTCCCCATATGTGTCCTGTGCTACAGGTGGTGGTCTGTACCCCGCGGGCGGGGGAGCCCCTCGTGCTCTTGGTGCTGGCACGCCCCTCATTCGGGCGGATGGTACCCGGCTGGGGGGTGCCCCTCTCGGTGCTGCACCACGGGGGACAGCTGCGTGGGGAGGGGGCACACCTCCTCGACTCCTACCACAGGACAAGCAGGGGAGAATTGTAGGCTTCGTCTCAAATGGCACCCTATTCCCTATATAGTGCAATGTTTTTGACCATAGGCCTATGGCTTAAGTGGACCAAGAGACTGTCACCAACATACCTGTACAATTCAGACATATACTGAATAAAACAATCACATTATTGTTAGTGAATATATGGTTTGACTTACTGGAAACCCCACTGCCTGTAGGACCTTTTTCTTATCTCACTCACATTAGGCATGCTAAATGCTAATTACTGTCTAATTTAAAACAGATCCAATTATATTCCCTCTCAGAGCAATACAAACATCTACACACACACACACACACACACACACACACACACACACACACACACATTCCTTCTCTGTGACCTGGTTTATCTCTTCATCTAATCGAGAAAGATTTGCTTTTATTAGCACAAGCAACAAACATACTTTGCATTTCATTTTAAAATGTAGAGTAGAAAGCCTAAGAGCCACACAACATGCATACTATAACATATTAGAATGGCAATGACTATTTTAGTGTTATTTTAAGTTATCTGGGGAGTTACATCTTAAAGAGAGTACAGCAGGACAGTTGCATACAAAAATTAATTAGAATTTCAATAGTTCTTAAAGTTGTATTGTGTATCGTTTGGGTCAGATAGTGTATTTTCCCCCATTGGTATTACAAAGCAGAGTTTTGAATTGAATGTACTAAAACACAGACACATATTTATGCTGTCGTTCATTTCAGTTATGGGAGTAAGTGAATTGAAGGAATTTCAGGCTGTGGGAATGAGTCCTAGTCTAAGAACACTCTCCTATTTGGAATATCATCTCTGGAATGGGGTCTATGTATCTGTCTATGTGTCCATCTACCCCACACCAAACACAAAAGTGAATACATACACCAACACACATGCATGAACGCACACACACACACACCCAGGTTGGCAGTAGGTACCTGATGGGTCCTGGGGCAGGTGTCCCTCTACCCCGTGCTGCAGGCAGCTTGCCCCTCACCGCTGGCACCTTGGCATCCTCCGAGCCACCATTCAGGTAAGTCAGCTCCTGCAGCTGCGCCTGTCGGATCTCATCATTGTAATCCTGCACACACACCCACACACACCCTTTTAATTACAGCGTATTAAATCACGTTCTTTATCTCCAGGGTTACAGCCCTGTAGGAATATCTAATTAATGTACTTTACAGTGCTGCTGTGACCAACCGGTGTGTGTGTGTGTGTGTGTGTGTGTGTGTGTGTGTGTGTGTGTGTCCGCGTGCGTGTGTGTGATGCTGCCGTGACCGATTCTCCTCAGGCAGAGCAACACACACCTGATCCCCCGTTGATAAAACCCAGGAACCCCATTAGGCTTTTTATCGTCACACACAGTCATCTCTCTCTCTCTCTGCGTGTGTCTTTATCGTCAAACTCAGTTGTCTTCACCGCTCAATGGAACGTAGCAATTAATATGGAAATCAGCGTTTAATCATACTGCCATGGAGACAATTGTCTTCTGTCTCCTCCATATCAACACATCGCTGTGTATTTGTGAGGGAAATTAAAAGACGTAATTAATGACCGGAAATAAATCATCATGGCTCGGAGTGAGACTGGAAAGATCATACATATTAACATGGGATGGAGAGGTCATACTATTCTTACATAATTGCATGGGATAAATAAGTCAACCATAATAAATGGAGTATGAGTAAATAAGCATGATGTAAGGGAGTTTCAGAGAGGGTTAGGCTGTGCTGAGTGGTTCCTGTCTGATTGTGTTACTCTGTTATTCAGCTTAGTCCGTTATCCCCATGGCTTCCCTTCCCTCACAGGGACGTGCATCCAATCAGACAACCCAGAGTCTGTTACTGATTCAGCTGCTTCAGCCGGCAGACTGGTTGTGTCTGGACTGGACCAGACTAGACTTCTGCCACTTGCTACAATGGTATAACCTTAATTATAAACTGGGTGGGTCGAGCCCTGAATGCTGATTGGCTGACAGCCGTTGTATATTAGACCATATAACACAGGTATAACAAAACATTTATTTTTACTGCTCTAATTACGTTGGTAACCAGTTTATAATAGCAATAAGGCACCTCGGGGGTTTGTGGTATATGGCCAATATGAATCAAATCAAATCAAATGTTATTTGTCACATACACGTGTTTAGCAGATGATATTACGGGTGTAGCGAAATGCTTGTGCTTCTAGCTCCAACAGTGCAGTAATATCTAACAAGTAACATCTAACAATTTCACAACATATACCCAATACACACAAATCTAGTAAGGAATAGAATTAAGAATATATACATATATGGACGAGCAATGACAGAGCGGCATGGACTAAGATACAGTAGAATATTATAGAATACAGTATATACATATGAGATGAGTAATGCAAGATATGTAAACATTATTAAAGTGACTAGTGTTCCATTTCTATCTCAAGTGGCCAGTGATTTCAATATGCAGCAGCAGCTAGTGATAGCTATTTAACAGTCTGATGGCCTTGAGATAGAAACTGTTTTTCAGTCTCTCGGTCACAGCTTTGATGCATTTGTACTGACCTCGCCTTCTGGATGATAGCGGGGTGAACAGGCAGTGGCTCGGGTGGTTGATGTCCTTGATGATCTTTTTGGCCTTCCTGTGACATCGGGTGCTGTAGGTGTCCTGGAGGGCGGGTAGTTTACCCCCGGTATTGCGTTCGGCAGACCGCACCACCCTCTGGAGAGCCCTGCGGTTGAGGTCGGTGCAGTTGCCGTACGAGGCGGTGATACAGCCCGACAGGATGCTCTTAATTGTGCATCTGTAAAAGTTTGTGAGGGTTTTAGGTGCCAAGCCAAATTTCTACAGCCTCCTGAGGTTGAAGAGGCTCTGTTGCACCTTCTTCGCCACACTGGCTGCGTGGGTGGGCCATTTAAGTTTGTCAATGATGTGTATGCCAAGGAACTTTAAGCTTTCCACCTTCTCCACTGCTGTCCCGTCGATGTGGATAGGGGGGTGCACCCTCTGCTGTTTCCTGAAGTCCATGATCATCTCCTTTGTTTTGTTGACGTTGAGTAAGAGGTTATTTTCCTGGCACCACACTCCCAAAGCCCTCACCTCCTCCCTATAGGTTGTCTCGTCATTGTTGGTAATCAAGCCTACTACTATTGTGTCGTCTGCAAACTTGATGATTGAGTTGGATGTGTGCTTGGCCACGCAGTCATGGGTGAACAGGGAGTACAGGAGGGGGCTGAGCATGCACCCTTGCTGAGCTATAGTCAATGAACAGCATTGTTACATAGGTATTCCTCTTGTCCAGATGGGATAGGGCAGTGTGCAGTGTGATGGCGATTGCATCGTCTGTGGATCTATTTGGTCGGTAAGCAAATTGAAGTAGGTCTAGGGTGACAGGTAAGGTAGAGGTGATATGATCCTTGACTAGTCTCTCAAAGCACTTCATGATGACAGAGGTGAGTGCTACAGGGTGATAGTCATTTAGTTCAGTTACCTTTGCTTTCTTGGGTACAGGAACAATGGTGGCCATCTTGAAGTGTGTGGGGACAGCAGACTGGGATATGGAGAGATTGAATATGTCCATAAACACACCAGCCAGCTGGTCTGCGCATGCTCTGAGGATGCGGCTAGGGATGCCATCTAGACCGGCAGCCTTGCTTAAATGTCTTACTCACGTCGGCCACGGAGAAGGAGAGCCCACAGTCCATGGTAATGGACCGCATTGGTGGCACTGTGTTATCCTCAAAGCGGCCGAAGAAGGTGTTTAGCTTGTCCGGAAGCAAGACGTCGGTGTCGGCGACGTGGCTGGTTTTACTTCTGTAGTCTGTGATTGTCTGTAGACCCTGCTACATACATCTCGTGACTGAGCCGTTGAATTGCGACTCCACTTTGTCTCTATACTGATGTTTTGCCTGTTTAATTGCCTTACGGAGTGAGTAGCTACACTGTTTGTATTCTGCCATATTCCCAGTCACCTTGCCATGGGTAAATGCGGTGGTTCGCGCTTTCAGTTTTGCGCAAATGCTGCCATATCCACGGTTTCTGGTTAGGGTAGGTTTTAATAGTCACAGTGGGCACAACATCTCCTATACATATCCTGATAAACTCATTCACCGTTTCAGTGTATTCGTCTAAATTATTTTCGCAAGCTACCCGGAACATATCCCAGTCCGCGTGATCAAAACAATCTTGAAGCATGGATTCCGATTGGTCAGACCAGCGTTCAATAGTCCTTAGCACGGGTACTTCCTGTTTGAGTTTCTGCTTGTAGGAAGGAATGAGCAAAATGGAGTCGTGGTCAGATTTACCGAAAGGAGGGTGGGGGAGGGCCTTATAACCATCCCGGAAGTTCGAATAGCAATGGTTGAGAATTTTAGCTGCCCGTGTACAACAGTCGATATGTTGATAGAACTTCGGCAGCCTAGTCCTCAAATTTGCTTTGTTAAAATCTCCGGCTACTATAAATGTAGCCTCAGGATATGTGGTTTCCAGTTTGCCTAAAATCCAGTGGTTCTTTGAGGGCCGTCGTGGTATCGGCTTGAGGGGGGATGTACAAGGCCGTGACTATAACCAAATAAAATTATCTTGGGATATAATGCGGTCGGCATTTGATTGTGAGGTATTCTAGGTCGGATGAACAAAATAACTTGAGTTCCTGTATGTTACTACAATTACACCATGAGTCCTTAATCACGAAACACACACCTCCGCCCTTCTGCTTCCCGGAGAGATATTTATTTCTGTCTGCGCGATGAACTGAGGACCCATCTGGCTGGACCGATTTCGACAGAATATACAGAGAGAGCCATGTTTCCATGAAACAAAGTATGTTACAGGCCCTGATGAAGCCGCCATCTTCGTCGGCAGCCCCGCGACTAGCACTTAGGAAACTTTGCGGTATTTTGTTTTTTTCTGTATTCTTCTTTACATTATTCGCTCAGAAAGTGTTTTGTCTCCACGTTGCGTTGTGCATAAGAACAGCCCTTAGCTGTGGTATATTGGCCATATACCACACCTCCTCTGGCCTTTTTGCTTAACTGTACTATCTGGGTGATCAGTGTGGACACAGGCACATAGTCTAGACATACAGTGAGGGATTTTTTTTTTTTTTTGTACGTTTGCCCACTGACAAAGACATGATCAGTCTATCATTTTAATGGTAGGTTTATTTGAACAGTGAGAGACAGAATAACAACAAGAAAATCCAGAACAACGCATGTCAAAATGTTATAAATTGATTTGCATTTTAATGAGGGAAATACGTATTTGACCCCTCTGCAAAACATGACTTAGTACTTGGTGGCAAAACCCTTGTTGGCAATCACAGAGGTCAGACGTTTCTTGTAGTTGGCCACCAGGTTTGCACACATCTCAGGAGGGATGTCATTAAGGTTTCGAGGCTGACGTTTGGCAACTCAAACCTTCAGCTCCCTCCACAGATTTTCTATGGGATTAAGGTCTGGAGACTGGCTAAACCACTCCAGGACCTTAATGTGCTTCTTCTTGAGCCACTCCTTTGTTGCCTTGGCCGTGTGTTTTGGGTCATTGTCATGCTGGAATACCCATCCACGACCCATTTTCAATGCCCTGGCTGAGGGAAGGAGGTTCTCACCCAAGATTTGACGGTACATGGCCCCGTCCATCGTCCCTTTGATGCGGTGAAGTTGTCCTGTCCCCTTATCAGAAAAACACCCCTAAAGCATAATAATTCCACCTCCATGTTTGACGGTGGGGATGGTGTTCTTGAGGTCATAGGCAGCATTCCTCCTCCTCCAAACACAGCGAGTTGAGTTGATGGCAAAGAGCTCGATTTTGGTCTCATCTGACCACAATACTTTCACCCAGTTCTCCTCTTAATCATTCAGATGTTCATTGGCAAACTTCAGACGGGCCTGTATATGTGCTTTCTTGAGCAGGGGGACCTTGCGGGCGCTGCAGGATTTCAGTCCTTCACGGCGTAGTGTGTTACCAATTGTTTTCTTGGTGACTATGGTCCCAGCTGCCTTGAGTTCATTGACAAGATCCTCCCGTGTAGTTCTGGGCTGATTCCTCACCGTTCTCATGATCATTGCAAGTCCACGAGGTGAGATCTTGCATGGAGCCCCAGGCCGAGGGAGATTGACAGTTCTTTTGTGTTTCTTCCATTTGCGAATAATCGCACCAACTGTTGTCACCTTCTCACCAAGCTGCTTGGCGATGGTCTTGTAGCCCATTCCAGCCTTGTGTAGGTCTACAATCTTGTCCCTGACATCCTTGGAGAGCTCTTTGGTCTTGGCCATGGTGGAGAGTTTGGAATCTGATTGATTGATTGCTTCTGTGGACAGGTGTCTTTTATACAGGTAACAAACTGAGATTAGGAGCACTCCCTTTAAGAGTGTGCTACTAATCTCAGCTCGTTACCTGTATAAAAGACAGCTGGGATCCAGAAAATCTTTCTGATTGAGAGGGGGTCAAATACTTATTTCCTTCATTAAAATGCAAATCAATTTATAACATTTTTGACATATGTTTTTTGTTGTTATTCTGTCTCTCACGGTTCAAATAAACCTACCATTAAAATTATAGACTGATCTTTTCTTTGTCAGTGGGCAAACTTACAAAATCAGCAGGGGATCAAATACTTTTTTCCCTCACTGTATGTTGGACAAAAGAAGCAGAGTAGTCATTCTCAAATCACTAGCTAGCTGTTCTATTTTGTTCATATGTTGTAAGAGAACAGCATAAGAGTAACGAGTCTGTAGGAGTCAGTACGTACTGGTATGAGGAACTTCTTGATCTCCTCCAGTGCGTGACCCATCCTGTTGTAGGCCTCTGCAGGGGGAGCGAACACTTCTATGAGGACATGGAGGTCCTCGTTCAGGTGCTGATATTTGGCCTCTCCACTCTTCCGTAGCTCTTCCTCCTGGTGGAACAAAAATATATTAAGTGTATTAATAAAGCCCTCTTTACACCAGAAGAGGTCTCAAAGTGCTTTAACTCGACCTATTATAATGTCACCTCAATTACTCCTCACAGTTTGTATCATCCACACAGGATCAGCAAGACTGATCCAGCTAATCTGTTTGACTGGATTACTGAATTTATTATAATTAGGGCTGTCAGTTAATCAGTTAACTCGAGTTCACTTTTGCAATTTAAGTGCACCATTTTTTTTTATTGTGATGAATCGCATTGTCTGAAAGCATTCAAAATACACTGAAAACATCCAAATAAATATACTGTATATAGCTAAAACCAACAATGCTAACCGTTACTATGGATAAAATCAAGACATCACTATTATTGTATGCTTTCTGTATAAAAACATCTTAAATTACAGCTCAATTTGAGCAAATTCTGAATTTGGGGTTAATGGCGATTAAACACAACAAATCCTGCAAATAACTTTATAAAAAAATATATATATATTGTTTGACAGCCCTAAATATAATACAACCACAATATTGATTAGATCTCTAATGCCACAAAGGAGTGCAACACTGTATCCTGTACGTGAAATACATACTACAGTATGGTGTAAATTGGTGATATAGGCCAACATAGATCCCAATGGGCCATCTCATCCAGACAGAAAAAGGCCAATGTTATTGAAGGGACAAAATAGGACATCCAAACCCTAAGTAAAACTACAGCACAGACAACAACATGAGGTGTATAGACACCCCAGTTTCCTCATCTGTACAAAACCCTGCTCTGCTGTGCTCTTCTCTAGTGACGTTCCTCTAGGCTGCTGGCTACTGAGAACTTCCTTCCTCACTCCTCCAGTGGAATCATGCAACACACCACACGCGCACACACACACACACACACACACACACACACACACACACACACACACACACACACACACACACACACACACACACACACACACACACACACACACACACACACACATACGCACACACTCACACTTCCCTCCTCTAGAAGCACCATGCAAGGCAGAGCCTCTGATGTGATGTCATTTAATTATAAATAACCTGGTTTTAAGAGAGCCTGTGGTATGTTAATGAGATGCTAATTTCCCTCATAAATCTGTGTTTTACGAGGAAGAGGGTCCTCTGTGTATACTGTTTGGAGTACCTATACTGATGGAGCTGCCAGCATCACCTTGTGTGTGTGTGTGTGTGTGTGTGTGTGTGTGTGTGTGTGTGTGTGTGTGTGTGTGTGTGTGTGTGTGTGTGTGTGTGTGTGTGTGTTTGTGTGTGTGTGTGTGTGTGTGTGTGTGTGTGTGTGTGTGTGTGTGTGTGTGTGTGTGTGTGTGGCGTGTGTGTGTGTGTGGCCCCTCACACAGCTCTGATAAGAGACATCAATAACACACATACACACACACACATACACACTGTCTTCCTATATGTGCTCAGCAGCCCATGGCCGGAGATTACAGCTGTCACCTCCTCTATCTCCTCCAAGCATCTCCCCTCTGTTGATATTCCTCATAGAGAATCGGTTTATATTCCTCACTGCAAATCTGGTTATCAAACAGCCATTCTCTTCCCAGAAACAGAGGCACAAAGAGGCACAAAGCCTGAGACAACAGCATGAGAGTCCATAGGAACTCCATAGGAAAGACAGTTTGGCTCAGAGCATGACATGTTTGAGGGCTGTTAGTTGTTGCAGATGACGCCTTGTTATGCATCCTGAATAACAGGAGGATGACACGACAGCAACAACATGGATGCCGTGTATTGTGGTGACTTCTTGCAGACTGAGAGGACTGACAGAGGACAAGGAAGGCCAAGTCAACAACTAGATGTAATTTCATCATCCATTTTAAGCTCCACTAGCCTTCGTTTCCATAACACCAACCTTGAACCCAGAAGCATACGCCTCCCTAAACTTCACCCAGCCCAAGGAACGTACAATAAAGCAACTTCAGGACAGAGACTCTGAATGCTTCTATATCTTATTGGCTGTAAGAGTCTATGGTGACAATGCAGGGATGTCAGGGGTGCCATCAGCTCCACACTCAGCAGCTGAGGAGTCGAAGGGAGAAGGAGAAGCGAAAAGCCTGATGCAGCCTGTTGCTGTTGTGGCCTTCCTTTGATCCTTTCATTGACACTACTCTGTGTAACTGACGATGACAATCTTGGGAAAATATTGGAGGAATTCTACACTGAGGCTGAGCTTTTATCCACCTCCAACTGGCTTGCAGGGAGGTAGCTATAAGAACACAGCTGTATCCATACAATTAGAATTTGATTCTAGAATTACGCCTCTTCGTGCTAGAAAACGTCATGCATAATACAGGCCTCTCACTGCAAAAAAGACTCTGAAGCAAACACCACAAAATGAGCTTTTCAACAATGAAAGTAAAGGTGTATGTTGGATCTGGAGCAAGCTGTCAATCACAGATCACAAATCTCCCCGGTGAGGTAGTGGAGGAGGTGTGTGAAGCATGCTGAGCTGTTGTGTGTGTGTGTGTGTGTGTGTGTGTGTGTGTGTGTGTGTGTGTGTGTGTGTGTGTGTGTGTGTGTGTGTGTGTGTGTGTGTGTGTGTGTGTGTGTGTGCGCGTGCGAGGGTTTGTGTGTGTGCGTGTGTGTGTGTGGAAGCCTGCTGAGTCTGCTGAGGTCAGCACATCTCCATGACAGATCTGTTCAGCAGGTGTTCCAGAGTTGTGCCGTCAAAGAGAATCGATCACAACAATCTGATGGAACGTTGCTGTGTGGTACTGAAGATCATCGATGTCACATATCACCTATGATGACAAACTGACTGACGGAGAAAGACTGCCACAGACACAATGAGACAGAACACATCCTCAATAACTCAGCTGGTTATTGATGCCTTTCCACTGAGGGTGTCTGCCTCAATTTGCCTGACACAAACAACGGAGAGATAGAGAGACAGAGAGGGAAAGCGAGAGAGGGGACTTGGCCGTTACAAAGAGGTAGAGAGAGAGAATGGGATTGGGCTGTTGTCAGATAGAGAGGGAGAGAAGGGGAGGGGACTTGGCTTTTACTAGAAAGAGAGGGAGAGAGGGAGAGATAAATGTTTGACTGTTAGAGAGAAGGAGAGAGGGAGAGAGAGACATGTTTGACTGTTCGAGAGAAGGAGAGCGCAGAGGGAGGGAGAGAATGACTTGGCTGTTACCTTTTCTTTGTCTCTCATCGATCCTTTCCCCAGAATGGACATCTTAGTGAGCGTGTCTTCCTGTAGTCTCTTTAGTGAGTTCCCGCGTGGACCCAACAGTTTGCCCACAAAGTTAAACTAAAACAGAAAGTAGAGAAGCTCAATGAGTATCTGTGCTGATGAGATCAAGACAAAAACATTTGTATGTCAATCAAATGTTGGTTCAAACAGTGCACTTTTGATTACATTTAAACAATAATTGTTGACATGAGAACTATCTTCCTAGTAGCACTGTGTCTCCATAACACTGTTATCTCAACCATGTCCAGGGCTGCATCCCAAATGGTACTCTATTCCATATATAGTGCACTACTTTTGACCAGGGCCCATAGTGTCAAACGCAGTGCCCTATATAGGAAAAATTGTGCCATTTCCCTTACAAAAAAAGATGGCAGTTTTGAAATTGCAGTAAAAGTGCAGTAACTGCAGTCGACTGTGGTATTTTGGACGCAGTAATTGCAGAATAACTGCAGTATACTGCAGTTATACTGCATTCTGACTGCATTCTTTCTGCCTTTGACAACTAAAATAATCCTTACAATTATAACAGCATTATGTGAAATGAGGAGGCTCAGCATTTGAATGGTGTCATGGATTCTACCGAGGCTGCTCCTCCTCCTTGCTCGGGCAGGCTTCGGCGTTCGTCGTCCCCGGAGTACTAGCTACCACCGTTGGATGTTTCGATGTTTGTTTGGTTTGGTCTGTCTGTTGCACCTGTGTCCGTTTGTGTCTAATTATGTGTCCTATAAGTTTTCTGCTTTGTGTATGTGAGTTTGTGTGTTGTTGTCCGCCTGTCCGTTGATGTCAGAGTTTTGTGCTCATTTAGTTAGTGTTTTACGCACTGCTTGCGTAATCGCTCGCCTCCAGTGTTTGAGGCCCGTTTATTTTTGTATTGTATATTTGACTAGTAAAGTCTGTTTGACTGAGCTTCTGTGTCCTGCGCCTGACTCCGACACCGCATCCACATCAGCCCCATTGACAAATGGTCACGTTTCAACATATCAAGTTTTATACAATACCACAGTTTGCTTTTATATGTCAATGTCACCACTGTTTAAAATCTCTGCAAAAGCACATAGAGTACCCTTGCTATTTTCATATACAGTTGAAGTCGGAAGTTTACATTAGCCAAATACATTTAAACTCAGTTTTTCACAATTCCTGACATTTAATCCTAGTAAAAATTCCTGTCTTAGGTCAGTTAGGATCACCACTTTATTTTAAGAATGTGAAATGTCAGAATAATAGTAGAGGGAATGATTTATTTCAGCTTTTATTTCTTTCATCACGTTCCCAGTGGGTCAGAAGTTTACATACACTCAGTTAGTATTTGGTAGCATTGCCTTTAAATTGTTTAACTTGGGTCAATCGTTTTGGGAATCCTTCCACAAGCTTCCCACAATAAGTTGGGTGAATTTTGGCCCATTCCTCCTGACTGAGCTGGTGTAACTGAGTCAGGTTTGTAAGGCTGCTTGCTCGCACACGTTTTTTCAGTTCTGCCCACAAATGTTCTATAGGATTGAGGTCAGGGCTTTGTGATGGCCACTCCAATACCTTGACTTTGTTGTCCTTAAGCCATTTTGCCACAACTTTGGAAGTATGCTTGGGGTCATTGTCCATTTGGAAGACCCATTTGCGACCAAGCTTTAACTTCCTGACTGATGTCTTGAGATGTTGCTTCAATATATCCACATAATTTTCCTTCCTCATGATGCCATCTATTTTGTGAAGTGCACCAGACCCTCCTGCAGCAAAGCACCCCCACAGCATGATAATGCCACCCCCATGCTTCACGGTTGGGATGGTGTTCTTCGGCTTGCAAGCGTCCCCCTTTTTCCTCCAAACATAACGATGGTCATTTTGGCCAAACAGTTCTATTTTTGTTTCATCAGACCAGAGGACATTTCTCCAAAAAGTACAGTCTTTGTCCCCATGTGCAGTTGCAAAACATAGTCTGGCTTTTTTATGGTGGATTTGGAGCAGTGGCTTCCTCCTTGCTGAGCGGCCTTTTCAGGTTATGTCGATATCGTTTTACTGTGGATATAGATACTTTTGTACCTGTTTCCTCTAGCATCTTCACAACATCCTTTGCTGTTGTTCTGGGATTGATTTGCACTTTTCGCACCAAAGTACGTTCATCTCTAGGAGACAGAACGCGTCTCCTTCCTGAGCGGTATGACGGCTGTGTGGTCCCATGGTGTTTATACTTGCATACTATTGTTTGTATAGATGAACGTGGTACCTTCAGGCGTTTGGAAATTGCTCCCAAGGATGAACCAGCCTTGTGGAGGTCAAAAAAATAAATCTGAGGTCTTGGCTGATTTCTTTTGATTTTCCCATGATGTCAAGCAAAGAGGCACTGAGTTTGAAAGTAGGCCTTGAAATACAGCCACAGGTACACCTCCAATTGACTCAAATGATGTCAATTAGCCTATCAGAAGCTTCTAAAGCCATGAAATCATTTTCTGGAATTTTCCAAGCTGTTTAAAGGCACAGTCAACTTAGTGACTTCTGACCCACTGGAATTGTGATACAGTGAATTATAAGTGAAATAATCTGTCTGTAAACAATTGTTAGAAAAATTACTTGTGTCATGCACAAAGTAGATGTCCTAACCGACTTGCCAAAATTATAGTTTGTTAACAAGAAATTTTTGGAGAGGTTGAAAAACGAGTTTTAATGACTCCAACCTAACTGTATGTAAACTTCTGACTTCAACTGTAGCTATTGACTGTTGAGGGACAATGTTTAAGGTCATGCAAAGAGACTCAAACAAGAGAGGGAGAGAGGAAAGAGAGAGAAAGAGAGCAAAGAGAGAGAGAGAAAGAGAGCGAAGAGAGGAAAGAGAAAGAGAGAGCGAGAAAGAGAGCAAAGAGCGAGAGAGAAAGAGAGCAAAGAGAGAGAGAGAAAGAGAGAGAGAAAGAGATCAAAGAGAGAGAGAGAGAAAGAGAGCAAAGAGAGAGAGAGAAAGAGAGAGAGAGAAAGAGAGAGAGAAAAGAGAGAGCGCGCAGGGAGAGAGCGAGAAAGCAGGTAGAGAGGGAGGTAGAGGGGACAGAGTACAGAGCTTGTTCTCTTCTGCTCACCATCTCTCTCTCTTTAACGGTGAGTTATACAGCTGTCTCCTACATCTCTCTGGGTCATTAATTAGTGGACAGGAGAGACAAAAAAACTGCCCTATTTTGTTCTACACCTCACCTATGGCTCCTATGTCTCCTGCCTGTTATTCTCTCAAAACAGTAACTGTCGTTGCCATGGTCATTAACTGTCATTTCCATGGTCATTAACTGTCATTGCCATGGTCAGTAACTGTCGTTGCCTTGGTCAGTAACTGTCATTGCCATGGTCATTAACTGTCGTTGCCATGGTCAGTGGCAGGCAATGCACTCAGGTGAACTCAGGTCATATGGCTCTATATTGTCAGTATCACTGCTGTGCTCATATCTAGGCCTGCATATATGCTAACACCAGTTAAATTCCACTCTTTACTTTTGTACACAGGGTGATGTCTACAGATGCTGAGGCTACATAAAAGCTGCCAATGGTATCTGGAAGTCCATTATGTTGACAAACAGCCAGGTTGACATCAGTTTGAGTTTGAACTGGTGGGAAAGTTTGCACCTGTTCTATTCAGGGTGGAATACATAATGTATTCTAAACAATGGTTGAGCATGAGAAAATTACATAGGCGTTTAATGTTTTTAATTTCAGTTTTACGTTTTTTCTTTCTGTCAAATTGGTCATTCTATTGAGACAAATAACAGGAGGGATGACAGTCAGTCTGTCTGGCAGCATATCACATGCTGTTTTGATGCTGTGCTGTGGGATGCTGTTGATTTTGTGCTTTTTTAAAGCCTAGTTATTTACAGACAGATCAAAGATATTTACCTTGGATCTGATCTGTTTAATGCCTCTAAATGTCAGAGATAAACTTAATCTGGACATTAAACACCACCCTGTCTTTGTATTTACTCATGCAAACTAAAGCCTCTCTAACCCATATTTCACAGTACAGTACTAGCCTTGTGGAATCAGCCAGATTGCTGTGTTCGCCATTCTGTTTTACTGGACATATCAGTCTTTCTTCAATGGGTGTTTGGAATAAGTAAAAAATGGTCTGCATCCCAAATGGCAGCCATATTCCCTTTATAGTGCACTACTTTTGACTAGAAAGTAGTGCACTATAAAGGGAATAGGATGTAATGGGACGCAACAATAGCCTGACTGGGGCCTGTGGTCATTTACTGCTTTTGATATCTCTAATCCATTTCCCCCAACAACACCAGTAATCTGAACCCAGTCCTAAACTGCTGCAGTGTGGGTCCCTTACTGTCCCTGGATGGGGACTAGGAGGGGACCGTGCCGCCTGGCACTGATAGTGATGGCCCACATGAGAGCTGAAAAGTCTCTTCTTAATCATGTGTTGGCAAGAACCACTTTGCTTTGATTATGGTTACACACACATGCAGGCACACACTCACGCACATACACACACACTAGGACCACACTACACTCTTAGAAAAAAAGGTGCTATCTAGAATCTAAAAGGGTTCTTCGGCTGTCCCCATAGGAGAACCCTTTGAAGAACCATTTTTGGTTTCAGGTAAAACCCTTTCAGTTCCAGGTAGAACCCTTTTGGGTTCCATTTAGAACCCTTTCCACAGAGGGTTCTATATGAACCAAAAAGGGATATCCTATGGGGACAGCCGAAGAACCCCTTTGGAAGCCTTTTTTCTAAGAGTGTAGAGTAGGCCTACACACAGGGCTGACAGTAGAGCCGTGGTGCAGAGTGGTCATCCTAACAGCGACTATAACTAAAACCATAGCATTTTCTTAGAGTTGGCAGGGGAGGGAGAAAGCAGGTGGAGAGATGAAGGGTTCTGTGATGATTAAAAAGTCAGAGGACACCAACCAGTAGGAATGAATCTATGATTAATCACAGCTACCCGGGGGGTGGGGCGGACCAACATCTTTTCATCATTTCCTGAATGCATTACTGTACTGCTAGCCTGCGCTGTACTGTGCTGGAGAGGAAGAGAGGAGGTGTGTGTGCGTGTGTGTGTGTGTGTATGTGTGTATTGCGCTGCGAGTGGAGAGGAGAGGTGTGTTCAGAGAAAAGCCAGCATGCAGCGATTCTGCTGAAGACAGCAGGACAGACAGAGCCAACAGTAGAAGAATAAATCACTACGGCCATTGCTGAGGAGAGGAGAGACACAGACACACAGAGAGACACAGAGGAGAGGAGAGACACAGACACACAGAGAGACACAGAGGAGAGACACAGAGACACACAGAGAGACACAGAGGAGAGGAGAGACACAGACACACAGAGAGACACAGAGGAGAGGAGAGACACAGACACACAGAGAGACACAGAGGAGAGACACAGAGACACACAGAGGAGAGGAGAGACACAGACACACAGAGAGACACAGAGGAGAGACACAGAGGCAGACAGAGGAGAGGAGAGACACAGACACACAGAGAGACACAGAGGAGAGGAGAGACACAGAGACACACAGAGAGAGACAGGAGAGAGGACAGACACAAAGAGATACACAGAGGATAGTAGAGACACAGAGACACACAGAGGAGAGGCGAGACACAGACACAGAAAGACACAGAGGAGAGACACAGAGGTAGACAGAGGAGAGGAGAGACAGAAACACAAAGGAGAAGAGAGACACAGACATACAGAGACAGAGGAGAGACACAGAGGTACACAGAGAAAGGTAGGAGAGAGGAGAGACAGACACAAAGAGACAGAGACACAGACAGAGACACACAGAGACATAGTAACACAGAGGAGAGAGGAGAGACAGACACAAAGAGACAGAGACACAGACAGAGACACACAGAGACATAGTAACACAGAGGAGAGAGGAGAGACAGACACAAAGAGACAGAGACACAGACAGAGACACACAGAGACATAGTAACACAGAGGAAAGAGGAGAGACAGACACAAAGAGACAGAGACACAGACAGAGACACACAGAGACATAGTAACACAGAGGAGAGAGGAGAGACAGACACAAAGAGACAGAGACACAGACAGAGACACACAGAGACATAGTAACACAGAGGAGAGAGGAGAGACAGAAACAGCCTAAAATTAACCAGTGGGGCTCCTTACACCTTTCTAATGGCCTTGGGTGACTTATATAAATATTTATGATTGGTTGCACGTACAATGCCTTCAGAAAGTATTCATACTTGGGGTTGGGGGGATTCTGGAATCCTATTTTGACAGTACAATATAGCAACTGTAGTGTAATTGTCAACCCAAAATTCATGACAATCACTGGATTAGGTTGCACATCAAAATATCTTGAATCATGCATTCCTGCTTGGACACTTATTTCTTGAATACCTCAGTAGTCTATTTATTATACTTCTTAATAAAGCATTATGAATGACTTTATAAGATGATGACTCATGACTTGGGTCTGACCAAATCATGGGCTGGTGTCACCAACTGTGAGGTCTCAGACACACCATTAGCGATTACTTAGTACCTCTGAATGTAATTTTGCGAACCGAGTGAGACGTTTACATTTTAGTCATTTAGCAGACTTACAGTTAGTGCATTCATCTTAAGATAGCTAGGAGGAACAACCACATATCACAGGCTTAGAAAATGAATTTTTCCTTAATAAAGAAGCTATCAGTAGAGTCAGTGGTAGAAGGGGGGGTTGGGGGGGGGGGGGGGGGGGGGGGGGGGGGGGGGGGGGGGGTCGAGGTGAGGAGGAGGATTATATAAGATACTGTTTGAAGAGGTAGGGTTTCAGATTTTTTAAGAAGATGGGCAGGGACTCTGCTGTACTAGCTTCAGGGGGAAGCTGGTTCCACCATTGGGGTGCCAGGACAGAGAAGAGCTTGGTCTGGGCTGAGCGGGAGCTGCCCTCTCGTAGCGTAGGGGTGGGATGGCCAAGAGACCTATGGTGGCCCCATGGTATTGTAGTGGATGCGAGCTTCGACTGGAAGCCAGTGGAGCGTGTGGAGGAGCGGGGTGACATGAGAGAACTTGGGAAGGTTGAAAACCAGGCGGGCTGCAGCATTCTGGATAAATTGCAGGTGTTTAATGGCACAAGCAGGGAGGCCAGCCAACAGCGAGTTGCATTAGTCCAGACGGGAGAGGACAAGTGCCTGGATTAGGACCTGCGCCGCTTCCTGTGTGAGGTAGGGTCGTATTCTACGGATGCTGTAGTGCATCAACCTGCACGAGCGAGTCACTGCTTTGATGTTTGCAGAGAACGACAGGGTGTTGTCCAGGCTCACCTCAAGGTTCTTTGCACCCTGGGAGGGCGACACTGTGGAGTTGTCAACCGTGATAGAGAACAAGAAGAAGCACACAGTGACAGCAGAGAAGATGCTGAGACAGATAGACAGCACAACAGGGAGGCAAACAAATGTATAGAGCAGAGGCACAGTTATAGTGGTGAGTTGTATCTCCACTGGTGTTTTTACATATTGTATTTGTTTTAAACATGAGCTGGTTAAAAAAGAGGACGAGGACCATGTCTCGCCAGTCACTGGTACAGAAATGATTGAGAAACGCTGTACTTTACTGCCAAGTTGGTGGCGCGAGCAGTGATGTGGGCTGGTGTGGATAAAATAAAGGGCCAAATTCTTGTCCCTGTCCGCCCCGGTTTAGCTGCAGTCCTCTCTTCACTTACACATAAATCAATTCTAAGCCACTCTCACTGTAACACTAATACATTATCACAACTACAAATGATTACTCTGTTTTTCAGCTGCTCTGTTTTCCAGCGCAAATTGGTATAATTACAAGCATTCTCCATCATTGCAGGACTACCAACTACGCTGACAATGAACTGTGCTGCTAGGTGAATGTGATAATTCAGGTTAAACTAGCTTTTAACCAGTGTTAGGACTGTTAGGTATTTTATTTGTCCTAGAAAACCATAGGTCTGGAACCTGCCCTCTGGTGTCCTTGCCTGTTTCATATTATTATAAAGCCGTGTTTTTAGAAGATGGATTTAAGCTCTCTGAACATGAGTCTAAACGGTCGCTTTGGGAAACGCAGCGAGCCACTTCAGTGGCGAAAGCCAAAAGGTGATGTTTGTGGTTCAGGGAGAAAACCCATTGGAATCACAGCGATCACTCTAGCCCATTGCTACCTGTCAGATTGAACAAATTGAATTTGTCTTCCTTCGGTGGCTTGTTGAGGCTCTAAACAGCGTATTAGCGAGGCCCCTTATCAAAGCTGTCAAAGCAAATGTGTTTAGCTGCACTCCTATGCGACATAGATGGGTCTCTAGATGACATTACATCTCCCTTTATTACAAATGTCATTGTAATTGTTCTAGAAAGGGACAAAACGTAGCTCTCACAATCAGTTTGTTTAGGTTAGAGAACATTGTAAATATCTAACCAGAGCTCCCTTGCAAAATAGGTATATATTTCAATAGGACTCACCAGATTATGTAAAATACACATTTAAAAAAATCTTATGCCGACAAACGTAGTGCACTAAATAGGGAATAGGGTGCCAACGTAGACTGTGTTGAAGCTCCTGCAGCTTTCTGTCCTCCGAAAGCCAGGTCATCCATCTACAGCCACTCTCAGAGAGGACTGAGGTGAAAACCTGATTGATGTCATCATCACCTGTGAGAGGCGTTTCTTTTTTACTCTAGCCTCTGCGCCACGCTACTAGCCCCCCTGTTAAGGTCCCTGTGGGAACCGGCTGTCATGCAGCTGCCGTGTGGCTCCATTAAATGCCGCTGTTGATGCTGGGAGCTTTGTCTCAGAGCGGAGGGCTGAGGGGGCTGAAGGGCTCTCATCACATGACTAGAGGAGCACAGCATTATCACTCAAACAGCATGGGCTGTTTCATCCTGACATGGAGGTCACTCTGAGAGGTGTGTGTGTGTGTGTGTGTGTGGTGCAGTATGCACATGGCTCTGTTTTTATTGTTGGAGCGAAAAAGGGGGAAGTGCAGTTGCCAAAAGCAATTAGATAGAAATGAATAGACCAAGAACAATTTAAACCTAGACATCTCTGCAGGAAATAGCACACTTAAACATGCATCAGTAGAGAGTAATTGCCTTTGTATCAAAAGGAAAGCATAAGGGAATATAAAGAGTGATAAGCACATGGAGATGCAAACAAGGTCACATAGCTGACATATCGGAGGGGGAGGGGACGTCATCTAACAGAAGAGTGGTAGGGGCTCTGTAAAACTAAGGGTCATTTGTACTGTAATATTATAAAAACATAAATTAGATGTTTGGAGAAAATGTGATCATGGCCCAATTCTGTCAGCTCTTCTTGTAGTCACTGTACCGTTTACTTTTTTGTTTACTTAATTATACAAGTTGCTTTTCATTGTGTAAAAATAAATACTGCTTGTTGTCTGGAAGCAAAATTAAAATAGAATACATCGCAGAGGCTAACTCAATAGAAAGCATTCTTTGATTGTAGTTGCACAATATGATCTGAAAATCTCTAGCCCAAATCCAGCAGTACTTACTTTGGGAAACTGTTTGACCGGTATTAACACTTTCTGGCCCAGCTTCATGTTCTTGTTGATGACGACGTCGATGAACTTCTCTTCTTTTTCTTCATCTTTTTGTAATTTTTCGATTTCTACAGGGACAAAGAAAAAAAGGAAAATAAGAGTCAATGACAACAAACGATTAAGACAAACATTCAAAAAGCGATCAAAAGATCAAAAGATGTTTGTCCCTTTTCTCACAGGAGTTTGTTGAACTGAAATAATAGCCTTTAAGTGTGCCAGTTTGACGGTTGGTTTGTTGTCACTCAGGCTCACACCTTTTTGCTTGCTCAGTCAACTGTGAAATAGGCTCTTTTGGCAATGCTGTAATTGAACTGGATATGGTTCTAATCATATCACAGTCATTCATCGTACTGATTGGACGAAGCTCTCTGTCTGGTTAGTAATATTTTGCAATTTAATAGTAGGTAGATCAAATTTGAGTCTCCCAGACATTTGAATAGCTTTCATGTTTTACCTCATGAAAATTGATAATGAGGGAGTCTCATGTAGAGTATGTAGAGAGATGAGTATATCTCCAGGGTATGGAAAATACTGGCTGTCACGGTTCCTCCCGTTTAGAGGGTAGTCTTTGATGTATTTGAAGATATAACCTTGAAGGTTCAATGAGATAACATCTGTGTTCAGGAGCCAATAAAATGATAATGTAGCGGGGGCCAGGGAGGCCAGGGAGGGAGGGGAACAAGGGCAGAACCCAAGCCTTCAGGCTATCATTGGTCAGTGGACACTTTAACTGGGATAGTGGAGGGAGGACTTCAACAGAAACACACTCATTCTCAATGGACATATACTGTCTAAGCGTGATATCTGAGTGATTAAAAATGTGTAACTTCTGGATCTGTCGCATACATGCTAATAAAGTGAAGAAATTGAAAGCTGTGTTCAGTTCAGAGCGGTAAACCAAGCTGACTCCAGATTTAACTTTCTAATTGTTTCTAATTGTTGCATATCATTATTATCGCATCTTGAAATCTTGCTTCTCAAATTACATAGGCTCTGTGTTAGATGACGGTTTTGGTAAAGCAATCAAATAAATAATAAAATGAGACAGTGTTCTGGCTCTATGAAGCTGGACAGCATTAGATTCCAAGAATAAAATGAAAGACAGAGAAAATGTGTCTTAACTAGGATAACAGATGTATCAGTAAGCTGGGATCTCTTCTAAGCCTCAACCCATCATCCCAGGAGGGAGCAGATTCCTCACGTTCTGAGGACAGCCCAGATTAATATTAATATGTGTCCTCACGACATGCCTTACAGAGAGTCTATCTTTGTTCCTCAATTCTCTGGTTGTCCTCAAGGCAATATTCAGTATCCTGTGGATGAGTCAACGTCTCGTTATTGGTTTCAACAGATTTGTGATGTGTCAGTGAAAACCCCCAAGGTTCATGGCTATAAGGATTTTAAAACATCAGGGAAAATATCCACACATTTTAGGCCATCTATAATACCTAGCTGTCCCCTCTATCCAAATAACCTAAACTGCAGTTCGGTGTTCTATTTCCACAGTAGTTCTGTGACAACGTATCAAGAGTACCATTTTCCCTAAGAGTGCCCTCTCCTCCTCTGAACCGGTGGTGACAGTTGTGGTGGATGGATTTCAACTGGCCCTGCCAGGACCCTTGAGTCCAAGAAAAAGGTATTGTTTGATGGGGGTTGTGCTTCTTCTTCCTCCATCAAAGAGGATAGATATGTCATTAAAATTGCATTTACAGCTCTAGAAGGCCTTAGTGTGCTTCGGTGACGGCTAGGCTCTACATAGTACAGGGCCTGGCCCAGCTGTCTACTCCTCTATTAGGCATTTAATCACTTAAGAGAAGCAGCACACTGATTTAGACTACATCCATCCATCCATTTAAAAATGCATTAAGCTGGAGGAGATTTGTAGGATTATGCTTGACTTCTACATCAGGCTGTGAGCAGTGAGGAGTTGAGATGAGGGGGTGGAGAGGGGGGTTTGGGGTGGGGGTGCAGGGTGCGGGGAGGCAATCAGGTTTTTACAGCCTCTAATGTCACATTGTAGAGAGGGTCAATGTTACGATGTGATATTGAGAAGATCAAGCAGCAGAGGTCTAATGGCGGTCACATCAAATATTGATCATGCAAACTATGTGGGGAATGCATAAGTTGCATTCGTGGCTAAACTGTGACATTTTCACCAAACTCCTTGAGACTAGTTGATAGATGCATAAGGTTAAGGGTATTACATTTCTTCCAAACAGGAGGCAACATGGTCCTGGGCAATACTGGTCACACACCATGAGTTCAGCGACAAAAGCTTGGACATCCTTCTAAATGTGTCCTGCTCCTTAGTCTTTCTTCATGTTGTTTATGTTATGTTTGTATAAACTTACTCAGGCAGAAAATGTCCAAGTCTACTTTTGTGATGGTAAAGCATGTCAGAGCTATGATAATTTAGACATTACAGAAGCACAGATACAAATTGTATGCAATGTTTCTGTGATTTAGCATGAACAAAACATTTTGACCATAAAAGGCTTCATTGGACTCCTACATAAAAAATAATAAGTAACTCCACATTCTAACTCAATACTTCCCAGTCAAACAAAGAATATATAAAATATTGTCATGAAACAACATTACAGTATGTGTATATTATAGTAAGAAAGAAACAACATTAGTGAGAAACACACAATATAAGTGGTCTGTAGGTTTGAGCAGCTTGATCTACCAGGTTACAAATCAATACCAGGGTTACCTGCTGTCATTTCAATGTGTCACAGTTGTGTGTTAGCCCAGTGTTTGATGTAGACGCTATTTTCCCCTCAAATTGCTCCCTGCTTGTGACTCTCCGTAGATTTCCATGACAACTGACAGACTGTGATGAAAAGCGCCATATTCTGGGTTTCAGTCGGTTAAGTGGTTACCTGCAGCCTTCAGGCGACATTGTGTGGCCAAGAGAGCTGCATATTAACACAGAGGGAATTCAACTAATTTATCTTTGTCCTTTCAGACACACAGGACTCTTAGGGCTACAGCACAGGGGGAAAAAACGGACATTAAAATTATATTTCAAATAACAGAGTTAAAATGCACTGTTGTTTTTTTTTTCCCTCTTTGTTAAAAGTGATGTTTTCTTTCTTCAGTGGAGAAAATGAGTCTTACATTTGGCTGTTAAGTGAAATTAAGGACCAAATGAATAGAAATGCTGGAACAGGAACTTCATGTCATTATTCTGTAATGTTCTGAAGCAAAGCCTTAATGAACTGTGCAACACTAGAACAAGCCTGGTCAGTTTCCTCACAACAGGAGACCAGACTCTCCTCGCCTCAGTTCATTAAATCAATCTCACTAAAATAAATTTACATTTCAATTGTCAACACCTCCTTCTCTTCCTCCTCCACATCTCCATCTCCGTTTGTCAGAGGACCCTTGCATGTCTTTGTTGCCTTGCATACCACAGCATGCCTTTGTTCTATTCCTAATACGACCACGAATTCAGTGTGATTCAGGGTATCAGGCTGTGACCCTAGAAAGAGAAAGAGCTCAGCTCAACACTCAGACCCTCCAACTACGCAGGGTTGTCTCAGCTCAACACTCAGACCATCACACAGGATTGTCTCAGCTCAACACTCAGACCATCACACAGGGTTGTCTCAGCTCAACACTCAGACCATCACACAGGGTTGTCTCAGCTCAACACTCAGACCATTACACAGGGTTGTCTCAGCTCAACACTCAGATCATCACACAGGGTTGTCTCAGCTCAACACTCATGCCGCCCGCCGACGCCGTCCTGAAATCTCAATTTCACTCTGGCTCCTTGACAAGGTCAGACTGGCGGCAGGAATTCGTTTCGGCCCCTAATCTGGAGATTACATTCTCCTTGCCCGGCCCAGTGCTGGGCCCTCCCTCTCTCTCTCTCCCTCTCTGTTTTTCTCCTTCTCTCCCTGCAGCCCCTGCAGCCCCTGATCCCCATCTCTTTCCCTCTATCCCTCACTCCCTGTCTCTCTCTCACTCTCCCCTGGCCCCTGGCAGCCGGGTTCTCTGCTGTGAGGTAAATAACGTGCCCAGACCTGATTACAGCCAGCAGTTAATGTCCAGGATTCAGACTGAGAGCTCTCCCTCCCTGCAGCCCCTGGCAGCCCAGCTATGGTAAGACTGAGACTGAGAGACCCTCCACCACTGCAGGGGGCCCCTTTCAATTTAGCAGCCTGACTGTTGGCATCAGGAATACACCCAACTAACCTGGGCCTCTGTTCTCTGTTCAGCTCTTCTCTCTGACTTCAACCCCCTAATCATTCTCATAGATAGGATAGAGTATATAGGGATGCAGTCATCTTTGGCCTGCCCAACCCTGCCTTACTGATAGTATGGGGAATATATTGGATAAATACATCTGCATAACAAAAGGAAATGCAGCATTAAAAGTAATTATTTTACTATGAACTTGACACGGGGCATAATGGTTAGATGGATTCTCAGTTTTTTAAATAAATTGTTTAACATTTCAGAATGTTATTGATTTTACAGCTATAAAGGATTTAGACGTTTCTTTGACATGGCAACAAGAAGATAAATTATGTTTTTTTTCTTATCTAACTGGAGGAGTTGCATTAAAACATTTATATTTCTTTACAACAGTCTGGGGAGACAGAGATATTCAAGTTCAGAAGGGTCAGAAACATGAAAGGGTTTGCATTTGGCTTATGAGTTATTATTTCTCATCCTCAATCAAACCCAACGCTGAGATACTCATCTCTGTCTCCTCAGCTCATGCTGATGTCCTTTATAAAAACAGAGGACATTATACTCCATGTAGACATACAGTGCCTTCAGAAAGTATTCACACCTCTTGACTTTTTCCACATTTTGTTGTATTACAGCCTGAATTTAAAATGAATTAAATAGAGATTATTTTGTCACACAATACCCCAGAATGATTTTTTTTTTAAATGTATGCACTCACTAACTGTAAGTCGCTCTGGATAAGAGCGTCTACTAAATGACTATGGGTGATCAAAAAATCGATTGAATCAATTTTGAATTCAGGCTGTAACACAACAAAATGTGGAATACGTAAATGGGTATGAATACTTTCTGAAGGCACTGTATCATGAAAAACTTTATTAGGATGTTCTGACAAGTCAGGTCTCCAACCAGTTCATATAGAGATTCAATTTTCAGCAAAAATGTAAGCATTTGCTATATGACTATATTTGTTAGGGTTGCTTGAACTACAGAATAATGTAATTCCTATGCTGTGTCCCCTGGAGGCAGATTAAAAAAGGAATCAAATAACTACCACTTAGAGTGGCTTGCGAAAGTATTCACCCCCCTTGGCATTTTTCCTATTTTGTTGCCTTACAACCTGGAATTAAAATGGATTCACCCCCCCTGGGCTTTGACTAGGCCATTCCAAGACATTTAAATGTTTCCCCTTAAACCACTCAAGTGTTGCTTTAGCAGTATGCTTAGGGTCATTGTCCTGCTGGAAGGTGAACCTCCGTCCCAGTCTCACATTTATGGAAGACTGAAACAGGTTTCCCTCAAGAATTTCCCTATATTTAGCACCATCCATCATTCCTTCAATTCTGACCAGTTTCCCAGTGCCTGCCGATGAAAAACATCCCACAGCATGATGCTGCCACCACCATGCTTCACTGTGGGGATGGTGTTCTCGGGGTGATGAGAGGTGTTGGGTTTGAGCCAGACATAGCGTTTTCCTTGATGGCCAAAAAGCTCAATTTTAGTCTCATCTGACCAGAGTACCTTCTTCCATATGTTTGGGGAGTCTCCCACATGGCTTTTGGCGAACACCAAACGTGTTTGCTTATTTTTTTCTTTAAGCAATGGCTTTTTTCTGGCCACTCTTCCGTAGAGCCCAGCTCTGTGGAGTGTACGGCTTAAAGTGGTCCTTTGCAGCTCCTTCAGGGTTATCTTTGGTCTCTTTGTTGCCTCTCTGATTAATGCCCTCCTTGCCTGGGCCGTGAGTTTTGGTGGGCGGCCCTCTCTTGACAGGTTTATTGTGGTGCCATATTCTTTCAATTTTTTAAATAATGGATTCAATGGTGCTCCATGGGATGTTCAACGTTTCAGATATTTTTTTATAACCCAACCCTGATCTATACTTCTCCACAACTTTGTCCCTGACCTGTTTGGAGAGGTCCTTGGTCTTCATAGTGCCACTTGCTTGGTGGTGCCCCTTGCTTAGTGGTGTTTCAGACTCTGGGGCCTTCCAGAACAGGTGTATACAGTGGGGAAAAAAAGTATTTAGTCAGCCACCAATTGTGCAAGTTCTCCCACTTAAAAAGATGAGAGAGGCCTGTAATTTTCATCATAGGTACATGTCAACTATGACAGACAAATTGAGGGGAAAAAATCAAGAAAATCACATTGTAGGATTTTTTATGAATTTATTTGCAAATTATGGTGGAAAATAAGTATTTGGTCACCTACAAACAAGCACGATTTCTGGCTTTCACAGACCTGTAACTTCTTCTTTAAGAGGCTCCTCTGTCCTCCACTCGTCACCTGTATTAATGGCACCTGTTTGAACTTGTTATCAGTATAAAAGACACCTGTCCACAACCTCAAACAGTCACACTCCAAACTCCACTATGGCCAAGACCAAAGAGCTGTCAAAGGACACCAGAAACAAAATTGTAGATCTGCACCAGGCTGGGAAGACTGAATCTGCAATAGGTAAGCAGCTTGGTTTGAAGAAATCAACTGTGGGAGCAATTATTAGGAAATGGAAGACATACAAGACCACTGATAATCTCCCTCGATCTGGGGCTCCACGCAAGATCTCACCCCGTGGGGTCAAAATGATCACAAGAACGGTGAGCAAAAATCCCAGAACCACACGGGGGGACCTAGTGAATGACCTGCAGAGAGCTGGGACCAAAGTAACAAAGCCTACCATCAGTAACACATTACACCGCCAGGGACCCAAATCCTGCAGTGCCAGACGTGTCCCCCTGCTTAAGCCAGTACATGTCCAGGCCCGTCTGAAGTTTGCTAGAGTGCATTTGGATGATCCAGAAGAGGATTGGAAGAATGTCATATGGTCAGATAAAACCAAAATAGAACTTTTTGGTAAAAACTAAACTCGTCGTGTTTGGAAGACAAAGAATGCTGAGTTGCATCCAAAGAACACCATACCTACTGTGAAGCATGGGGGTGGAAACATCATGCTTTGGGGCTGTTTTTCTGCAAAGGGACCAGGACGACTGATCCGTGTAAAGGAAAGAATGAATGGGGCCATGTATCATGAGATTTTGAGTGAAAACCTCCTTCCATCAGCAAGGGCATTGAAGATGAAACGTGGCTGGGTCTTTCAGCATGACAATGATCCCAAACACACCGCCCGGGCAACGAAGGAGTGGCTTCATAAGAAGCATTTCAAGGTCCTGGAGTGGCCTAGCCAGTCTCCAGATCTCAACCCCATAGAAAATCTTTGGAGGGAGTTGAAAGTCTGTGTTGCCCAGCGACAGCCCCAAAACATCACTGCTCTAGAGGAGATCTGCATGGAGGAATGGGCCAAAATACCAGCAACAGTGTGTGAAAACCTTGTGAAGACTTACAGAAAACGTTTGACCTGTGTCATTTCCAACAAAGGGTATATAACAAGGTTGTTATTGACCAAATACTTATTTTCCACCATAATTTGCAAATAAATTCATTAAAAATCCTACAATGTGATTTCCTGGAAATTCTTTTCTCATTTTGTCTGTCATAGTTGACGTGTACCTATGATGAAAATTACAGGCCTCTCTCATCTTTTTAAGTGGGAGAACTTGCACAATTGGTGGCTGACTAAATACTTTTTTTCCCCACTGTATGCACGCACAACTTTTCAGTTATTTATTTTTTAGAATTTTTTGAAACAAGTAATTTTTTTCATTTCACTTCACCAATTTGGACTATTTTGTGTATGTCCATTACAAGAAATCCAAATAAAAATCAATTTAAAATACAGGGTGTAATGCAACAAAATAGGAAAAACGCTAAAGGGGATGAATACTTTTGCAAGGCACTGTATATGTAGTCCCCTGTAGCTCAGTTGGTAGAGCATGACGCTTGCAACGCCAGGGTTGTGGGTTCGTTTCCCACGGGGGGGCAGTATGAAAATGTATGCACTCACTAACTGTAAGTCGCTCTGGATAAGAGCGTCTGCTAAATGACTAAAATGTAAATATGTAAAATGTTGAGTTAGTATGATTCCCAAACGGCACCCTATTCCCTACATAGTGCACTACTTTTGACCAGGGCCCATAGGGAATAGGGTGCCATATACGGTGGGACTCATGCAGTACAACTCTGAACAACATCCCTTGACTGGTAGACTAAATCTAAACTCCGATCTCTGTCATGGCAAAACCTTGTCTGATTAAGCCGTGTTCTTCAGAAGGACAGTGGGTTTCTCAGCCTGCTAGACTGACAGCATTTTAATAGCCATAAACACTTCATTACATGTAGACCCAGCCAGTGTGACAGTCTTCTGCTGTCACAACCAATCTGGGTTAGAAATCTAAGCAGTTCCAATTACCTCTGACCTACATATCCATGCAGACTCAAATATCTCCTTGTTGACTGTTTCAATCCACTTAAGACTAATATAAGAACAATATTTTAAGGCCCTAAAAGAAAACAAGCAAACCACGAAATACAAACACACACACACCACATGCATGCTCACACACGCACAAGATATGTCCCCAGACACCTTGCTATAAGACTGCCTCGGTTGCATATTCAACAACAAACCATTATGCAATATGTTTTGTTTACTAAAACACCTGACACACATTTTAGAAAACCCCAGACAGGGCATATTCTACAGTATGTGTAATTTATGTCTTATCTGTAGCCCTTTCCTGCATTCAATTACCAAAAGTGCCCTCTTTCACCTCATGGGTGGAATGTTATTAATATTTCAAATATTAATATAGATTTTTTGTTTCTATGTCAAACAATTTTGTTAAATTTCAGTCTTCTGTGATGTATATAAAGTGTATTATTGGGATGCAAACTCAAAATGGAATACATTTCAACTCTGTATCTGACACGGTACAGGTGTCTTCTTTTTTTAAGCCCATAACCATGTGTGTGAGGTGTATAAAGTAGATTTCAAAGTAGATTTGTTCAAGACTCCTGATTTAGCCCACTGCAGTAAAAGGTTAAGTGAAATACTAGGAGAGATTTAGCAGATACTAACTAAGAAACCAGTATAATGCATCACCACCACTACACTACATTTGACTCAAACTAAAACAGTTAGTTCCTCTGACACTGCAGCAGTCAGACTCCAGCGCACCGTCTCGTTCCTCAAACGTGTTATATAGGTTAATGGGATTCTCTATGCATAATTCACAAATATTCTGTTCATAAAATATTCTGTTTTCCCCACAAAACAATAGATTAGCAGAAAACGAAGCTGCTCTGGAGAAACCTCTACCCAGCGAGATAAGGTACCCACCTAGAGCACATCTGAGGTTCAGGTAGCTAGTTAGGCATACCTTGCTGTATTAAAGGCATGAAGGCCAGGCTTCCTGTGGAGTTGGATAATACAGGGATACAGTAGCAAAGGCTGGAAGGATGGTCTCCCACTCCAATGAGATGCTAACCCCCCACCACCATAACAGACATGCACACACGCATGCACACACACACTCCAAATAGATGCTACTGAAGCTTCCCCCCATACCTGTCCTCTCTGTCCCCTCCCTCCTGTCCTCTCTGTCCCCTCCCACCTGTCCTCTCTGTCCCCTCACACCTGTCCTCTCTGTCCCCTCACACCTGTCCTCTCTGTCCCCTCGTACCTGTCCTGCCCATTTGACGTCTGCATCAGCCCCTTTGTTTCTCCAGCCGTCCAATCCTAGACACACTGGTGTCTGATTAAAAATGTTGTTTAGGAGGTTGAGGAACAGTGAGATGCGAGTTGACGTGAGCCATCCTGGGGAAGGGACCAAGCGTCTTTCTCCTGTCAGATTCACTCTAAGATGAACCACTATCTCTGTGTGGCTAGCCTGAACAAGAACACAGACGCCTGCCCATGGTTCCTTATGGCAACACTGTAAACTCTGATGCTGGTCCACCATAGGAAACTAAACATATAACAAACACTAAACTACAGCAGTAGATTCTGAACAGATTCTGAGGAAATGTGTACCGTAACACACTTTGCATGTTGACATGTTACAGTGAGTGAGAGCACTCAAATCAATTGTACTGTACCAACATCTGTAGTACACTGTACCAACATCTGTAGTATACTGTACCAACATCTGTACTACACTGTACCAACATCTGTACTATACTATGCCAACATCTGTACTATACTGTACCAACATTTGTACTACACTGTACCAACATTGGTACTATACTATACCAACATCTGTACTATACTGTACCAACATCTGTATTATACTGTACCAACATCTGTACTATACTGTACCAACATCTGTATTATACTGTACCAACATCTGTATTATTCTGTACCAACATCTGTACTATACTGTACCAACATCTGTATTATACTGTACCAACATCTGTATTATTCTGTACCAACATCTGTACTATACTGTACCAACATCTGTATTATACTGTACCAACAGCTGTACTATACTGCTCCAACATCTGTGTTATACTGTACCAACATCTGTATTATACTGTACTAACATCTGTACTATACTGTACCAACATCTGTACTATACTGTACCAACATCTGTATTATACTGTTCCAAAATCTGTATTATACTGTACCAACATCTGAATTTAACTGTACCAACATCTGTATTATACTGTAACAATATCTGAATTTAACTGTACCAACATCTGTATTTACATTACCATCTGTGTGTGTCTTTTTTTTCAACTATAATTAATGGGTCCAACAGCACGCCTACTTGGCATGATAAGCCTTTCTCTGAGAGTGCTTTCTCAAAGGAACAGCACAGCAACACTACTTGAACTCTTAATATATAATTAGCATGAGCTGATGTTTATCGGTTCAACGTCTCTTAGCCTAATGAAGCTTCCCATCAAACCATCATTAGGCTCTGAAAAGCGGGGGAACGTGAAAAGAGGAGAAGGATAACTGTGACTCGGCTTAATGGTGGTCATTATCTGGAATTCATCTCAGGTTACATTATCAGAATGCACTGAATCATCATAACTCATAACGACCTGAGAGCCTTCATTTTTAATTTCAATTACTCATCTGGTGTCAATTAGAACAGCAGACAAGGCTGAGGCTAGAAGGGAGATACTGCTGCGGATCATGGAAGTGCTTTTAAATGGGAAATCCAGGATTTAGAGTAAGACAGTTGAACAAATCTCGTGAGGCATTTTTATACGTTATCTTTTTCAAGAATCAATTGATATACACTTACTATACAAAACATTAGGAACACCTGCTCTTTCCATGACATAGACTGACCAGGTTAATCAATTCAAATCAAATTGTATTTGTCACATGCGCCGAATACAACAGGTGTAGACCTTCCCGTGAAATGCTTACTTATAAGCCCTTAATCAACAATGCAGTTCAAGAAATAGAGTTAAGAAAATATTTACTAAATAAACGAATGTAAAATAAAACGTAACAGAATAAAATAACAATAACGAGGCTATATACAGTGGGGAGAACATTTTCTAGATTTTTGTTTTAGATTCCGTCTCTCACAGTTGAAGTGTACCTATGATAAAAAATTACAGACCTCTACATGCTTTGTAAGTAGGAAAACCTGCAAAATCGGCAGTGTATCAAATACTTGTTCTCCCCACTGTACATGGGGGGGGGGGAATGTAAATAGTCCGGGTGGCCATTTGATTAATTGTTCAGCAGTCTTATGGCTTGGGGGTTGAAGCTGTTAAGGAGCCCTTATTATTAATCCAGGTGAAAGCTATGAGCCCTTATTGATGTCACTTGTTAAATCAACTTCAATCAGTGTAGATGAAGGGGAGGAGACAGGATAAAGAGCCTTGAGACAATTGAGACATGGATTGTGTACAGTTGAAGTCGGAAGTTTACATACACCTTAGCCAAATACATTTAAACTCAGTTTTTCACAATTCCTGACATTTAATCCTAGTAAAAATTCCCTGTCTTAGGTCAGTAAGGATCAACACTTTATTTTAAGAACGTGAAATGTCAGAATAATAGTAGAGAGAATTATTTATTTCAGCTTTTATTTCTTTCATCACATTCCCAGTGGGTCAGATGTTTACATACACTCAATTAGTATTTGGTAGCATTGCCTTCAAATAGTTTAACTTGGGTCAAACGTTTCGGGTAGCCTTCCACAAGCTTCCCACAATAAGTTGGGTGAATTTTGGCCCATTCCTCCTGACAGAGCTGGTGTAACTGAGTCAGGTTTGTAGGCCTCCTTGCTCGCACACGCTTTTTCAGTTCTGCCCACAAATGTTCTATAGGATTGAGGTCAGGGCTTTGTGATGGCCACTTCAATACCTTGACTTTGTTGTCCTTAAGCCATTTTGACACAACTTTGGAAGTATGCTTTTGTGAAGTGCACCAGTCCCTCCTGCAGCAATGCACCCCCACAGCATGATAATGCCACCCCCGTGCTTCACGGTTGGGATGGTGTTCTTCAGCTTGCAAGCCTTCCCCTTTTTCCTCCAAACATAACGATGGTCATTATGGCCAAACAGTTAGATGTTTGTTTCATCAGACCAGAGGACATTTCTCCAAAAAGTACAATCTTTGTCCCCATGTGCAGTTGCAAACCATAGTCTGGCTTTTTTATTGCGGATTTGGAGCAGTGGCTTCCTCCTTGCTGAGCAGCCTTTCAGGTTATGTCGATATAGGACTCATTTTACTGTGGATATTGATACTTTTGTACCTGTTTCCTCCAGCATCTTCACAATGTCCTTTGCTGTTGTTCTGGGATTGATTTGCACTTTTCGCACCAAAGTATGTTCATCTCTAGGAGACAGAACGCGTCTCCTTCCTGAGCAGTATGACGGCTGTGTGGTCCCATGGTGTTTATACTTGCGTACTATTGTTTGTACAGATGAACGTGGTACCTTCTGTCACGATCGTCTAAGGAGGAGGACCAATGCGCAGCGTTGAAGGTGAACATATTTATTAGAGAATGATCACACGATCAAAACAACAGACGATAACGTGATGTCTACGGTTGAACACAAACCAAAATAAGAACAAGAAACCACAATGAATGAGTGCCAAACGGCTACCTAAGTATGACTCCCAATCAGAGACAACGAGCTACAGCCGTCTCTGATTGGGAGCCACCCTGGCCAACATAGAAAAGCAAAACTAGACCCATAACCTACAACACAAAACATAGAAACTAACACCCTGGCTCAACATACGAGAGTCCCCCGAGCCAGGGCGTGACATTACCCCCCCCTAAAGGCGCGGACTCCGACCGCGCCAACCAAACACAACAGGGGAGGGACCGGGTGGGCACTCCGCCTAGGCGGCGGATCCGGCTCCGGGCATGACCCCCACTCGCTCTCTAACCCCCCAAAGTACCCCTGGTCCGGTCTGGCCCTGCTGACCGGAGCTGGACTGCACACTGGTGGAGCGGATTGCTCTAGCTCCGGCGTGAAGCAGCTGACCCGCGCCGAACCAGGCACCAGTGGACCAGGCACGGGCTGTGCCGGACTGACGATGCACACCACTGGCTTGGTGTGGGGAGCAGGGACGGCCCGAGCCGGGCTGACGAAACGCACCCCTGACTTGGTGCGGGGAGCAGGAGCGGGCCAAACCGGGCTGACGAAGCGCACCACTGACTTGGTGCGGGGAGCAGGAACGGGCCGAGCCGGGCTGACGAAGCGCACCACTGACTTGGTGCGGGGAGCAGGAACGGGCCGAGCCGGGCTGACGAAGCGCACCACTGACTTGGTGCGGGGAGCAGGAACGGGCCGAGCCGGGCTGACGAAGCGCACCACTGACTTGGTGCGGGGAGCAGGAACAGACCGGACCGTACTGGGGACACACACCACTGGCCCTACACCGGGATCTGGAACGGGCCGGACCGGACTGGTAACACACCCCAGTACCTCTCGCCGTGCCTCTCCACCTTCCATCCCCTCTTCGACCAGTGGCCCCCGTAACCTGGCGGCCTCCTCTGCCAACCCGCTGGACCGCTCTATCGTGGCCTCCTGCTGCCCCGACGTCGTGAGCCCCCCCCCTAAACATTTTCTGGGGGTCTCTCCTCCCCGTGGGCCAGGCCTCTATCGTTCTCGCCCAACTCTCGCTCTTCTGTCTCCAACTCCCGCTATTCAGCTCCTCAATGGGCTTGACCCAGTCGAAGCTCTTCCTCCATTGTTCCCAAGTCCACTCTCTCTGCTCTTCACTCGGCTTGACCCAGTCGAGGCTGCCACGGAGATCTGCTAGGGATTTCCCTGGCGATGGCTCCTCGACTCGCTGCTTGGTCCAGTTGTGGTGGTTTCTTCTGTCACGATCGTCTAAGGAGGAGGACCAATACGCAGCGTTGAAGGTGAACATATTTATTAGAGAATGATCACACGATCAAAACAACAGACGATAACGTGATGTCTACGGTTGAACACAAACCAAAATAAGAACAAGAAACCACAATGAATGAGTGCCAAACGGCTACCTAAGTATGACTCCCAATCAGAGACAACGAGCTACAGCCGTCTCTGATTGGGAGCCACCCTGGCCAACATAGAAAAGCAAAACTAGACCCACAACCTACAACACAAAACATAGAAACTAACACCCTGGCTCAACATACGAGAGTCACCCGAGCCAGGGCGTGACACCTTCAGGCGTTTGGAAATTGCTCCCAAGGATGAACCAGACTTGTGGAGGTCTACACATTTTTTTCTGAGGTCTTGGATGATTTCTTTTGATTTTCCCATGATGTCAAGCAAAGAGGCACTGAGTTTGATTGTAGGCCTTGAAATACAGCCAAAGGTACACCTCCAATTGACTAAAATGATGTCAATTAGCCTATCAGAAGCTTCTAAAGCCATGACATCATTTTCTGTAATTTCCCAAGCTGTTTAAAGGCACAGTCAACTTATTGAATGTAAACTTCTGACCCACTTCTGACCCAATTATAAGTGAAATAATCTGTCTGTAAACAATTGTTGGAAAAATTACTTGTGTCATGCACAAATTAGATGTCCTAACCGACTTGCCAAAATTATAGTTTGTTAACAAGAAATTTGTGGAGTGGTTGAAAAACGAGTTTTAATGACTCCAACCTAAGTGTACAGTGGGGGAAAAAAGTATTTAGTCAGCCACCAATTGTGCAAGTTCTCCCACTTAAAAAGATGAGAAAGGCCTGTAATTTTCATCATTGTCACGCTCGTCATAATGAGTGGACCAAGGCGCAGCGTGATATGCGTACATCTTTTTAATAGTGTACTGGCAACACGATACAAAATACAAAACAACCAAACGAAACGTGAAGTCCTCGGTTAACAACACAAACCAACACGGAACAAGATCCCACAAAACACAAGTGCACAACAGGCTGCCTAAGTGTGGTTCCCAATCAGAGACAACAAGCAACAGCTGATTCTCGTTGCCTCTGATTGAGAACCACCCCGGCCAACATAGAAAACACATGAACTAGAAACTGAACATAGAACACAAAACATAGACCCTACACACCCTGGCTCAACATATAAGAGTCCCCAGAGCCAGGGCGTGACAATCATAGGTACACGTCAACTATGACAGACAAAATGAGGAAAAAAAATCCAGAAAATCACATTGTAGGATTTTTTATGAATTTATTTGCAAATTATGGTGGAAAATAAGTATTTGGTCAATAAGAAATGTTTCTCAATACTTTGTTATATACCCTTTGTTGGCAATGACACAGGTCAAACGTTTTCTGTAAGTCTTCACAAGGTTTTCACACACTGTTGCTGGTATTTTGGCCCATTCCTCCATGCAGATCTCCTCTAGAGCAGTGATGTTTTGGGGCTGTCGCTGGGCAACACGGACTTTCAACTCCCTCCAAAGATTTTCTATGGGGTTGAGATCTGGAGACTGGCTAGGCCACTCCAGGACCTTGAAATGCTTCTTACGAAGCCACTCCTTCATTGCCCGGCCGGTGTGTTTGGGATCATTGTCATGCTGAAAGACCCAGCCACG
Organism: Coregonus lavaretus; assembly: GCF_964263955.1. NCBI lineage: Eukaryota > Metazoa > Chordata > Actinopteri > Salmoniformes > Salmonidae > Coregonus > Coregonus lavaretus. Next base: position 20,150,704 of record NC_139994.1, read on the forward strand.
TTTCATCTTCAATGCCCTTGCTGATGGAAGGAGGTTTTCACTCAAAATCTCACGAGACATGGCCCCATTCATTCTTTCCTTTACACGGATCAGTCGTTCTGGTCCCTTTGCAGAAAAACAGCCCTAAAGCATGATGTTTCCACCCCCATGCTTCACAGTAGGTATGGTGTTCTTTGGATGCAACTCAGCATTCTTTGTCCTCCAAACACGACGAGTTTAGTTTTTACCAAAAAGTTCTATTTTGGTTTCATCTGACCATATGACATTCTCCCAATCCTCTTCTGGATCATCCAAATGCACTCTAGCAAACTTCAGACGGGCTTATCAGTGGTCTTGTATGTCTTCCATTTCCTAATAATTGCTCCCACAGTTGATTTCTTCAAACCAAGCTGCTTACCTATTGCAGATTCAGTCTTCCCAGCCTGGTGCAGGTCTACAATTTTGTTTCTGGTGTCCTTTGACAGCTCTTTGGTCTTGGCCATAGTGGAGTTTAGAGTGTGACTGTTTGAGGTTGTGGACAGGTGTCTTTTATACTGATAACAAGTTCAAACAGGTGCCATTAATACAGGTAACGAGTGGAGGACAGAGGAGCCTCTTAAAGAAGAAGTTACAGGTCTGTGAGAGCCAGAAATCTTGCTTGTTTGTAGGTGACCAAATACTTATTTTCCACCATAATTTGCAAATAAATTCATTAAAAATCCTACAATGTGATTTTCTGGAATTTATTTTCTGGAATTTGTCTGTCATAGTTGACGTGTACCTATGATGAAAATTCCAGGCCTCTCTCATCTTTTTAAGTGGGAGAACTTGCACAATTGGTGGCTGACTAAATACTTTTTTCCCCACTGTATGTAAACTTCTGACTTCAACTGTATGTGTGCCATTCAGAGGGTGAATGGGTAAAACAAAATATTTAAGTGCCTTTGACCGGGGTATGGTAGTAGGTGCCAGGCGCACAGGTTTGTGTCAAGAACTGCAACGCTGCTGTTTTTTTTAACGTTCAACTGTTTCCCGTGTGTCAAGAATGGTCCACCACCCAAAGGACATAAAGCCAACTGTGGGAAGCATTGGAGTCAACATGGGCCAGCATCCCTGTGAAACGCTTTCGACACCTTGTCGCAACTCAATATTAGGAAGGTGTTCCTAATGTTTTGTATCATCAGTGTATAGTCCAAAAATGAGTGTACCAATCCCAGATTTCCCCTTTAAAAGGCTAGCTAGTGCCTACTAGTTGGTTTCACTACATACAGCCAAAACATTTTACAGACATACAGTCACAGAGCCTTTTAAAATGTAACTTCTTTGTTATACAAAAAATGTGTGTGAGCTTTCATGGGAAAAGTCTGAAATTATGGCACTGCATTGTTATTGATATTGATTCTGTATACTATTAAGTATTTTCCCTGACATTGATAAATAATTAATAACTTCTAATAGAATGAAACTCAACAATGCATGTCATGTCCTTGGAAGGCCACGGTCTTTGGGTTATCCTGTATCTAGCGCCTCCTGAGCTGCTGAATCTATTGGATTACAGACAGAGTGCCTCTTCATGACACTAAGCATCAAACAATCCCAGAACAAAATAAATCAATATCCTAATTGAAATGAGACCCTTGATGTTCTCCTGTAGATGATGCTACACTTATTTATGCTGAGAGATAGAGCCTGTGTTTGGTATCAATGGCATGGGGGCAGGGGGGTAGTTGGATGACATGCCAGATCAGATCTACTAATATGGACTTTGTTGTTTTATTACCGTGGTAACAGATGATTTGACAACTCTGTATCTGGGATTACAATATAATCCAGGTCTAAATCCATGGAGAACACGGTGGCTGATTCTAGCCTGCTGTAGTCTCACCATGTATCACAGTGATTTTAGATCTTATTATGGTCTAGCCTTCTACTCTTTTCACAATATCATGAAACCGGCCCGAACTGGACTGTGCTGGCTCTGATATTTTCTTTTCACATTGTTCTTTCCAGCATTTTTCCAGCAACTATGGTGGATGCGTAGGCTAGACATTGTATCGTGTGTGTGTGTGCTCACATATGTGGACAGAACTATATCAAAATTATGCAAAATATTGTATGTTGGTTATTCTGATTATGCATAAAGATGTAAACCTCGCTGTCATAGTAAATCCTTACATAATGGGTTAGTATTGCCAAGTGACTCCTTCCTTAAGGTTCAATATGAAATCACCTCATGGCTATCAACCTCTACCATGAAGACAACATCATTACAACATGCTCAGACTGATCCTCATACATTCCATGTTAATGGAAGCAGAATTATAGTGGATGGATGGGCTGTTCTTAAATGGAAAACTAGAATTAGAATGCATACAAATATACCAAATAATCACCATAACTAGTAACATCCTATTACTCATTACCTTTGTTCATTTCAGTGTTCTATTTACCTCATTAACATTCCAACTAATGTAGCATCCAAATAAGAACATATATGACGATAAGGGCTAGAAAGATGCAATTATAATGTTGTTGTCAACGCATCCATCCTTCCATCAGAAGATAGTTACTTAGACTGCATGGTTTTGCTCAAGCATAGAGAAGAATAACTTCCATCTGGAGCCATATGGGAACAGGGTTACTAGCATGTACAGTATGCTGAGACACAGAACAAGACATAAGAGCTAAAAGGAAATGGCTTGATTAACCACCAGGTCAGACATTCTGAGATGAAGCCAGAGCTCTAAAAGGATTCCAGGTTTGTGTCCCAAATAGCACCCTGCATAGTGCACTTCTTTTGACCAGGCCCATGGGTCAAAAGTAGTGCAATATATAAGGAATAGGGTGCCATTTGGGAAGAAGCCTAGGCTTCTACAACGGGGAATAGAAGAACTCCTGTCTTAGACCAGATAATATAGACAATAGGGAATAGACCATAATGAGTTTTATAATTTTGTGAGGGACCTAACGAGTCTCTGCTGGGCAGGAAGATAGCAGGAAGGAACCCTTGTGTTAAGGATCACTGGTGTACCTAACTTTTTATCTAAGTCAAGAACAGCTATGTTTAAAATTCATTTTAAAGGATAAGTTATTTTTTTTACAACCAAATCTCTATATTTGATGTGAATGGCATGTTATAGAAGGGTCCAGCCACCTTTTTTTGTGATTTCACATGTTTTTAAACTTTTTTAAACATATTTTTTATTTTTATTTTTTGGGGGGGGGGGGTAGATCAGCTTTAATATTTCACATAGATTGTAACTTCCATCAATGTAATTGTCTGCATCACTTCCAATCCCCCATATGTTTTTTTTCTCGCAAATATATATATATATATATATATACACATACAGTGGGGAGAACAAGTATTTGATACACTGCCGATTTTGCAGGTTTTCCTACTTACAAAGCATGTAGAGGTCTGTAATTTGTATCATAGGTACACTTCAACTGTGAGAGACGGAATCTAAAACAAAAATCCAGAAAATCACATTGTATGATTTCTAAGTAATTAATTTGCATTTTAGTGCATGACATAAGTATTTGATCACCTACTACCAGTAAGAATTACGGCTCTCACAGACCTGTTAGTTTTTCTTTAAGAAGCCCTCCTGTTCTCCACTCATTACATGTATTAACTGCACCTGTTTGAACTCGTTACCTGTATAAAAGACACCTGTCCACACACTCAATCAAACAGACTCCAACCTCTCCACAATGGCCAAGACCAGAGAGCTGTGTAAGGACATCAGGGATAAAATTGTAGACCTGCACAAGGCTGGGATGGGCTACAGGACAATAGGCAAGCAGCTTGGTGAGAAGGCAACAACTGTTGGCGCAATTATTAGAAAATGGAAGAAGTTCAAGATGACGGTCAATCACCCTCGGTCTGGGGCTCCATGCAAGATCTCACCTCGTGGGGCATCAATGATCATGAGGAAGGTGAGGGATCAGCCCAGAACTACATGGCAGGACCTGGTCAATGACCTGAAGAGAGCTGGGACCACAGTCTCAAAGAAAACCATTAGTAACACACTACGCCGTCATGGATTAAAATCCTGCAGCGCACGCAAGGTCCCCCTGCTCAAGCCAGCGCATGTCCAGGCCCGTCTGAAGTTTGCCAATGACCATCTAGATGATCCAGAGGAGGAATGGGAGAAGGTCATGTGGTCTGATGAGACAAAAATAGAGCTGTTTGGTCTAAACTCCACTCGCCGTGTTTGGAGGAAGAAGAAGGATGAGTACAACCCTAAGAACACCATCCCAACCGTGAAGCATGGAGGTGGAAACATCATTCCTTGGGGATGCTTTTCTGCAAAGGGGACAGGACGACTGCACCGTATTGAGGGGAGGATGGATGGGGCCATGTATCGCGAGATCTTGGCCAACAACCTCCTTCCCTCAGTAAGAGCATTGACGATGGGTCATGGCTGGGTCTTCCAGCATGACAACGACCCGAAACATACAGCCAGGGCAACTAAGGAGTGGCTCCGTAAGAAGCATCTCAAGGTCCTGGAGTGGCCTAGCCAGTCTCCAGACCTGAACCCAATAGACCATCTTTGGAGGGAGCTGAAAGTCCGTATTGCCCAGCGACAGCCCCGAAACCTGAAGGATCTGGAGAAGGTCTGTATGGAGGAGTAGGCCAAAATCCCTGCTGCAGTGTGTGCAAACCTAGTCAAGACCTACAGGAACCTACAGGAAACGTATGATCGCTGTAAATGCAAACCAAGGTTTCTGTACCAAATATTAAGTTCTGCTTTTCTGATGTACCAAATATAGGGGTGTAACAATTCGTTTTAACAATGATTCGATTTGTATCACGATTCGTGGTTGTCGATACGATTCAAGGACGATATTGGTTCATTTAGAACGATACGATCCGAAACGATTCAGTGACTTGAAATCGATTCAGTAACCTTTTAGCCAAAAATTCAACCAGTGTGACTGAAATAAATACCTGGATACTGGACAGTGCAGGTGAAGTTTCCTAGATTCCTGTTTCTTGTAATGGAATCAGGTATCAATTAAGTATGAATATAAATAAACAAGTAAACAACAATGAATGGCAAATGCATTCACATTTTATTTGAATAAAGTGCAAACAACACTTTAGGTTGAATTAACAGGAAGTTAAAATTGTCTGATCTCATTTTCAATATTCAATACATTTTCCACTCCGGATCAATGTGATGAGAGGTAATTGTCACATACCCTTGATTTGAGCATGACGTCCAGCCATCTGTCGTTATCGCTACTCCTTCAGCTTGAGAAAGCGACAGCTTCACATCATTCTTAGTACTTTCGTACAATGCAGGAATAACCTTTTCTGAGAAGTGTGGTCGGCTTGGTATTGTGTACCTTGGCTCCAATGTTTGAATCATTTCACGGAATCCCGGATTTTCAACCACACTGTAGGGTCGCATGTCTTTGCAGATAAACTTGGCAATTGTTGCCGTGATGTTTTCCGCCCGAGCTGAGTTTTGGCCTAGTCTCTGACTAAACATTCAGGCGAGACCTGAGGCTTTTGCAGAGTTGACTTTACCTTTCGCTGCTGTAGCAGCGGGAACGCTGCAAGAGGTGCCTGGACGGTCGGTGTTGTGTGAAATCCCATGGCGCCTTAGTAGGTGGTTGGAGAGATTTGTCGTGTTGCCGTTGTACTTTACTTGACCTTTACATATCCTACAAACAGCGAGCGACTTATTTAGAACATCTCCGTCTTTGCAAAAGCCAAAGTGTTTCCACACACTGGACCGCAATGGTGGCTTGATAATTTCTCGCTCGTCGGCTTCTCCTCTGTCGTCCGCCATGCTATGTTTTGTTGTCTTTGCGCCTTTGCGCTGCTGCTGGCGCGGGGCGATGACGTCACGGATAGGCAGACTGAATCGAGTAATGTTTAAAGCCTTTATCATTAAAAGTGCTAAGAAAAAACATCCATATAAAGTCTAACGTGCTTAAATCCAATGGGTTATTTCCTTGTATCGATACAATCGATTTATTACATTTTAAAACGATGTTAGATTGATATATGTTGTCCAAAAGGCCAACTCGCCGAGCACAGATCGATGTAGTTGGATCATAGGAATATAAATCGATACATCGATGTAGTAGATGGATCGTTACACCCCTAATCAAATACTTATGTCATGCAATAAAATGCAAATTAATTACTTAAAAATCATACAATGTGATTTTCTGGATTTTTGTTTTAGATTCCGTCTCTCACAGTTGAAGTGTACCTATGATACAAATTACAGACCTCTACATGCTTTGTAGAGCCAAAGACATTTAAACTCAGTTTTTCACAATTCCTGACATTTAATCCTAGTAAAAATGCCTGTCTTAGGTCAGTTAGGATCACCACTTTATTTTAAGAATGTGAAATGTCCAAATAATAGTAGAGATAATGATTTATTTAGGCTTTTATTTATTTCGTCACATTCCCAGTGGGTCAGAAGTTTACATACACTCAATTAGTATTTGGTAGCATTGCATTTAAATTGTTTAACTTGGGTCAAACGTTTTGGGTAGCCTTCCACAAGCTTCCCACAATAAGTTGGGTGAATTTTGGCCCATTCCTCCTGACAGAGCTGGTGTAACAGAGTCAGGTTTGTAGGCCTCCTTGCTCGCACACGCTTTTTCAGTTCTGCCCACACATTTTCTATAGGATTGAGGTCAGAGCTTTGTGATGGCCACTCCAATACCTTGACTTTGTTGTCCTTAAGCCATTTTGCCACAACTTTGGAAGTATGCTTGGGGTCATTGTCCATTTGGAAGACCCATTAGCGACCAAGCTTTAACTACCTGACTGATGTCTTGAGATGTTGCTTCAATATATCCACATTATTTTCCTTCCTCATGATGCCATCTATTTTGTGAAGTGCACCAGTCCCTCCTGCAGCAAAGCACCCCCACAGCATGATGCTGCCACCCCCCTGCTTCATGGTTGGGATGGTGTTCTTCGGCTTGCAAGCGCCCCCTTTTTCCTCCAAACATAACGATGGTCATTATGGCCAAACAGTTCTATTTTTGTTTCATCAGACCAGAGGACATTTCTCCAAAAAGTACGATCTTTGTCCCAATGTGCAGTTACAAACCGTAGTCTGGCTTTTTATGGCGGTTTTGGAGCAGTGGCTTCTTCCTTGCTGAGCGGCCTTTCAGGTTATGTCGATATAGGACTTGTTTTACTGTGGATATAGATACTTTTGTACCTGTTTATTCCAGCATCTTCACAAGGTCATTTGCTGTTGTTCTGGGATTGATTTGCACTTTTCACATCAAAGTATGTTCATCTCAAGGAGACAGAACGCGTCTTCTTCCTGAGCGGTATGACGGCTGCATGGTCCCATGGTGTTTATACTTGCGTACTATTGTTTGTTCAGATGAACGTGGTACCTTCAGGCGTTTGGAAATTGCTCCCAAGGATGAACCAGACTTGTGGAGGTCTACATATTTTTTTCTGAGGTCATGGCTGATTTCTTTTGATTTTCCCATGATTTCAAGCAAAGAAGCACTGAATTTGAATGTAGGCCTTGAAATACATCCACAGGTACACCTCCAATTGAATCAAATTTTGTCAATTAGCCTATCAGAAGCTTCTAAAGCCATGACATCATTTTCTGGAATTTTCCAAGCTGTTTAAAGGCACAGTCAACGTATTGTATGTAAACTTCTGACCCACTGGAATTGTGAAACAGTGAATTATAAGTGAAATAATCTGTCTGTAAACAATTGTTGGGAAAATTACTTGTGTCATGCACAAAGTAGATGTCCTAACCGACTTGCCAAAACTATAGTTTGTTAACAAGACATTTGTGGAGTGGTTGAAAAACGAGTTTTAATGACTCCAACCTAAGTGTATGTAACACAGTATGCTTTACATTAGTTATCTTGTTCTTAGTTGTTGTTATTAGTCCCATCCTTCAGCTTCATTCAACACCTCCCATTTATCTCTTAACACCATCCATATTGGATTTCTATTTGACATATATTTTCCAACTGTACTGTGATGTTTTACAAAAGTTCAGAACCTTTCTATTCTCATTGTTTCTACAGATCGTAAATTGAAAATAAACATTTTTGCTAAAAGTATTATTACTTACTTTTTCCCCCTTCCACTTTCCTTTTCCATTTTTGTGGTAATGCTGCAATTTTTTGGTTGTAATTTTGGGTAGAGCAGACATTTCCATATGTTTTTGTTAGCTACATGTGCGACATAACTCCACCAGTCCTACCGATAATATCATTTACGAAGATTATACCTTTTTTAAACATTTTGTCCCCAACATTTAAAAAAAATCAATTAGTATATTTCAGTTTAACCACAATATTTGTTGCATTATTTGTTCTGTCGTTTCTGGAGGATTAAATTGAAATTGCAACCAACTTTCTATGGCTTGTTTTAGAAATAGTGATATCTGGGAGATTATTTCCTTTTCAAATAACATAAAGTGAGAGGTTGTAATCTGAATAAAGGGAAAAAGGTCATTTTTGAACATTGGGTGAGACAATCTTACTAATTTGCTAGAGATCCAGTTCGGATTTGCCGTTCCAAATAAAATGGAATATTTTTTTCTCATATAATTTAAAAAACTGTTCGCTAGGCATAGGCAAGACCATTAGCAAATAGGTAAACTGGGATAATACTAAAGAGTTAATCAGGGTGATTTTTCCACAAATTTACAGGTATTTACCTTTCCATGGTAGCAAGATCTTATCTATTTTTGCTAACTTTCGATTAAAATGTATTGGAGTGAGATCATTTATTTAATTTGGGATATGTATTCCGAGTATAACCACATCACCATCAGACCATTTTATTGGTAAACTACATGGTAATGTTAAAATTGTATTTTTTAGTGATCCAATACGTAATATAGTACATTTATCATAATTTGGTTGTAATCCAGAGAGGTTAGAAAATGTATCTAGATACTCTATGAGGCTGTGGAGGGATTCAAGTTGTGGTTTTAAAAGAAAACATGAATCATTAGCGTACAATGACACCTTTGTTTTTAAGCCCTGGATTTCTAATCCCTTGATATTATTGTTGGATCTGATTTTAATAGCTAACATCTCGATGGCAATAATACATAGATATGCCAATAGTGGACAACCTTGTTTCACTCCTCTTGACAGTTTAAAACTTTCTGAGAAATAGCAATTATTTACTGTTTTACACATAGGGTTACTATACATGATTTTAACCCAATTTATAAGAGATTGTCCAAAATTGAAATGCTCCAGGCATTTATATATAAACCCCAGTCGTACTTTATCAAATGCCTTTTCGAAGTCTGCTATGAATAGTAGGCCTGGTTTCCCAGATTTTCCATAGTGTTCTGTTGTTTCCAGTACTTGCCTTATATTATCTCCAATGTATCGCCCATGTAAAAAAAATTGTCTGATTAGAATGAATAATGTCCGACAATACCTTTTTAGTTCTATGCGCTATACATTTTGCATGTTTTTAAACTTACCCCAAACAGCAAATCACTTCCTCATCCTCGTTGTGTAGTATGGGGGGCTGAAAAAACATTAACAAAGGTTCCAGACACCCAAATACGTTCTTTTAGAAACGGCAAAGCTCTCAGTATAGTGAAGCAGGTCTTTAGATGTTGTACACATTGTGTCATTCCGAACATTAACCGCAATGTTATATTCCCTTTTGCGCGACTCGAGCCATTTCCCCTATCCAGCTGTTCCATTCTCAGTGTAACCTGCTGCTACAGGTAACTGTCAAAATAAAGGAACACCAATGAGCCGCCAGAACAGCTTCAATGCATCTTGGCATACATTCTACAAGTGTCTGGAACTTCCTGTGTGGAAGCATCCCATGCTTTCAATATACATTGTATCCCTCATTTACTCTAGTGTTTCCTTTATTTTGTCATTTACCTGCAACAAAACGGACTATAACGTTGCGGATTAAGTTTGGAATGACTCAATTTCGTGTGTACAACATCTAAAGACCTGCATCACTATACTGAGAGCTTTGCCATTTCTAAAAAAATTATGCACTCGCTAACTGTAAGTCACTCTGGATAAGAGCGTCTGCTAAATGACTAAAATGTAAAAATGTAAAAGGACGTATTTGGGTGTTTTTGGAGGTGTTTTTTCGGGGGCCCAATACTACACAACGAGGGTGAGGAAGTGATTTGCTATCAGGGGTAAGTTTCTCAAAAACGTGAAATTACAAAAAAGGTTTCTGGACCCTTCTATAATATTTACATGAACAATTTAGATTTGGTTGTAAAAAAATAAACCTTCTACTTTAAGACACCTGCAACTGGCAGCCCTTTTGAAGGACCTCGGAACAATTTCCATAATATATATATATATATATATATATATATATATATATATATATATATATATATATATATATATATACAGTGCATATAGAAAGTATTCTGAACCCTTGACTTTTTCCACATTTTGTTACATTACAGCCTTATTCTAAAATGGATTAAATAGTTTACACACAATCACACAATACCCCATAATAACAAAGCAAAAAACAGGTTTTTATTTTGGGGGGGCTAATTTATAAAAAATAAACAACTGAAATATCACATTTACATAAGTATTCAGACCCTTTACTCAGCACTTTGTTGAAGCACCTTTGGCAGCGATTATAGCCTCAAGTCTTTTGGGGTATGACGCTACAAGCTTGGCACACCTGTATTTGGGGAGTTTCTCCCATTCTTCTCTGCAGATCCAGGTGAACCTTCTCCCCAGTCTGAGTTCCTGAGCGCTCTGGAGCAGGTTTTCATCAAGGATCTCTTTGTATTTTGCTTCGTTCATCTTTCCCTCGATCCTGACTAGTCTCCCAGTCCCTGCCGCTGAAAAACATCCCTACAGGTTTCCTCCAGACATGATGTTTGGCATTCAGGCCAAAGAGTTCAATCTTGGTTTCATCAGACCAGACAATCTTGTTTCTCATGGTCTGAGTCCTTTAAGTGCATTTTGGCAAAGTCCAAGCGGGCTATCACATGCCTTTTACTGAGGAGTGGCTTCCGTCTGGCCACTCTACCATAAAGGCCTGATTGGTGGAGTGCTGCAGAGATGGTTGACCATCTGGAAGGTTCTTCCATCTCCACAGAGGAACTCTGGAGCTCCTGTCAGAGTGACCATCGGGTTCTTGGTCACCTCTCTCACCAAGGCCCTTCTCCCCTGATTGCTCGGTTAGGCCGGGCGGCCAGCTCTAGGAAGATTCTTGGCGGTTCCAAACTTCTTCCATTTAAGAATGATGGATGCCACTATGTTCTAGGGGACCTTCAATGCTGGTACCCTTCCCCAGATCTGTGCCTCAACACAATTCTGTCTCGGGGGCTCAACGGACAAATCCTTCGGCCTCATGGCTTGGTTTTTGCTCTGACATGCACTGTCAACTGTGGGACCTTATATAAACAGGTGTGTACCTTTCAAAATCATGTCCAATCAATTGAATTTACCACAGGTGGACTCCAATCAAGTTGTAGAAACATCTCAAGGATGTTCAATGGAAACAGGATGCACCTGAGTTCAATTTCGAGTCTCATAGTAAAGGGTCTGAATACTTACATAGATACGTTTTTTGTAAGTTTTTCTTAACCTGTTTTCGCTTTGAGGGAAAGAAATGTATTTAATCAATTTTAGAATAAGGCCGTAACGTAACAAAATATGGAAAAAGGGAAGGGGTCTGAATACTTTCCGAATGCACTGTATATAATGACAAAGTGAAAACATGTTTTTATATAAGTAGTCACACCCTTGAGTCAAAACATGTTAGAATCACCATTGGCAGCGATTACAGCTGTGCGTCTTTCTGGGTAAGTCTCTAGGAGCTTTGCACACCTGGATTGTACAATATTTGCATATTATTCTTTTTAATATTCTTCAAGCTCTGTCAAGTTGGTTGTTGATCATTGCTAGACAGCCATTTTCAAGTCTTGCCATAGATTTTCAAGCCGATTTAAGACAAAACTGTAACTAGGCCACTCAGGAACATTTAGTGTGGTCTTGGTAAGCAACTCCAGTGTATATTTGGCCTTGTGTTTCAGGTTATTGTCCTGCTGAAAGGTGAATTTGTCTCCCAGTGTCTGTTGGAAAGCAGACTGAAACAGGTTTCCTCTACGATTTTGCCAGTGCTTAGCTCTATTCTGTTTTTTTTTTATCCTAAAAAACTCCCTAGTCCTTGCCGATGACAAGCATACCCATAACATGATGCAGCCACCACCATGCTTGAAAATATGAAGAGTGGTACTCAGTGATATGTTGTGTTGGATTTGCCCCAAACATAACGCTTTGTATTACAGGGCGGCAGGTAGCTTAGTGGTTAAGAGCGTTGTGCCAGTAACCGAAAGGTAACTGGTTCTAATCCCCGAGCTGACTAGGTGACAAATCTGTCGATGTGCCCTTGAGCAAGGCACTTAACCCTGATTGCTCCTGTAAGTCGCTCTGGATAAGAGCGTCTGCTAAATGACTAAAATGTACAATGTAAAGGTATTCAGAACATAAAGTGAATTTCTTTGTCACATTTTTTGCAGTTTTACTTATTATTGCAAACAGGATGTATGTTTTGGAATATTTTTATTCTGTACAGGCTTCCTTTCCTGGGCGCCGATGACTTGGATGTCGATCAAGGCAGCCCCCGCACCTCTCTGAGTCAGAGGGGTTGGGTTAAATGCGGAATACATATTTCGGTTGAATGCATTTAGTTGTGCAACTGAAAGATATCCCCTTTCCCTTTCTTTTCACTCTGTTGTTCCTTCCTCTCCGGCAACTAAGTTACAGTAGGAAGGATGCCTGTAGTGTATTTATACACCATCAAAAGTGTCATTAATAGGCCTACCGAGTGGCGCAGCAGTCTAAGGCACTACATCGCGCTCTAATGACTCCTTGTGGCAGGCCGGGCGCCTGCAAGCTGACTTCGGTCGCCAGCTGGACGGTGTTTCCTCCGACACATTGGTGCAGCTGGCTTCCGGGTTAAGCGAGCAGTGTGTCAAGAAGCAGTGCGGCTTGGCAGGGTCGTGTTTCGGAGGACGCATGGCCTCGACCTTCGCCTCTCCCAAGTCCGTAAGGGAGTTGCAGCGATGGGACAAAACTGTAACTACCAATTGGCTATCACAGTACCAGTCAAAAGTTTGGACACACCTACTCATTCCAGGGTTTTTCTTTATTTTTACTATTTTCTACATTGTGTGATGGTGTGGGGGTGCTTTGCTGGTGACACTGTCCGTGATTTATTTAGAATTTAAGGCACACTTAACCAGCATGGCTACCACAGCATTCTGCAGCGATACGCCATCCCATCTGGTTTGCGCTTAGTGGGACTATCATTTGTTTTTCAACAGGACAATGACCCAAAACACACCTCCAGGCTGTGTAAGGGATATTTGACCAAGGAGAGTGATGGAGAGCTGCATCAGATGACCTGGCCTCCACAATCACCCGACCTCAACCAATTGAGATGGTTTGGGATGAGTTGGACAGCAGAGTGAAGGAAAAGTAGCCAACAAGTGCTCAGCATATGTGGGAACTCCTTCAAGACTGTTGGAAAAGCATTCCTCATGAAGCTGGTTGAGAGAATGCCAAGAGTGTGCAAAGCTGTCATCAAGGCAAAGGGTGGCTACTTTGAAGAATATCAAATATAAAATGTATTTGTTTTACACTTTTTTGGTTACTAAATGATTCCATATATGTTATTTCATAGTTTTGATGTCTTCACTATTATTCTACAATGTAGAAAATAGTAACAATTAAACAAAAACCCTGGAATGAGTAGGTGTGTTCAAACTTTTGACTGGTACTGTATATAAGAGAAAAGTGTAATTCATAACTTCACCATGATCAAAGCAATTTTCAATGTCTGCTTTTTTTTTTTACTCATCTACCAATAGGTGCCCTTCTTTGCAAGGCATTGGGAAACCTTTGCGGTTGAATCTTACCTTACAGATAATTGTATGTGTGGGGTACAGAGATGAGATAGTCATTCAAAAATCATGTTAAACACTATTATCAAATCAAATCACATTTTATTTGTCACATGCGCCGAATACAACAGGTATAGACCTTACCGCAAAATGCTTACTTACAAGCCCTTAACCAACAATGCAGTTCTGTCATGACTTCCGCAGAGGCTGCCTCCCCTCCTTGTTTGGGCAGGTTTCGGCGTTCGGCGTTGCCAGGGTAGTATTTTCCCCTGTGCCTGAGTTTTGTTGTCGCATGCTTGCGCAACTGTTTATCGACGGAATAAACTCTTTGGATGCGTATTACTCTCCTGCGCCTGACTCCTTCTATCACACGCATCACAGAATCACCCACCCGCTATGGAGTCAGCGGGAGAAGAGTGCATGCCTGGAGTCGTGGCACGGGTCCAGGAGCACTCCAGCTAGGGGGAAGGGTTCTTCTTCGCCTGGAGAGGAACAGACCCGATCTGTCGAGATCAGCTGGTCAACCGGATCCAGCCACCTACACCCCAGCACCAGGAGGGATCAAGATATCCCGACCACAGGCGTTTGAGGGGACAGCGGCGCTGTGCATGGGATTCCTCCTCCAATTGGAGCTTTACTTCACCAGCATCAGGCCGGCACCATCAGAGCGGAGGAAGGTGTCTGTCCTCGTTTCCTGCCTCTGTGGGAAAGCCCTGGAGTGGACCAACGCGGTGTGGAACGAAGGAGGAGCTGCGTTGGAGGGCTACAGGGAGTTCGCTCGCCTCTTTTGGGCGGTATTCGACGCAGGCGGGTGAGCGACTGGTCCACCTGAGGCATGGGACGAGGACCGCGCAGGACTTCGCGTTGGAGAACCGGATGCTGGCAGCGGAATCCAGGTGGAACGAGCGGGCCCTGATCGACCATTTCCGGTGCCATCTGCGGGAGGACGTCCGACGGGAGCTAGCCTGCCGGGACACCATGTTGTCCTTCGATAAACTGGTAGACATGGCCATTCGGTTGGACAACCTTCTGGCAGCCAGAGGATGTCCTGGTAGGGGTCTGCCTGTTTCCACCCCAGAAGACTCGGACCTCGAGCCGATGGAGCTGGGTGGAGCCCCTGGCCGAGAGCGACAGTGCCACTCTGGTGGCACGAAGGGACAATCCACCACACGTCGTAGTCAACGTTCTTTTAGGCCTGGAGGCGGCAGGCAGGGCACTCACGCATCACCCCAGGTATCGAACACCCACACTCGTTCAGAGCCCTCTGCTGCGCACTGTAAAATACTTGTCTCCTTTCCTGAGCACATGGATGTTCCCCTGTGTAAGGTGCTAGTCGATTCAGGCGCAGCTGGGAACTTTATGGACAGGGCATTTGCACACCGTATAGGCATTCCATTGATTCCCCTATCCATTCCACGCCCCATCAGAGCACTTAGTAGTCGACCATTAGGGCCCGGGTTGGTTAAGAAAGCTACTGCACCAGTCACCATGATTACCCAGGAGAATTATTGTGAGCAGGTGACTTTTTTCCATTATTGAGTCTCCTGCTTTGCCTGTGGTATTAGGTATCCCTTGGCTAGCACTCCACAACCCCACCTTTTCATGGCCGCAGAGGGTTCTCATGGGGTGGTCGCGAGAGTGTCAGGGTAGGCGTCTAGGTGTTTCCGTTGGTGCAACCATGGTGGAAAGTCCAGACAGTACCTCCACTGTGCGCGTCCCCCCTGAATACCTAGATCTGGCGCAAGCATTCTCTAAAACGCAGGCTACTAAATTACCACCTCATCGGGCGGGGGATTGCGCGATAAACCTCCGGGTAGACGCTGTACCTCCCAGGATTCATATATACCCCCTGTCACATGCTGAAACGGTGGCTATGGAAACACGTCACCGAGTCCCTGCGCCAGGGGTATATACGTCCCTCCACTTCACCCACCTCCTCGAGTTTCTTCTTTGTGAAGAAGAAGGACGGAGGTCTGCGCCCGTGCATTGATTATCGACCACTGAACAGGGAGACGATAAGATTTAGTTATCCTCTCCCCCTCATTCCTTCAGTGATTGAATCAATGCATGGGGCGCACTTCTTCACCAAATTAGATCTCAGGAGTGCGTACAACCTGGTGTGTATCCGAGAGGGAGATGAGTGGAAGACAGCATTCAGCACAACCACGGGGCATTATGAATACCTGGTGATGCCCTATGGTTTGATGAATGCTCCCTCAGTTTTCCAGTCCTTTGTGAATGAGGTGTTTCGGGACATGCTTGGTCACGGTGTAATGGTCTACATCGATGACATCCTGGTGTATTCCGCTATGCGTGCCGAGCTTGTGTCCCTGGTTCGCAAGGTGCTGGTCCGACTGTTGGAAAATTACCTTTATGCTAAGGCAGAGAAGTTTATGTTTTTCCAGCAGTCCGTCTCCTTCCTTGGATATCGCATTTCCACCTCAGGTGTGGAGATGGAGGGAGATCGCATTTCAGCCGTGCGTAATTGGCCGACTCCAACCGCGGTTAAGGAGGTGCAGCGCTTCCTTGGCTTTGCCAACTATTATCTGAGATTTATCCGGGGCTTTGGCAAGGTCGCAGCTCCCATTACCTCCCTGTTGAAGGGTGGGCTGTCCCGGCTCCGCTGGTCTGCAAACTGCAGGGTCTGTTCACCTCAGCCCCAGTACTGGCCCACCCCGATTCATCATTACCGTTCGTAGTGGAGGTGGATGCGTCCGAGGTTGGGATAGGAGCTGTCCTGTCTCAACGCACGGGTACGCCGCCCAAGCTCCGTCCCTGTGCGTTCTTTTCGAAGAAGCTCAGCCCGGCGGAGCAGAACTACGTACCGCTGGGTTCCACCCCGAGAGAAATGGGCAGGTGGAAGGGGTAAATCAGGACGTGGGTAGGTTCCTGCAGTCCTACTGCCAGGACTGGCCGGGGGAGTGGTCAGTGTTCTTGCCATGGGCAGAATATGCCCAGAACTCTCTCCGCCACTCATCCACTAACCTAACGCCTTTCCAGTGTGTTCTAGGTTACCAACCGGTTCTGGCACCGTGGCACCAGAGCCAGACCGAGGCTCCTGCGGTGGATGACTGGTTTCGGCTCGTGGAGGAGACGTGGGATACTGCCCACGTTACCCTCCAACGCGCAGCGCGTCGTCAGAAGGCAAACACTGACCGCCACCGCAGTGAGGCCCCCCGTCTTTGTACCGGGGGATCGGGTCTGGCTCTTGACCCGGAATCTGCCCCTCTGCCTGCCCTGCTGGAAGCTGTGCCCGCGGTTTGTGGGGCCGTTCAATGTCCTGAGGAGAGTCAACGAGGTCACATATAGGTTATTACTTCCCCCTGATTACCATATTAACCCCTCGTTTCATGTGTCTCTCCTCAGGCCGGTGGTAGCTGGTCCGCTCCAGGAGTCTGAGGTGCGGGAGGTCCCTCCACCTCCTCTGGACATTGAGGGGGCCCCGGCGTACCTCGGTCCGTTCCATCCTGGATTCGAGGCGTCGGGTGGGGGGCCTTCAGTACCTCGTGGAGTGGGAGGGGTACGGTCCGGATGAACGGTGCTGGGTCCCGGTGATGGATATCCTCGATCCCTCCATGTTACGGGTTTTCCGGGGTCGGCGCGCTGCTGGAGCTGCACGTCAAGGGTGGGGGGTGGGGGTACTGTCACGACTTCCGCCGAGGCTGCCTCCCCTCCTTGTTCGGGCAGGTTTCGGCGTTCTCACCGGCTTACTAGCTGCTGCCAATCCATTTATCATCACTCCACTTGTCTTGTCTAATTAATCACACACACCTGGTCCTTATCCCCAATTAGTCATTGTATAAGTGTTCCCTCTGCTTCCTTGTCTGTGTGGGTGATTGTTTGTAGTGAGCTGTGTGTAGCTCAGTTGAGCTACCCTTACCTTGTTGTTGCCAGGGTAGTATTTTCCCCTGTGCCTGAGTTTTGTTGTCGCATGCTTGCATAACTGTTTATCGACGGAATAAACTCTTTGGATGCGTATTACTCTCCTGCGCCTGACTCCTTCTATCAAATGCATTACAGGCTTGCCATAACAAAGGGGTTGAATATTTATTGACTCATAACAGTTCAGCTTTTATTTTTAATTAATTTGTAAAAATGTCTAAAAACATAATTCCACTTTGACATTATGGGGCATTGTGTGTAGGTCAGTGACACAAAATCACAATTTAATCAATTTTAAATTCAGGCTGTGACACTGCAAAAGTTGTGCGAATACTTTCTGAAGGCACTGTATGTCAGTTACTGATAGTCAGTCAATTAGCCCATGTCAGCTACATTTTTTTAGATTGCTAAGTTAGTTTAGCGGTCAGCTATCTAAACTTGTTATCATTGTCAAATTACCAACGGAGGGCCCCATTGATTTTGTTAGTCAGTCTCCCTTAGATATCATTTTAAAAACTGCTAATATCTTTCTACAATTTATGCAAGTTGTGTAGAATTGCAGGAAAATTGCTGTAAAACAGCTCATTTTCCTCTCTGCCCCATGTTAAAATGAGTAGACTAGCATGAAATTATTTTAAAAATTGCAAAATCTTCTCTCTGCCCCATGGCAAAATATGTAGAATTGCAGTAAACCTGCTTTGAAACTGCAACATTTTTCGCTGTGAAGACAGGGGCCACTAAAATGAGGAGCTGTATCTCAGCCTGGTCCCCAGGGAGACTGGAAGAAGACTGGGTAGCAGAAAGATGATTCATTTACAGTAGAACTTATGCATATCGCTCTCAGCTCCTGTTCTTAATTAATGCAGACCAGTAATCATTTATTTATCTGTACTCTGCTTTTCATGTGCTTTAAAAAAAATGGTTGGTAACAACTTTTCCTAACAAGACTTTGGTATGTGCATTAAGAAGATATACACATTTGCTCAATGTCTCTTTTTAACATAGTTCAAAAAGATTCCTTCATTTAAAAATATAAATCATTTCATTTGATTTATATGTCATGTATATGCTAAATTCTTTCATTACTTTACGTAACTAATTAACTAGTTATGTGCTACTTTATACATGTATTTCTTATACTGATTCGCCATTAAGGGACTGTCAAATGTTTAATTAAAAAAGGAGATTAAAATGATTTCATCATGATCAAATATTAATACAGGGGGCAGGATCATTTCTCACAGCCCTTCATAATAAGTTCAGTTGTCAAGGAGATTCATCACCCGTGTCCTCTGTAAGGAGGAGAGTTGATCATTTTCTGAAACAACATAAAGATCAAGTGTCAGACCACTGCAGTTATTCTAATCTATGTTCACTTACCTGTTGGAACATTTCTCTATTAGCCCAATCAGTGATGTAGTGGTAAAGAAAAAGGTAGGTAAACGCTAATCGCCGTTCACGGTGAATAAAGTAACTGTCCCTATATTTTCTGTGTTGAATGGATGGCATGTTTTCCGTGATGGCGTTTACCCTCCACTACACCAATGATAGCTAGGGGAAAACAGTCAGTTGAGCTTTGCCAATATGCTTTATTTTTATTCGATTTGTGAGCTTGTCAAGCATGGTTTGTTTGCTGTCACTGAATCCTGTCACTCTACAAGGTTTACATCCCAACACTGACACTGACGATGCTACCGGAAAAACAATAAAGCCAACTAACTACATACAAATAAAATGTATTATTCATGCACTATAGAGTATATTGTCTAACAAAAGGTAATACTGTTAATTATGTATTGGTAGGCATTGTGTTTTTATACACCCTTAGGCTTCCACAGCGAAGATATTCATGCACTTCGTTGTAACATGCGACTCAGCATTCAATTACATACAGTACATATCAATAAAGGCAACATCTTGCAGTTATACCTCCTGAATGTATTCAATCTCCTTCATGCACACATATTTGGACATTATTTGATCCTCATTGCAGAGCACTTCAGTATGCAACTCAGTGTCCTATGACAGAGTGTAGAGTTACAGCAAAGTGATATCTTTGAATGGACAGGAACCTGATACACTGGCTCTCTGGTTTCTCTCTGGATACCAGGTCTGAAAGCACAGCTCACTTTTACTTTTCCGTACACCTTTCAGGTATGAGGGCGGGGTTGTGTTTTCTGGTGATGCGACAAGGGGGTCTATATTTAGCCCTGTCATAGCATGTGGGGTGTTACTGGAGCAGGACACTAGTGAGATACACCAGTCATCAGGAAACAAGGATCTGTCCTGTTATTGTACTACAGGATGATACAAATCTGGCCGTTAATTATTTACACAGGCCCAGGGTCTTAGTTGGTGGGAGTGGCAGGGGGCGTGGCAATTGCTGCGGTCGGCCCGTCAGCGCGGCTGAATTTTAGAGAGAACTTTAGCGGTGTAAAGAAATGTTTGCATTTTTAAGCCAATTTCCTTAAATTCTACAAATTTCTCCGTGGAGCTTTGAGAAATGTTTGCAGTTTTAAAGCTCATTTACTGCAATTATATGCATTTTGCAATGGCTAATGCTGTGTTCTTTTGCTCAAACATAGTAACAAAATCAATCATGCTAAATTCATTATTTTTTCAATTTTCAACTCTCATTGACTGTCTAGCTTTAATTTTGATGATTCTTAGTCCTCAAAGATTATATTATAGGGTGTCCAATCAAAAACACATCTTTTGACCAATGGGTAAAATAATAGGGCTGAGAATTGCCATGGACCTCATGATACGATATTATCACAAATCACATCAAATCAAATTGTATTGGTCGCATACACATACAGTATTTAGCCGATGTTATTGCCGGTGTAGCAAAATGCTTGTGTTCCTAGCTACAACAGTGCAGTAATATCTAACAATACACACAAATCTAAAAGTAAAATAATGGAATTAAGAAATGTTGTAGTATAAATATACATACAGGTATATACAGTATATACAGTGCATTCTGAAAGTATTCAGACCCTTTGACTTTTTTCACATTTTGTTACATTACAGTCTTATTCTAAAATGGATTAAATTGTTTTTCCCTCCTCATCAATCTATACCACATAATGACAAAGCAAAAACAGGTTTTTAGAAATGTTTGCTAATGTATTAAAAATAAAAAAAAGTATTCAGACCCTTTACTCAGTACTTTGGTGAAGCACAATATTTCGAGTCTCATAGCAAAGGGTCTGAATACTTATGTATTCTTTTACATTTTTTAGAAATTAGCAAACATTTCTAAAAACCTGTTTTCGCTTTGTCATTATGGGGTATAGTGTGTAGATTGATGAGGAAAAAATGTATTTAATCAATTTTAGAATAAGGCTGTAACATAAAAATGTGGAAAATGGGAAGGGGTCTGAATACTTTTTGAATGCACTGTATACATATGAAATGGGTAAAACAGTATGTAAACATTATTAAAGTGACCAGTGTTCCATGTCTATGTACATAGGGCAACAGCCTCTAAGGTGCAGGGTTGAGTAACCGGGTGGTAGCTAGTGACAGCACCTAAGTTCAGGGCAGGGTACTGGGTGGAGGCCGGCTAGTAATGGCTATTTAACAGTCTAATGGCCTTGAGATAGAAGCTGTTTTTCAGTCTCTCGTGCCAGCTTTGATGCACCTGTACTGACCTCGCCTTATGGATGATAACGGGGTGAACAGGCCGTGGCTCGGGTGGCTGAGGTCCTTGATGATCTTCTTGGATTTCCTTTGGCACCGGGTGCTGTCCTGGAGGGCAGGCAGTGTGCCCCCAGTGATGTGTTGGGCAGACCGCGCCACCCTCTGGAGAGCCCTGCGGTTGCGGATGGTGCAGTTGCCTTACCAGGCAGTGATACAGCCCGACAGGATGCTCTCAATGGTGCATCTGTAAAGGTTTGTGAGGGTCTTAGGGGCCAAGACAAATTTATTCAGCCTCCTGAGGCTGAAGAGAAGCTGTTGCACCTTCTTCACCACACTGTCTGTGTGGGTGGACCATTTTAGATTGTCAGTGATGTGTATGCTGAGGACCTTGAAGCTTTTCACCTTATCCAATGAGGCCCTGTCGATGTGGATGGGGGCGTGCTCCCTCTGCTGTCTCCTGAAGTCCACGATCAGCTCCTTCATTTCATTGAGGTTGAGGGAGAGGTTATTTTCCTGGCACCACTCCGCCAGGGCCCTCACCTCCTCTCTGTAGTCTGTCTCATCATTGTTGGTAATCAGGCCTACCACTGTTGTGTCGTCTGCAAACTTGATGATTGAGTTGGAGGCGTGCGTGGCCACACAGTCATGGGTGAACAGGGAGTACAGGAGGGGACTCCACTTTGTCAATGTACTGACGTTTTGCCTGTTTGATTGCCTTACAGAGTGCATAACTGTACTGTTTGTATTTGACCATATTCCCAGTCACCTTACCGTGGTTAAATGCAGTGGTTCGCACTTTCAGTTTTGCGCGAATGCTGCCATCTATCCACAACACTTAGGTGCCGATACGATATGTATTGCGATTCTCACAATTCTCACAATTCTATATGTATTGCGATTTGATACTGTGATTTTATTGTGATTTGATGTTCCAAATAAGTGCTGAAAAAAAGTGCAAAAAACAACAACAAAAATCTCCCTATTTAAAAATAAGATGAAGAACAAGCTATGAAGGAAAAATACTGGAGTTTTGGTGCAGGTTCAGCCGAATATTGTGATATTGTCAAAATGATAAGATACGATATATCGTCAAAAAGAAAATCCCAATATGTAACTGTATCTATTTTTTCCCCATCACTATACAGTTAGTTATATGTTAATTGTGTAGATACTCCTCTAAGAAAACCAATGCTCCAAACTTCATGTCTCTATCACAATCCATTCAAAAATTATTTCAGTTTTTACCCTTGTAGGCTGGCCAAAATTAGAGTGACTAAATCAATGGAGGCCAGAGAAACTAGTGGTTAAAAATCTGGGAAAAAAGCATTGCGTCAGCTAGGCTGGATGCTGTGCGAGAATTAAGGCCAACTGACAGGCTCACCGTTGAACTCATCTTTTTCTCGAAACCGGAGGACATAAAACAATATAGAGGCAAGATAGATATCGATTTTGAGACATGACATGCAGTATTTTCATATTTTAGTATACACTTTTCATAATAATGTGAAGATTTTTCGAAAATTTCTCACAAAATACGAGAGTATCTCTGTGAAATGTCAATGGAGACTTGAGCATACCGCAAGTTTTTTTATTTTCAAAGCCTTTTACATTTAATTCAGTTAATGTCATGCTAATTTTGCAGACAACCACCACAACATTTAAAATCCACAAAAGTTACTGCAAGAAAGCGGCACCGTGCTTATTATCGGATGTATTAGATTACGAAATCTGACTTTTTTCATATAATGTTAATGATATGTTAGAGAAAGACCACACTGAATGATTCAGAACATGAAGAATAATATTTGTCTTGGTAAAGTGTATTTTAGAAGGTAAGGAAGTGAAATTTCATCACCAAAGCGCGTTTTCACCCACTCTGGGCAGAGTCCAAATCCCTGAGTCCTATCGTTATAATGACTATACACACTCTGCTTCAAGTGCTCCATTTCAGTTTATTTTACAAAACACTTGAGCAAGACCTTTACAACTTTTACACATGGTTGTTATGGTGGCATTCCCTCAGAAGATGAATGTTAGTCCAAAAGGTTATTATGGGCTGTGAACTGCAACTACAACTAATACATCAAGGTAAAGGTTTAGAGTGCTCACACCAATGTGTCCTAGAATTGAAATCATCAATTCTTTTTCTAGACGATGAAAATCTAAATATAACCCCAGCAATTGTGAAAATG
>NC_139994.1:20174517-20300261 GCF_964263955.1 Coregonus lavaretus
GGTTGTCCAGGTCAAAGCCCCTTTTCATAAAGTGTCTCAGGGTAGGAATGCTGCTCTATGATCAGGTCCCCCCTGACCATGAAATTAAATTCATTATGATCTTAAAAGGCTAAACTGATCCTAATCACCCCCCCTACTCTGAGACGCTTTATGAATACAGGCCCAGGCCATTAAGTTCTGACTTTGGGGACAGTCTGAGCCACAGCTGGGAAATGGAACTGGTCTTCAGACAACTGTTCCACTCATTAATGGAGTATTTCACCCTTATGATGACTGTACCAGCCATAGAGGTACCATACAATACTGTTCTGTATAACTCTGTGGTACTGGCCGTCTCAACCACCTTAGTGTTAAAAGGTCACAGAGTAGGATAAGGATACTGTATACTCCTCTCAGTAAATAAGTATTGTGAAATAGGATGGACAGAAGGCATGAAGGCACCAGAGTAAATGAACCTTTCAGTACCACAGCATTAAGCTGAGTCCCTGCTATAATGTTCAGCCATAAAGTCCTCTGTGAACTTCCTTGTCTAACACCCTGTAATACCACAGGCCTTTACCTTGTCTAACGCCCTGTAATACCACAGTCCTTTACCTTGTCTACCATGCTGCAATACCACAGTACTTTACCTTGTCTAACGCCCTGTAATACCACAGGCCTTTACCTTGTCTAACGCCCTGTAATACCACAGTCCTTTACCTTGTCTACCATGTTGCAATACCACAGTACTTTACCTTCTCTAACGCCCTGTAATACCACAGTGTGACACTCTGGCTCTAGGACTTTTGTATGTGAGCTAGAGTGTATGTTGTTTTGTTGGGGATTTGGGTGTTTTTCTATGTTGGTAGTTCTGTCGGGTGTATTTCTATGTTTGCAGGTCTGTGGGTTGTTTTTCTAGGTGGTTGTATGTTGTAGTCAATGACTCCCAATCGGAGGTAACGAGTGTCAGCTGTCGGCTCGTTATCTCTGATTGGGAGCCATATTTAAACTGTCAGTTTTCACCTTTGTTTTGTGGGTTATTGTTCCTGTTCCAGTGTTCTATGTTCTATGTTCTGTCGGTGTCACAGAGGACTTCACGTATCGTCATTTGTTGTTTTCTCGTGTTGTGCTTTATTTAATAAAAGTCATCATGTTCACTCGCAACGCTGCGCATTGGTCCGCTCCTTTAGACCACCGTGGACAGAAGAACCCACCATAAAAGGACCAAGCAGCGCGTCCAGGAGCAAAGGGTCTGGACATGGGAGGAACTGTTGGACGGTAAAGGGTCCTGGACTTGGGAGGAGATCCTGGACGGTATGGATCGCCGACCATGGAGCGAGACGGTGGAGAGGCGACGACGAGAGGAGCAACGGCGGCAGCAGGTTTTTCGTCGGAAGGACGAGAGGCAACCCCAAGAAATTTTTTGGGGGGGGCACATGGCTTGGGCAGCTGGGCAGCAGGAGGCTGCCACAGGGAGAAAAGGAGAGAAGGCTAACGGAGTACGGGAGCCATTGGCGAGTGGAAGGAGGGAAGTGTGTGTGGCACGGCGTGAAGGACTGATGTGTGTTGCCAGTCCGGTCCGGCCCGTTCCTGATCCTCGGTTGAGGCCAGTGGTGTGTGTTCCCGGTACGGACCGGCCTGTTCCTACTCCAAGCACCAGGTCCACGGTGTGCTACGCCAGTCCGGTCCGGCCTATTCCGGCCACTCGCACCAGGGATGCGGTGCGCGTCGCCAGCCCGGCCCGGCCTGTTCCGGCCACTCGCACCAGGGATACGGTGCGCGTCGCCAGCTCAGCCCGGCCTGTTCCTACTCCACGCACCAGGGATACGGTGCGCTTCGCCAGCCCAGTCCGGCCTGTTCCTACTCCACGCACCAGGGATACGGTGCGCTTCGCCAGCCCGGTCCGGCCTGTTCCGGCCACTCGCACCAGGGATACGGTGCGCGTCGCCAGCCCAGCCCGGCCTGTTCCTGCTCTCCGCACTAGGCGTGAGGTGAGTCCCCAGGGTCCAGCATGCCCTGTTCCGGCTCCCCGCACTAGGCGTTATGGGAGTCCCCAGGGTCCAGCATGCCCTGTTCCGACTCCCCGCACTAGCCCTGAGATGCGTGTCCTCAGCCCGGTACCTCCAGTTCCGGCACCACGCATCAGGCCTGCGGTGCGTCCCCAGGGCCAAGCATGCCCTGTTGCTGCTTCCCGCACTAGCCCTGAGATGCGTGTCCTCAGCCCGGTACCTCCAGTTCCGGCACCACGCATCAGGCCTACGGTGCGTCCCCAGGGTCCAGCATGCCCTGTTGCTTCTCCCCGCACTAGCCCTGAGATGCGTGTCCTCAGCCCGGTACCTCCTGTTCCGGCACCACGCACCAGGCCTACGATGCGCCTCAGACGGCCAGAGTCTGCCGTCTGCCCAACGGGGCCTGAACTGCCCGTCTGCCCAAAGCCTGCAAAGCCGCCCGTCTGCCATGAGCCATCAGAGCCGTCCGCCAGACCGGAGCCGCTAGAGCCTTCCGCCAGACAGGATCAGCCAGAGCCTTCTGCCAGACAGGATCAGCCAGAGCCTTCTGCCAGACAGGATCAGCCAGAGCCTTCTGCCAGACAGGATCAGCCAGAGCCTTCTGCCAGACAGGATCAGCCAGAGCCTTCCGCCAGACAGGATCAGCCAGATCCGTCAGTCGGCCATGAGCAGCCAGATCCGTCAGCCAGCCATGAGCAGCCAGATCCGTCAGCCAGCCATGAGCAGCCAGATCCGTCAGCCAGCCATGAGCAGCCAGATCCGTCAGCCAGCCATGAGCAGCCAGATCCGTCAGCCAGCCATGAGCAGCCAGATCCGTCAGCCAGCCATGAGCAGCCAGATCCGTCAGCCAGCCATGAGCCGTCCGGCCAGGATCCGCCAGAGCCGTCCAGCCAGGATCCGCCAGAGCCGTCCAGCCGGGATCCGCCAGAGCCGTCCAGCCGGGATCCGCCAGAGCCGTCCAGCCGGGATCCGCCAGAGCCGTCCAGCCAGGATCCGCCAGCCAGCCAGGATCCGCCAGAGCCAGCCAGCCAGGATCCGCCATTTAGTCAGGTGCTGCCCCTTAGCTCGGTGTTGCTCCTTATCCTGGTGCTGTCCCTTATCCTGGTGCTGTCCCTTAGCCTGGTACTGCCCCTTAGTCCGGTACTGCCCCTTAGTCCGGTACTGCCCCGTAGTCCGGTGCTGCCCCTTAGTCCGGTGCTGCCCCTTATCCCGGTGCTGCCCCTTATCCCGGTGCTGCCCCTTATCCCGGTGCTGCCCCTTAGGCCGATGCTGCCCCTTAGTCCGGTGTTGCCCCTTAGTCCAGGTGGGGTTAGTTGGAGGGTGGTCATTGGGAGGAGGCTACCGAAGCAGGTTGTGACTGTGGTGGGGTGGGGATCACGACCGGGGCCAGAGCCGCCACCGTGGACAGACGCCCACCCAGACCCTCCCCTAGTCCTGATGTTGGTGCGCCCGGAGTTCGCACCTTTAGGGGGGGGTACTGTGACACTCTGGCTCTAGGACTTTTGTATGTGAGCTAGAGTGTATGTTGTTTTGTTGGGGATTTGGGTGTTTTTCTATGTTGGTAGTTCTGTCGGGTGTATTTCTATGTTTGCAGGTCTGTGGGTTGTTTTTCTAGGTGGTTGTATGTTGTAGTCAATGACTCCCAATCGGAGGTAACGAGTGTCAGCTGTCGGCTCGTTATCTCTGATTGGGAGCCATATTTAAACTGTCAGTTTTCACCTTTGTTTTGTGGGTTATTGTTCCTGTTCCAGTGTTCTATGTTCTGTCGGTGTCACAGAGGACTTCACGTATCGTCATTTGTTGTTTTCTCGTGTTGTGCTTTATTTAATAAAAGTCATCATGTTCACTCGCAACGCTGCGCATTGGTCCGCTCCTTTAGACGATCGTGACACACAGTCCTTTACCTTGTCTAACGCCCTGTAATACCACAGGCCTTTACATTGTCTAACGCCCTGTAATACCACAGTACTTTACCTTGTCTAATGCCCTGTAATACCACAGTCCTTTACCTTGTCTACCACGCTGCAATACCACAGTACTTTACCTTGTCTAACGCCCTGTAATACCACAGGCCTTTACCTTGTCTAACGCCCTGTAATACCACAGTACTTTACCTTGTCTAACGCCCTGTAATACCACAGGCCTTTACCTTGTCTAACGCCCTGTAATACCACAGTACTTTACCTTGTCTACCACGCTGCAATACCACAGTACTTTACCTTGTCTAACTCCCTGTAATACCACAGGCCTTTACCTTGTCTAACGCCCTGTAATACCACAGGCCTTTACCTTGTCTAACGCCCTGTAATACCACAGTACTTTACCTTGTCTAATGCCCTGTAATACCACAGTCCTTTACCTTGTCTACCACGCTGCAATACCACAGTACTTTACATTTGTCTAACGCCCTGTAATATCACAGTCCTGCTAACTGTGTACTTTGCTTTTTCCTGGGTGTGTCTGAAATGGCACCTTATTCCCTATATTGTGCATTACAGTTGACCAGGACTGGGCCCTGCTATGTAAGGAATAGGGTGCAATTCGGGACACAGACAGCCCCTGTCTGAATTACTAAACTCTCTACAGGTTCACCATGTGAACAGATCAGCCTCTCGTCTGGCAAGCAGCGGACAAGCTAACCAAGGTTAGGTTTTAAAAACAGGGTTAGGAAAACCTGAACAGAGCCGTCCTGTATCCCCCCTCCTGTTCTATTCACAGTGATTAAATCAATTGTGAGTGCATAGCTTCGCTCTGAGCCCTGTGCTGCAGGAGAGGAGTGATAGTGTCAGTCTGCTGATTTCTCGTCTCGCTGAGTCACCCGGCGCGCCGCGCTGCTGAGCCAACCACTTACCGGATCCACAGGAAGCACATCAAACCTGGGCTTTATGAAAGGGGAGACAGAGGGAGAGAACCTGGGGTTTAGAGAGGGAGAACTACGGAGGGAACTGGGCAGGTGGCAAGATCAATAAGGAGAACGAGAGAGTAAAAAAGCAGGGGGGAAATAACATGTCTTTGTGTGGTTGCCTGGGTTATTGTGCTGGGCTGAAACTAGAGTAGAGGCAGAGGGCAGCCTTGTCACCATTTACACTGAATAACCTGGCAGGCTGAGGTCACCATTTACACTGAATAGCCTGGTAGGCTGAGGTCACCATTTTCACTGAATAACCTGACAGGCTGAGGTCACCATTTATACTGAATAACCTGGCAGGCTGAGGTCACCATTTACACTGAATAGCCTGGCAGGCTGAGGTCACCATTTACACTGAATAGCCTGGCAGGCTGAGGTCACCATTTACACTGAATAGCCTGGCAGGCTGAGGTCACCATTTACACTGAATAGCCTGGCAGGCTGAGGTCACCATTTACACAGAATAGCCTGGCAGGCTGAGGTCACCGTTTACATGGAATAGCCTGGCAGGCTGAGGTCACCGTTTACACGGAATAGCCTGGCAGGCTGAGGTCACTAGTTACATATAATCTGCCATGCTGTGGTCACCAGTTACACTGTATAGCCTGGAGTCAGAGGGGAGGCTTTGGTGCAATTAATCATTTTTAAATGGAGCTTTATAAGTAGACTTGTTCCATGTCTTTATTTAAGATTTTACATTACAGAGTGTTTCATTTGGTGGGCAGATCTCTGTTCTCTGGTTTATCCATGCAGGCCAAAGGAGGCGGTGTGTAATCAAGTAGCGGTATGTAATGTTGGAGAGTAATGACTGGGTGAAACTGAACCGGCACATGAGCCTAGATTAAGGGAATGAACGAGAGTTCATCGAGTTGTTCTGGTTCCCCACCAATCTCATTATCGACCACACACACTCTGGAAGGGGGAATGCCGCATGCACGCACGCACGATCACCCCACATACACACACACACACACACACACTGTAGGGGATGACACTTGGCGCTGTGCACCTGCTCCGCAGTAAGGCTGCTACAACACTACACTGACATGGCTGTAAAATCAAAGTACAAAGTTACAACAGAATCAAACAGAGGTACGTGGCAAAGTGGTATTGAAAAGAAAAAGAGTGTTTAAAAAAAAAGGAACCACAGAAAGAGGCAGGTGGGGAACAATGTAGGTATAACTAATCACATATTACCAGGTACCAGATCTCTGTTGCTTTCCTCTGTCCAGTAATATTGACTTCCATTCTCTCTAACTCTGTTTCAGATTACAGCTACTGCTGTACACACACACACACACACACACACACACACACACACACACACAAACACAAACACAAACACAAACACAAACACAAACACACACACAGCATCCCCCTTGAGCAGGTGACTTACACTGTGTGGTCTATGAGGTTCAGGACTGGGTGTATTTGCACACACACACACACACACACACACACACACACACACACACACCACTATGCACCAGAATGCCCAGGCCAGGTGAGTACAGTCCAGACCCCTGGTTGCAGGCAGAGCCGACTATCCAGGCTGTCATAATGATGAAATTATGCCTGGGTTCATTTAGCTGTTGCGGAAACCCTATTCCCTATATAATGCACTACATTTGACCAGGGCCCATAGGGCACTATATGGGGAATAGGGTGCCATTTGGGACACCCAAGGGAGAGCAGGGCCAGGTAGAGTTAATGGACTAGTGCCGGACACAGTGGGCTGTCGGCACACACTCACACTCACACACACAAACACAGTGGGGGTGTCGACTCAGCAACAAGCACCGGCGCCGGCTCTCTCTCCAGGATGCACCATTTTTATGACAATCTTTCCCAGGGCACAGAGAGGAGAGCATCAGACAGACCGGGGTGCCACCAGCTCCTAGACTGGATAGGGACGGATTTAGAGTTACGATAAATGTTTGGGAAACCATGGCCTATCCCATTTTAAGAGTTTTCAGATTGTTTTGATTCAGTCAGAGGGACTCTAGATCTTTATATCACTGTGTGTGAATGAATAAATAAATTAATGAATGAAATTGTATTTTCGTGTCAAATCACCAATTGGCAACCCATCCCTTATGGGATTAACTGACACATAAACAAACATTACAATAATTCACTGTGGTAATTCAGTGATAATTCTTCTTCCGGTGTTCTCTGCAGTGTGCATCGCATAAAGAGTGAAAAAAGGTAAAAAAAATCAATACATAATAGTAAATAAGATTATCCAAACAATAACTATATCCCTAGAGCAGTAAAATAATATACATAAATACATTTACGTCATTTAGCAGACGCTCTTATCCAGAGCGACTTACAGTTAGTGAATACATATTTTTTTAATACTGGCCCCCCGTGGGAATCGAACCCACAACCCTGGCGTTGCAAACGCCATGCTCTATCAACTGAGCTACATCCCTGCCGGCCATTCCCTCCCCTACCCTGGACAACGCTGGGCCAATTGTGCGCCGCCCATGAGTCTCCCGGTCGCGGCCGGCTGCGACAGAGCCTGGATTCAAACCAGGATCTCTAGTGGCACAGTTAGCACTGCGATGCAGTGCCTTAGACCACTGAGCCACTCAGGAGCTTAAATACATACACTACCGGTCAAAAGTTTTAGAACACCTACTCATTCAAGGGTTTTTCTTAATGTTTACTATTTTCTACATTGTAGAACAATAGTGAAGACATCAAAACTATGAAATAACATATGGAATCATGTAAATTAGTAACCAAAAAAGTGTTAAACAAATCAAAATATATTTTATATTTGAGATTCTTCAAATAGTCACCCTTTGCCTTGAAGACAGCTTTGCACACTCTTGGCATTCTCTCAACCAGCTTCTTGAAGTAGTCACCTGGGATGCATTTCAATTAACAGGTGTGCCTTGTTAAAAGTTAATTTGTGGAATTTCTTTCCTTCTTAATGTGTTTGAGCCAATCAGTTGTGTTGTGACAAAGCTGTATACAGAAGATAACCCTATTTGGTAAAAGACCAAGTCCATATTATGGCAAGAACAGCTCAAATAAGCAAAGAGAAACGACAGTCCATCATTACTTTAAGACATGAAGGTGAGTCAATACGGAACATTTCAAGAACATCGCAAAAACCATCAAGCGCTATGATGAAACTGGCTCTCATGAGGACCGCCACAGGAATGGAAGACCCAGAGTTACCTCTGCTGCAGAGGATAAGTTCATTAGAGTTACCAGCCTCAGAAATTGCAGCCCAAATAAATGCACCACAGAGTTCAAGTCACAGACACATCTCAATATCAACTGTTCAGAGGGGACTGTGTGAATCAGGCCTTCATGGTCGAATTATTGCAAAGAAACCACTACTAAAGGTCAACAATAAGAAGAAGAGACCTGCTTGGGCCAAGAAACATGAGCAATGGACATTAGATCAGTGGAAATGTGTCCTTTGGTCTGGAGTCCAAATTTGAGATTTTTGGTTCCAACCACCGTGTCTTTGTGAAACGCGGTGTGGGTGAACGGATGATCTCCGCATGTGTAGTTCCCACCGTAAAGCATGGAGGAGGAGGTGTTATGGTGTGGGGGTGCTTTGCTGGTGAACACTGTCCGTGATTTATTTAGAATTCAAGGCACACTTAATCAGCATGGCTACCACAGCATTCTGCAGCGATACGCCATCCCATCTGGTTTGGGCTTAGTGGGACTATCATTTGCTTTTCAACAGGACAATGACCCAACATACCTTCAGGCTGTGTAAGGGCTATTTTACCAAGAAGGAGAGTGATGGAGTGCTGCATCAGATGACCTGGCCTCCACAATCGCCCAACCTCAACCCAATTGAGATGGTTTGGGATGAGTCGGATGGCAGAGTGAAGGAAAAGCAGCCAACAAGTGCTCACCATATGTGGGAACTCCTTCAAGACTGTTGGAAAAGCATTCCAGGTGAAGCTGGTTGAGAGAATGCCAAGTGTGCAAAGCTGTCATCAAGGCAAAGGGTGGCTATATGAAGAATATCAAATATCAAATATATTTTGATTTGTTTAACACTTTTTCGGTTACTACATGATTCCATATGTGTTATTTCATAGTTTTGATGTCTTCACTATTATTCTACAATGTAGAAAATAGTAAAAATAAAGAAAAACCCTTGAATGAGTAGGTGTGTCCAAACTTTTGACGGGTACTGTACATACATACATACATACATACATACATACATACATACATACATATACACTGTATATATACACATACATACATACATACTTACATACATACATACATACAGATAAATAAATACAGAAAAATGAAACAGAAGGCATTTGAACCCAGTCTGGCACAAAGGGAAGATTCATGTGGGAGACAAGCCTATACACAATCTGTATACACACGTGCCATTTACCACATACAAGCTAAATATTTGTATAATTTAATTATAGGTAGCCCTTTTTCTTTTATTCCAGGCTTTATCTAAATATTCCGCAAACACAAATACACAATGGACAAAAAAACATTTCAGTTTCTCCTTATCGCTCAGCCACATAATGCCAGGATATACATTGGGGAAAAAAATGTATTTAGTCAGACACCAATTGTGCAAGTTCTCCCACTTAAAAAGATGAGAGAGGCCTGTAATTTTCATTATAGGTACACGTCAACTATGACAGACAAAATGAGAAAAAAAATTCCAGAAAATCACATTGTAGGATTTTTAATGAATTTATTTGCAAATTATGGTGGAAAATAAGTATTTGGTCAATAACAAAAGTTTCTCAATACTTTGTTATATACCCTTTGTTGGCAATGACACAGGTCAAACGTTTTCTGTAAGTCTTCACAAGGTTTTCACACACTGTTGCTGGTATTTTGGCCCATTCCTCCATGCAGATCTCCACTAGAGCAGTGATGTTTTGGGGCTGTCGCTGGGCAACACAGACTTTCAACTCCCTCCAAAGATTTTCTATGGGGTTGAGATCTGGAGACTGGCTAGGCCACTCCAGGACCTTGAAATGCTTCTTACGAAGCCACTCCTTCGTTGCCTGGGCGGTGTGTTTGGGATCATTGTCATGCTGAAAGACCCAGCCACGTTTCATCTTCAATGCCCTTGCTGATGGAAGGAGGTTTTCACTCAAAATCTCACAATACATGGCCCCATTCATTCTTTCCTTTACACGGATCAGTCGTCCTGGTCCCTTTGCATAAAAACAGCCCCAAAGCATGATGTTTCCACCCCCATGCTTCACAGTAGGTATGGTGTTCTTTGGATGCAACTCAGCATTCTTTGTCCTCCAAACACGACGAGTTGAGTTTTTACCAAAAAGTTCTATTTCGGTTTCATCTGACCATATGACATTCTCCCAATCCTCTTCTGGATCATCCAAATGCACTCTAGCAAACTTCAGACGGGCCTGGACAGGTACTGGCTTAAGCAGGGGGACACGTCTGGCACTGCAGGATTTGAGTCCCTGGCGGCGTAGTGTGTTACTGATGGTAGGCTTTGTTACTTTGGTCCCAGCTCTCTGCAGGTCATTCACTAGGTCCCCCCGTGTGGTTCTGGGATTTTTGCTCACCGTTCTTGTGATCATTTTGACCCCACGGGGTGAGATCTTGCGTGGAGCCCCAGATCGAGGGAGATTATCAGTGGTCTTGTATGTCTTCCTTTTCCTAATAATTGCTCCCACAGTTGATTTCTTCAAACCAAACTGCTTACCTATTGCAGATTCAGTCTTCCCAGCCTGGTGCAGGTCTACAATTTTGTTTCTGGTGTCCTTTGACAGCTCTTTGGTCTTGGCCATAGTGGAGTTTGGAGTGTGACTGTTTGAGGTTGTGGACAGGTGTCTTTTATACTGATAACAAGTTCAAACAGGTGCCATTAATACAGGTAACGAGTGGAGGACAGAGGAGCCTCTTAAAGAAGAAGTTACAGGTCTGTGAGAGCCAGAAATCTTGCTTGTTTGTAGGTGACCAAATACTTATTTTCCACCATAATTTGCAAATAAAGTTCATTAAAAATCCTACAATGTGATTTTCTGGGAAAAAAATTCTCAATTTGTCTGTCATAGTTGACGTGTACCTATGATGAAAATTACAGGCCTCTCTCATCTTTTTAAGTGGGAGAACTTGCACAATTGGTGGCTGACTAAATACTTTTTTTCCCCACTGTATATGGTGTGCTTTATGGAATAAGAGCAAGCGTATATCGTGGTAGAAAGGGCAATAGAGGATAAAATTAGTTTCATTCTCTATTTCTTCGAGGTCACAATAGTTACATAGTCTTTCTTCTTCCATTTCACCACAATACCGACCTGTTTCAATACACAGAGGCAATATCCCTGATCTTACCTGTGCACATAGCGATCTATTGCTTTTAGGTAGGATATGCATAATATATCTCTCACACACGAATTCACCCTTAATCAAACAAAAGGTTCTCAATTTGGGTTTATGATTAATCTCCTCCACCCATTTTCTTTCATTCAACATTTGTTTTTTAATAATATCTATGTCTCCCTTAATTTGGTTTTCGTACAGATGTTCACAGTCTGACTGTTGAAAAAGGTCAGACATTTCAGTTGCCCGGGCTCCCCCTATGGATAGATCCCATTGAAAAACTTTACTAGCTATTCTGGCAGTTGGCATATCCAACAGTCTATTCCAAAGTCTCACCATACACACCTTCCATCTCACTTCACAGGGTTCCCAGCCCATGTCCCCAGTTATTGCAAGTTTATAGGCCCTGTGTAGCTCTGTTGGTAGAGCATGGTGCTTGCAACGCCAGGGTTGTGGGTTCGATTCCCACGGGGGGCCAGTATGAAAAATAAATATAAAAAAACATGCACTCACTAACTGTAAGTCGCTCTGGATAAGAGCGTCTGCTAAATGACTAAAATGTAAAATGTAGGTGCAAACTTGTGGACCCCTAAAAAGTAACGTACTGCTCTGTTATGGACATGTTTGTTTTGTGTGTGTTCGTTGGTTCTTCTATCCTTGTGGGGACCTAAAGTCCCCACAAGGATAATAAAACAAGGAAAGGCTATTTTAAACTTAGGGGTTAGGTTTAGGGTTACAATTAGGGTTAGGGTTAGAATTAAGGTTAGGGAGAGGTTAAGGGGTGGTTTGTGGTTAGTGGTTAGGTTTAGGGTTAGGTTTAGTGGTTAGGTTTAGGTTTAGGTTTAGGTTTAGGTTTAGGATTTGGGTTAGGGTTAATGGTTAAGGTTAGGGTTGTGGTTAGAGAAAATAGGATTTTTAATGGCAATTAATTTTAGGTCCCCACGAGGATAGAAGACCATAACGTGTGTGTGTGTGTGTTAGTGGACCAGATCTGTCCTACCTGTCAGTGTAACGTACAGAGGAGGTGCACACACACACACACACACACACACACACACACACACACACACACACACACACACACACACACACACACAGACAGATTGACACAGAGGAAATTGAAGTGTCAGTATAAACCTGTAAACCTGTTTCAGCTCTGTGATGTCCTCCTCTGGCATGTGTTACTTCAGTCTACAATCTGGGACATATCAGAGAGGAGTACTTCCATAAATACTGCTCCTGATCATTAGCATTGGGTGAGGTACACCATCACTTCCTCTGTCCTTGTTATATGTTCTCTCAACTTTGGGATTTTTGCTCACCGTTCTTGTGATCATTTTGACCCCACGGGGTGAGATCTTGCGTGGAGCCCCAGATCGAGGGAGATTATCAGTGGTCTTGTATGTCTTCCATTTCCTAATAATTGCTCCCACAGTTGATTTCTTCAAACCAAGCTGCTTACCTATTGCAGATTCAGTCTTCCCAGCCTGGTGCAGGTCTACAATTTTGTTTCTGGTGTCCTTTGACAGCTCTTTGGTCTTGGCCATAGTGGAGTTTGGAGTGTGACTGTTTGAGGTTGTGGACAGGTGTCTTTTATACTGATAACAAGTTCAAACAGGTGCCATTAATACAGGTAACGAGTGGAGGACAGAGGAGCCTCTTAAAGAAGAAGTTACAGGTCTGTGAGAGCCAGAAATCTTGCTTGTTTGTAGGTGACCAAATACTTATTTTCCACCATAATTTGCAAATAAATTCATTAAAAATCCTACAATGTGATTTTCTGAATATTTTTTTCTCAATTTGTCTGTCATAGTTGACGTGTACCTATGATGAAAATTACAGGCCTCTCTCATCTTTTTAAGTGGGAGAACTTGCACAATTGGTGGCTGACTAAATACTTTTTTTCCCCACTGTACTTATTATGGATACAGTATGCTTACATTACTAGTTATCTTGTTGTTATTAGTTGTTGTTAGTTGTTATTAGTCCCATCCTTCAACTCCATTCAACACCACCCATCTATCTCTTAACACCATCGATATTGGATTTCTATTTGCCATATATTTTTCAACTGTACTGTGATGTTTTACAAAAGTTCTGAACCTTTCTATTCTCATGGTTTCTACAGACTGTAAATTGATAATATTTTTTTTTGCTAAAAGTATTATTATATTATTGATTGATTGACTATGACTTTTCAGATCACCCAGTACTGCTATCTGCAGGGTTAGCTCCAGGTAAATATTGCAATCCTTTAGCCATGCCAATCCTTACTCCTATATGCTTAATTTAAAGTTATTAATATAACTTTAATTGTTCTACAAATGTTGGGCTATATGTTTTGATGTTTAATACATTGTAAGGCTGCATGATGCGACTCTAATGATGATTTGAAAATAGTCGCTTGAAAGGCATGAGCTCTACTTTGTTTTTTTGCGCAGGCTGTATGCACTTCATCAGTCTCTCATTCACAATTTGACAAGCACTTGATAATGCCTCCAATTCCCGGCGGCATCCCCTTTGAAGATATTGGACGAACTGTCCACATTTTCTTTTCGTCAGCCAACAAGATGAGTAGGCCTAACAAACATCAAAAGCACTAACCTATT
The DNA here is from genome assembly GCF_964263955.1 of Coregonus lavaretus. Lineage (NCBI taxonomy): Eukaryota > Metazoa > Chordata > Actinopteri > Salmoniformes > Salmonidae > Coregonus > Coregonus lavaretus. The sequence goes on from NC_139994.1 coordinate 20,188,347, forward strand.
GAAAATGATCTTCCCCAAACTTGAAACTCACGCGCTGCTTATGTATACCAGTTAGGCTTTACATCCCTTGTAAAGCGGATTAATGTGCTTAATTTTAAGAAGTTATTTGGCAACTTTAGTTGTGTTAAAAACCTTATCAAAACATATACACTACCGGTCATACGTTTTAGAACACCTACTCATTCAAGAGTTTGTCTTTATTTTTACTATTTTCTACACTGTAGAATAATAGTGAAGACATCAAATCTATGAAATAACACATATGGAATCATGTAGTAACCCAAAAAGTGTTAAACAAATCAAAATATATTTTATATTTGAGATTCTTCAAATAGTCACCCTTTGCCTTGATGACAGCTTTGCCTTGATGATTTTGTAGATGTTGTATCTGTATCTCTGTCTCTGTTATGGGTTCACAGTTTATTCTCATATGTCTGTCCAGCTGACATGTCATCTTCAATGTTTTACACTGTGAAAGAACATTACTGAAGAGTTAATGTGAATACCCCTCAGAGGGTTTATAATAATAATAATAAGCCATTTAGCAGACGCTTTTATCCAAAGCGACTTACAGTCATGTGTGCATACATATTTTTTTTTTTTGTGTATGGGTGGTCCCGGGGATCGAACCCACTACCTTGGCGTTACAAGCGCCGTGCTCTACCAGCTGAGCTACAGAGGACCACGGGGGTTTAATGTGAATACCCCTCAGAGGGTTTAATGTGAATACCCCTCAGATGATTTAATGTGAATACCCCTCAGAGGGTCTCACTTTGTCTGCTGTGTGTGTGTGTGTATCTTATTCACACGATGTGATTCAGTCTTCAGTTTCCAACACACAGCTCTGACATTGATCACAGTGTCAATTCATATTGTCAGCCACAGAGTGGGTGTTGATATGCGAACTAATATAGCTTTGTTTCTCCTTAGCAAGTTACCAAGACATAATCATAAAATAAATATCTCTTGTATTTCATTTGATTAAAGGTTCAATACAGCTGTTTTTATTTTAATATCAAATCATTTCTGTGTAACAATTAAGTACCTTACTGTGATTGTTTTCGTTAAAGGTAGACTCAGCGATATGACCTAGATGCAGAAAGTAAAGGGCGAGGCTCAACTTCTCCGCTGTTTTGGTGCCCTGGCTACTACGCTCTAACAGCGTGAAGCGAACCCATGCACATGCGTAGATACTGTGTGACTGTGTGAGAGCAAAGTCTTGCATCTCGCTCATCTCAATATTTGTGTTGAGTCTACCTTTAAAATTGTCAAAAAGCAATTTCTCAAGCAATTATTTTGCTAGGACTGTCTGGGAGTGGTCTAAGTGGGGAGAGGAAACTGAAAACTAGCTGTTATTGGAAGAGAGGTTTGTAACTCTCTTTCTTATTGGTCTATTCACTAATTTACCGCCTGCTGTTGTCACCAGGCAGGCCAAAACTCCATCTCACCAAAACAGGCTGAAATTTCAGGCAGTCTTTTCAAATAGCTCTTACACTAAAAGGGCATTATCATCATTTTCACAATTTCACAGTATTATTCCAACCTCATAGTGTGGAAATATATATAAAGCACAGGAAAATCATGTTTTTGACCGCACTGGGCCTTTAAATAATCAAATGTATGTTGTTTGTATCAATCGTATAAACAGTGTAAGGCCATTTAAATGCATTTAACCTAGGGCTGTTGCGATGACCGTATTACCGCTTTCTATAGGCTAGGCCTACTATATTTATTTCTAAACTTTCCTAATATTAAGCACATTGCTTATCTTTACAACACGAGTATAGCCTACTTGGCTGGCATGAAAATGAACCATGGGAAAAGCGTCCTCCATTCACTATTTAAGTGCATAGATGACATGTATTTTTCCCCCGCTGCCCCTGTTTCGAGACAGGTGCATGATAATGGTCCATTCTAAATCAAAACAAATTTCACACATATATTATTTTGTACACTACCGTTCAAAAATTTTCGAAAACAAGGAAATTTCTTAGTGACCCCAATTTTTTTAACGGTAGTGTACAAAATAATATATGTGTGAAATTTGTTTTGATTTAGAATGGACCATTATCATGCACCTGTCTTGAAACAGGGGCAGCGGGAAAAAAAGTGCAAATAGTCCGGGTAGCCATGATTAGCTGTTTAGGAGTCTTATGGCTTGGGGGTAGAAGCTGTTGAGAAGTCTTTTGGACCTAGACTTGGCACTCCGGTACCGCTTGCCGTGCGGTAGCAGAGAGAACAGTCTATGACTAGGGTGGCTGGAGTCTTTGACAATTTTGAGGGCCTTCCTCTGACACTGCCTGGTATAGAGGTCCTGGATGGCAGGAAGCTTGGCCCCAGTGATGTACTGGGCCGTACGCACTACCCTCTGTATTGCCTTACGGTCGGAGGCCAAGCAGTTGCCATACCAGGCGGTGATGCAACCAGTCAGGATGCTCTCGATGGTGCAGCTGTATAATTTTTTGAGGATCTGAGGACCCATGCCAAATCTTTTCAGTCTCCTGAGGGGGAATAGGCTTTGTCGTGCCCTCTTCACGACTGTCTTGGTGTGTTTGGACCATGATAGTTCGTTGGTGATGTGGACACCAAGGAACTTGAAGCTCTCGACCTGTTCCACTACAGCCCCGTCGATTAGAATGGGGGCGTGCTCAGTCCTCTTTTTTTTCCTGTAGTCCACAATCATCTCCTTTGTCTTGGTCACGTTGAGGGAGAGGTTGTTAGCCTGGCACCACATGGCCAGGTCTCTGACCTCCTCCCTATAGGCTGTCTCATTGTTGTCGGTGATCAGGCCTACCACTGTTGTGTCGTCGGCAAACTTAATGATGGTGTTGGAGTCGTGCCTGGCCATGCAGTCATGGGTGAACAGAGAGTACAGGAGGGGACTGAGCACGCACCCCTGAGGGGCCCCTGTGTTGAGGATAAGTGTGGCAGATGTGTTGTTACCTACCCTTACCACCTGGGGTCGGCCCGTCAGGAAGTCCAGGATCCAGTTGCAGAGGGAGGTGTTTAGTCCCAGGATCCTTAGCTTAGTGATGAGCTTTGAGGGCACTATGGTGTTGAATGCTGAGCTGTAGTCAATGAATAGCATTCTCACGTAGGTGTTCCTCTTGTCCAGGTGGGAAAGGGCAGTGTGGTGTCCAATAGAGATTGCATCATCTGTGGATCTGTTGGGGCGGTATGCAAATTGGAGTGGGTCTAGGGTTTCTGGGATAATGGTGTTGTTGTGAGCCATGACCAGCCTTTCAAAGAACTTCATGGCTACAGACGTCAGTGCTACGGGTCGGTAGTAATTTAGGCATGTTATCTTAGAGTCCTGTGGCACGGGGACTATGGTGGTCTGTTTGAAACACGTTGGCATTACAGACTCAGTCAGGGACATGTTGAAAATGTCAGTGAAGACACTTGCCAGTTGGTCAGCACATGCTCGGAGTACACGTCCTGGTAATCCGTCTGGCCCTGCGGCCTTGTGAATGTTGACCTTACTCACATCGGCTACGGAGAGCGTGATCACATAGTCATCCGGAACAGCTGGTGCTCTCATGCATTCTTCAGTGTTGCTTGCCTCGAAACGAGCATAGAAGTGGTTTAGCTCGTCTGGAAGTCTTGTGTCACTGGGCAGCTCGCGGCTGTGCTTCCCTTTGTAGTCTGTAATAGTTTTCAAGCCCTGCCACATCCGACGAGCGTCAGAGCCGGTGTAGTACGATTCAATCTTAGTCCTGTATTGACTCTTTGCCTGTTTGATGGTTCGTCGGAGGGCATAGCGGGATTTCTTATAAGCGTCAGGGTTAGAGTCCCGCTCCTTGAAAGCGGCAGCTCTACCCTTTAGCTCATTGCGGATGTTGCCTGTAATCCATGGCTTCTGGTTGGGGTATGTACGTACGGTCACTGTGGGGACGACATCATCGATGCACTTATTGATGAAGCTAGTGACTGATGTGGTGTACTCCTCAATGCTATCTGAAGAATCCCGGAACATGTTCCAGTCTGTGCTAGCAAAACAGTCCTGTAGCTTAGCATCTGCGTCATCTGACCACTTTTTTATTAACCGAGTCACTGATGCTTCCTGCTTTAGTTTTTGCTTATAAGCAGGAATCAGGAGGATAGAGTTATGGTCAGATTTGCCAAATGGAGGGCGAGGGAGAGCTTTGTATGCGTCTCTGTGTGTGGAGTAAAGGTGGTCTAGAGTTTTTTTTTCTCTGGTTGCACATTTCACATGCTGGTAGAAATTAGGTAGAACTGATTTAAGGTTCCCTGCATTAAAGTCCCCGGCCACTAGGAGCGCTGCCTCTGGATGGGCGTTTTCCTGTTGACTTATGGCGTTATACAGCTCATTCAGTGCAATCTTAATGCCAGCATTGGTTTGTGGTGGTAAATAGACAGCTATGAAAAATATAGATGAAAACTCTCTTGGTAAATAGTGTGGTCTACAGCTTATCATAAGATACTCTACCTCAGGCGAGCAAAACCTCGAGACTTCCTTAGTATTTGATTTTGTGCACCAGCTGTTGTTTACAAATATACACAGACCGCCACCCCTTGTCTTACCGGAGTCAGCCGTTCTATCCTGCCGATGTAGCGTATAGCCCGCTAGTTGTATGTTGTCCATGTCGTCGTTCAGCCACGACTCGGTGAAACATAAGGTATTACAGTTTTTAATGTCCTGTTGGTAGGATAACCGTAATCTTAAGTCATCCAATTTATTGTCAAATGATTGAAGATTGGCTAATAGGATTGATGGGAGCGGCAGTTTACTCGCTCGCCGCCGGATCCTTACAAGGCACCCCGACCTACGTCCACGATATCTCCGTCTCTTCCTCATGCGAATGACAGGGATTTGGGCCTTGTCGGGTGTCTGTAGGATATCCTTCGCGGCCGCCTCGTTGAAGAAAAAATCTTCGTCCAATACGAGGTGAGTAATCGCTGTCCTGATATCCAGAAAGTATTTTTGGTTATAAGAGACGATGGCAGAAACATTATGTACAAAATAAATTACAAATAACGCGGAAAAACACACATAATAGTACAATTGGTTAGAGGGCTGTAAAACGGCAGCCTTCTTCTCCGGCGCCATTATGATATCATCACTCGTGACTCGTGACCGCCGTTGTGGCGGTAATACGGTCATCGCAACAGCCCTAGGTTAAATGCATTTAAATGGCCTTACACTGTTTATACGATTGATACAAACAACATACATTTGATTATTTAAAGGCCCAGTGCGGTCAAAAACATGATTTTCCTGTGCTTTATATATATTTCCACACTATGAGGTTGGAATAATACTGTGAAATTGTGAAAATGATGATAATGCCCTTTTAGTGTAAGAGCTATTTGAAAAGACTGCCTGAAATTTCAGCCTGTTTTGGTGAGATGGAGTTTTGGCCTGCCTGGTGACAACACCAGGCGGTAAATTAGTGAATAGACCAATAAGAAAGAGAGTTACAAACCTCTCTCCCAATAACAGCTAGTTTTCAGTGTCCCCTCCCCACATAGACCACTCCCAGACAGTCCTAGCAAAATAATTGCTTGAGAAATTGCTTTTTGACCATTTTAAAGGTAGACTCAACACAAATATTGAGATGAGCGAGATGCAAGACTTTGCTCTCACACAGTCACACAGTATCTACGCATGTGCATGGGTTCGCTTCACGCTGTTAGAGCGTAGTAGCCAGGGCACCAAAACAGCAGAGAAGTTGAGCCTCGCCCTTTACTTTCTGCATCTAGGTCATATCGCTGAGTCTACCTTTAACAAAAACAATCATAGTAAGGTACTTAATTGTTACACAGAAATGATTTGATATTAAAATAAAAACAGCTGTATTGGACCTTTAATCAAATGAAATACAAGAGATATTTATTTTATGATTATGTCTTGGTAACTTGCTAAGGAGAAACAAAGCTATATTAGTTTGCATATCAACACCCACTCTGTGGCTGACAATATGAATTGACACTGTGATCAATGTCAGAGCTGTGTGTTGGAAACTGAAGACTGAATCACATCGTGTGAATAAGAGACACACACACACACACACAGCAGACAAAGTGAGACCCTCTGAGGGGTGTGCACATTAAACCCTCTGAGGGGTATTCACATTAAATCATCTGAGGGGTATTCACATTAAACCCTCTGAGGGGTATTCACATTAAACCCTCTGAGGGGTATTCACATGAACTCTTCAGTAATGTTCTTTCACAGTGTAAAACATTGAAGATGACATGTCAGCTGGACAGACATATGAGAATAAACTGTGAACCCATAACAGAGACAGAGATACAGATACAACATCTACAACATCATCAATGCATCAACTCCCACTCTAAGTCATTAGCATAGAGGCTTCTACAAGAACAGATATGGTAAAGTCCCAAATAGCACCCTATTCCCTATATAGTGCACTAGTTTTGATCAGAGCCTGCAAGGATACTGTATGTGGAGATTGGTGATGTTCTGTAGATCGTAACGCTAAGGTTATTCGTGGTATGCTTAATTGAGTTTAATTGAGCTAGTATAATGTGAGGTCATCCTGATTGGTTTGGTAAGACTTTGACAATACCTGCTATTTGTCGCAACTAGTTTTGACGATACATCTTGGATGCGTGGGCCATGGCCAAAAGTAGTGCACTATATAGGGTGCCATTTGAGACCTAGAGCTTGACTCGGCTGGCTGTGAGCTTTTTCACAGAAACAATCCTCATGCATTGTTGCTTAAGGTTCCATGAAAACCCTAGGTGTGAAAGCATGCTTCGCTACAAACAAATGCAAATTCCCACTAGATAATAGAAGCCTATAGCTAAAGGGAATGCATACATTTGCACATATTTCTTAATGGTTCAGGAAGCGTGCCATCCCCGCTCACTAAACTAAAGTTTTTCAAGCTTACTTTCAAAAATTTGTTTCTGTACCAAAGATGGAATAAATGGAGTACTTCTCAACGAGGTAAGATATTTCACATAGCTTTGTCTGAATAATGTATAGAAATAGAGCATGATATACAGTATAATGTAGGTTAACCCAATACAATTAAATGGCCTTACACTGTTTATACGACTGACACGAACACTATCAATTTAATTATTTACTGAAGTGAAATACAATAGATATTTATTTTATGATTATGTCTTGATAACTTGATAAGGAGAAACAAATCTGTATTAGTTCCCATATCAACACCCACTCTGTGGCTGAATATATCCTCCACTCCTCCTCTTCTCCTGGCCTTACAGCTTCTACCAAGTCCCTACAGACATGTCTCTCTTTCTCTCTCTGTCTCTCTCATTATCTCCCTCTCTCTCCCTCTCTCCCTCCATCTCTCTCTCTCTTTTTCTCTGCTCAGAGAAGGGAAAGCAGACATGTACATCTCATTACTATCAGTCCACAGGCCCCAACCATTTGACTAAGGCACGAGTAGCTGTTCTCCCCTAGCTTTTCTTTCCAAAGCAGAAGGGTGGCTGTGCTGGCTTCTGTATGTCCCCTGTCCTGTCCTGTCCTGGGCTGTCTTGTCCTGTCCTGTCCTGGGCTGTCCTGTCCTGGGCTGTCGACAACGGTAGCTAACTCAGAGGAACACAGAGAATCAACTCATACAAGAAGAACAACATGATCTAAAATCTGCCACATAGGGAGACTCAGGGACAGACACACTACAGGGACAGACAGAGAGATGGACAGACATTCAGACTAGGCAGAGGGACAGAAAGACACAGTACAGGGACAGAGACAGACAGACCAGACAGAGGGACAGACTTAGAGACAGACAGAGTGGGACAAAGACACTCCTGAGACAGACAGAGGGACAGACACAGTTCAACAGCAGCTAGCAGGTCTGCAGGAAGTCAATGACTGATGTGAACAGAGACAACAATGTTTTGCATTTGTGCAAATTGAAGAAATAGAACAATAAATTCACGAGAAACCGATCAATACCCCAGACATGGCCAGACTCTGAAAGGTATCCAAATGAGGGAGCTCATTCAATGCTTCCGTCCCAAATGGCACCCTACTCCCTATATAGTGCACAACTTTTGAACAGAGCCATGGTCAAAAGAAGTGCACTATAAAGTGAATAGAGTGCCATTTGGAATGCATCAAATATTTCTGATCAGAGACATACTGCCTGTATGTAATACACCCTCTGTTTACTGCCACGGGGCCAGAGGCCATATTAGACTGGGTTTAGTGACAGCACACACACCCACACACACACGCCATTAAGGGGTTACACTGATGTTAACATTAGCAATCTGACCAATCTCTCTCTCAGTATTATTGGTAAAGCAATGAGCATCATTCAGTCCTGCCCCATTAGGTTGGTCAGGTTACAACCAGGGCACAGCCTGACCCTTCCCTTCAGCCAGCATAGCTCTGCAAACTCGATCACTAGACCACAAAACACATTTTTATGATGGGTTTCATTACATATTACAGGAATAATGCTCTTTAATAACTCTGCTGAAAGAGGAGTGAGCTACAGTACCTTTAGATATACTCCAGAGAAAGAAATGTAGCTAGGCCTAGCATATACTGTGTGTTAAACAAACCTAGATTTGACATTCATCATTGTAAATGATTGCGCAATTAAAAAACACAAAACACTAGGGTGTTTATAAAGTAAGTGAGTAATGATAATGATAGCCCTGTGGCTGCTGCGTGTGAGGTGATTGTCCCATTAAAGAGTTGTGTTTAATACCTGTCCCTCCCACAGGACTACCCTTAGATATGGACCTCTTCCATCACGTTGCCAGGGCCATGCAAAATGAAATGGGTCATAGGATACTTTAAATAAACATGATAATGAGGCAGACACTAAGCCAATCGCTAGGGGGGATGTTTGTGTTCTAGACCAAGCGGTCTCTGAGGATGTTCCTTTTTAATAACTTTATAATAATGGAAAGAGATGTTGATTTATGTCTGTTCTCCAGAGTTTAACAGAACTTGTTGCGATATGTTTGAGTCTGTGCATGTGGGAATGTGTGTGTGCGCGCATGTGTGTGTGTGTGCATGTGTGTGTGCATGCCTGTGTGTGTGTGTGTGTGTATCTCTCATTGATCAGTCATGTCGAAAATATATTTAGAGAATCAATGCTGAGATAGACATAGAACATATCCCAGGTCTATATTAACTTAACCCTCAGACAGAAGTGTTCTGAGTGCTGTGCTCAGTCTCACTCCCCCTCCATATCTCACTCACCAGCACCACTGTGACAGCTAGCAGGAGACAGCAACTCCTCTCCTTTCCTGTATGCTGGGTTCTTCCCTCTCAGCAGGTGTCACAATTATCTGTCACTGGGCAACTCAGTGCAGACTCTGTAGGAGTAAGGTAGTGGCACAGTATGTGCTCAGTAGGATTAATGTAGTGACTCAGTATGGGCTCAGTAGGAGCAATGTAATGACTCTGTAGGAGTAATGTAGTGACTCAGTAGGAGTAATGTAGTGCCTCAGTAGGAGAAATGTAGTGGCTCAGTAGGAGAAATGTAGTGACTCAGTAGGAGTAATGTAGTGACTCAGTAGGAGTAATGTAGAGGCTCAGTAGGAGTAATGTAGTGACTCAGTAGGAGTAATGTAGTGGCTCAGTATGAGTAATGTAGTGACTCAGTAGGAGTAATGTAGTGACTCAGTAGGAGTAATGTAGTGACTCAGTAGGAGTAATGTAGTGGCTCAGTATGAGTAATGTAGTGACTCAGTAGGAGTAATGTAGTGACTCAGTAGGAGTAATGTAGTGGCTCAGTATGAGTAATGTAGTGACTCAGTAGGAGTAATGTAGTGGCCAGTAGGAGTAATGTAGAGGCTTAGTAGGAGTAATGTAGTGGCTCAGTAGGAATAATGTAGCGGCTCAGTAGGAGTAATGTAGTGACTCAATATGAGCTCAGTAGGAGTAATGTAGTGACTCAGGAGGAATAATGTAGTGACTCAATATGGGCTCAGTATGAGTAATGTAGTGGCTCAGTAGGAGTAATGTAGTGGCTCAGTAGGAGTAATATAGTGGCTCAGTAGGAGTAATGTAGCGGCTCAGTAGGAGTAATGTAGTGACTCAATATGAGCTCAGTAGGAGTAATGTAGTGACTCAGTAGGAGTAATGTAGTGGCTCAGTATGAGTAATGTAGTGACTCAGTAGGAGTAATGTAGTGACTCAGTAGGAGTAATGTAGTGGCTCAGTATGAGTAATGTATGTAACACCCTGGCTCTGGGACTCTATATGTTGAGCCAGGGTGTGTTCTTTCTATGTGTTATATTTCTATGTTGGGAGTTCTAGTTGTGTTTATTTCTATGTTGGCTAGAGTGACTCCCAATCAGAGGCAACGAGTGTCAGCTGGGGCTGGTTGTCTCTGATTGGGAGCCATATTTAAACTGTCTGTTTTCCCTTTGTGGTTGTGGGTTCTTGTTCCGTGTTGGTCTATGTTACCTAGGACGTTACGAGTCGTTTGTTGTTTTTGTTTACTGTCCGTGTTTATCGCTAATGATAAATAAACATGTTCGTTCATCACGCTGCGCCTTGGTCCTCCTCTCTTAACGACGATCGTGACAGAAGAACCCACCATACAAGGACCAAGCAGCGTGTCCAGGAGCAGGCAGACTGGACATGGGAGGAAGCGCCGGGAAAGGAGATGGAGAGGCTGGCGATGGCCCAGGTGGCCAAATCGTGGTCCTGGGAGGACATGCTCGGGGGCAAAGGGCCATGGGCTAGGATTAAGGCCCTGGCGAGAGAGGAGCAGCGGCGTCAGCAGTGTCATCGTCGGACGGACGAGAGGCAACCCCAAAAAAAATTTAGGGGGGGGCACACGGCATGGGCGGCTGGGCAGCAGGAGGCTGCCACAGGGCGATTTGGAGAGGAGGCCACCGGGTTTTGGGGGCCAGAAGGCAGGTTGGCGGAGCCTGGATGGAGAGCAGAGCCAACTCCCCGTACTCAGGCATGGCAGCATGAGACTGGGCAGGTTCCGCGGTATGCGGAGCTGCGCACTGTGCCACGAGTGGTCCGGCATAGTCCGGTACGTCCTGTGCGAGCACCCCGCACGTGTTGTGCGAAGGTGGGCATGCAGCCAGGACGGAGTGTGCCGGCTCAGCGCTCGTGGCCTCCAGTGCCTCTCCTCGGTCCCGGATATCCTGCGCCAGTGTCACGTGCTGTTATGCCAGTACGGGTACACAGCCCTGTACGTCCTGTGCTGATGCCTCACACAGAGTGTGTGAAGGTAGGCATTCAGCCAGGACGGGTTGTGGCAGCTCTTCACTCCAGGTCTCCTATCCGTCTCCACAGCCCGGTCCGGCCTGTCCCTGCTCCTCGCACCAAGCCTACGGTGTGCGTCGCCAGCCCGGTCCGGCCTGTCCCTGCTCCTCGCACCAAGCCTACGGTGTGCGTCGCCAGCCCGGTCCGGCCTGTCCCTGCTCCTCGCACCAAGCCTACGGTGTGCGTCGCCAGTCCGGTCCGGCCTGTCCCTGCTCCACGCACCAGGCCAGGGGTGCGCATCGTCAGCCCGGTCCGGCCCGTTCCTACTCCACGCACCAAGCCAGGGGTGCGCATCGTCAGCCCGGTCCGGCCCGTTCCTACTCCACGCACCAAGCCAGGGGTGCGCATCGTCAGCCCGGTCCGGCCCGTTCCTACTCCACGCACCAAGCCAGGGGTGCGCATCATCAGCCCGGTCCGGCCCGTTCCTACTCTACGCACCAAGCCAGGGGTGCGCGTCATCAGTCCCGCACAACCCGTGCCTGGGTCACCGGTGCCTGGTAAGGTACCGGTCAACTGCTCCACTACGGAGCTGAAGCTAACCGCTCCTGCTAAGTCCAGTTCAGCTCCAGCCAGCGGGGCCAGACCGGACCAGGGGCGCTATGGGGGGTTTATTGGAGGGTGGTGGGCAAGACCGGAGCCAGAACCGCCGCCGAGGAGGAATGCCCACCCAGCCCTCCCCTGTTTTGCTCTAGTTGAGGCGCGGTCGCAGTCCGCGCCTTTAGGGGGGGGGTACTGTAACACCCTGGCTCTGGGACTCTATATGTTGAGCCAGGGTGTGTTCTTTCTATGTGTTATATTTCTATGTTGGGAGTTCTAGTTGTGTTTATTTCTATGTTGGCTAGAGTGACTCCCAATCAGAGGCAACGAGTGTCAGCTGGGGCTGGTTGTCTCTGATTGGGAGCCATATTTAAACTGTCTGTTTTCCCTTTGTGGTTGTGGGTTCTTGTTCCGTGTTGGTCTATGTTACCTAGGACGTTACGAGTCGTTTGTTGTTTTTGTTTACTGTCCGTGTTTATCGCTAATGATAAATAAACATGTTCGTTCATCACGCTGCGCCTTGGTCCTCCTCTCTTAACGACGATCGTGACAATGTAGTGACTCAGTAGGAGTAATGTAGTGGCCAGTAGGAGTAATGTAGAGGCTCAGTAGGAGTAATGTAGTGGCTCAGTAGGAATAATGTAGCGGCTCAGTAGGAGTAATGTAGTGACTCAATGTGAGCTCAGTAGGAGTAATGTAGTGACTCAGGAGGAATAATGTAGTGACTCAATATGGGCTCAGTATGAGTAATGTAGTGGCTCAGTAGGAGTAATGTAGTGGCTCAGTAGGAGTAATATAGTGGCTCAGTAGGAGTAATGTAGCGGCTCAGTAGGAGTAATGTAGTGACTCAATTTGAGCTCAGTAGGAGTAATGTAGTGACTCAGGAGGAGTAATGTAGTGGCTCAGTATGAGTAATGTAGTGACTCAGTAGGAGTAATGTAGTGGCTCAGTAGGAGTACTGTAGTGACTCAGGAGGAGTAATGTAGTTGGTCAGTAGGAGTAATGTAGTGGCTCAGTAGGAGTAATGTAGTGGCTCAGTAGGAGTAATGTAGTGGCTCAGTAGGAGTAATGTAGAGGCTCAGTATGAGTAATGCAGTGACTCAATATGGCCTCAGTAGGAGTAATGTAGTGGCTCAGTAGGAGTAATGTAGTGACTCAATATGGGCTCAGTAGGAGTACTGTAGTGACTCAGGAGGAGTAATGTAGTGGCTCAGTATGCGTACTGTGGTGACTCAGGAGGAGTAATGTAGTGGCTCAGTAGGAGTAATGTAGTGGCTCAGTAGGAGTAATGTAGTGACTCAGTAGGAGTAATGTAGTGGCTCAGTAGGAGTAATGTAGTGGCTCAGTATGAGTAATGTAGTGACTCAGTAGGAGTAATGTAGTGGCTCAGTAGGAGTAATGTAGTGGCTCAGTATGAGTAATGTATTGACTCAATATGGGCTCAGTATGAGTAATGTAGTGACTCAGTAGGAGTAATATAGTACGGCTTCAGTGTCCCAAATGCAGGTTGACATTTATTGGGATGAGTCTTTTCCTTGAGGCAGAACTGAGCGATTTCCGCTAGATGGGCCAGCTGCAAAGTCTAAATTGGCTATATTGTAAAATTCATTAAACTCCAAAAAGTACCATCTTTGTCCCCATGTGCAGTTGCAAACCATAGTATGGCTTTTTTATTGCGGTTTTGGAGCAGTGGCTTCCTCCTTGCTGAGCGGCCTTTCAGGTTATGTCGATATAGGACTCGTTTTACTGTGGATATAGATACTTTTGTACCTGTTTCCTCCAGCATCTTCACAATGTCCTTTGCTGTTGTTCTGGGATTGATTTGCACTTTTCGCACCAAAGTACGTTCATCTCTAGGAAACAGAACGCGTCTCCTTCCTGAGCGGTATGACGGCTGTGTGGTCCCATGGTGTTTATACTTGCGTACTATTGTTTGTACAGATGAACGTGGTACCTTCAGGCGTTTGGAAATTGCTCCCAAGGATGAACCAGACTTGTGGAGGTCTACAATTTTTTTTCTGAGGTCTTGGATGATTTCTTTTTATTTTCCCATGATGTCAAGCAAAGAGGCACTGAGTTTGATGGTAGGCCTTGAAATACAGCCACAGGTACACCTCCAATTGACTCAAATGATGTCAATTAGCCTATCAGAAGCTTCTAAAGCCATGAAATCATTTTCTGGAATTTTTCAAGCTGTTTAAAGGCACAGTCAACTTAGTGTATGTAAACTTCTGACCCACTGGAATTGTGATGCAGTGAATTATAAGTGAAATAATCTGTCTGTAAACAATTGTTGGAAAAATTACTTGTGTCATGCACAAAGTAGATGTCCTAACCGACTTGCCAAAATTATAGTTTGTTAACAAGAAATTTGTGGAGTGGTTGAAAAACTAGTTATAATGACTCCAACCTAACTGTATGTAAACTTCCGACTTCAACTGTATAGGGAATAGGGTGCCATTTGGGACACTCAGACGCTCAGTAGGGGTAATGTACTATACTAGTGAAAATGAGCATTGTGACACATACACTGCTTCCAATTGAAGATCACCCTATCCCTCTGATAATGTAAATATACAGTAAGTTGAATCTACAAATAGATGTTTGAAGTCATTGTACTATACCAGGAAAACATATACCATTACTTTAACACTGAATACATTAAAGGGTGATTGATTGCAATGTTGGTTTACTGAATACAAGTGTTGTGTGACACTGAACGTATGTGTTGTCATCTTTCAGGTTTGAAATATGGGGCAGGAATGTTTCTGCTTACAATGAGTCTGAACACTCACAGTCAAAAATAGTAATATGCCATGACTGCATAATGTAAGAAAAAACAATCTTGGACTATTTTGTTTACACGAGTCAGTGACCAGTAAATCAATGTATTTTGCCTCATTGATCCTCAATAATGAGAAAAGCTTGCATGTTGCTCCACATACATTCTACATGCAGTGGTTTCATTTCTCTAACTTGCAGCCCGAGGTCCCTCCTCATGCCCAACCATCTGCTGACGTTATTATATTATTCCTTCAACAACTGGAGATTGTTGCTGCATTGCTATATGTGGCTGGCTCAGTCAGAATCCAGCCAGATATTCCTCATCTACACTGTATTTGTCCTCCATAGTTGGGCACAATTCCATTTCAATTCAGTCAATTCAGGTAAACTGAAATTCTAATTCCAATTTCCTAATTGGATTCGGAATTTCAGGTTATTTTCTTAATTGACTGGATTGAAATGGAATTGAGCCCAACCCAGTTCTCCTCAGGAGCATCTGGCAGTCCTTCTACAGCCCAAAATCCCTAGTCTGCAGCCCAAATGGCCCCCTATTCCATATAGTACATTACAAATATAGTGTGCAATACATGGGGAATAGGGTGCCATTTGGAATGCAGCCCAGGGAAACAGCTCCAATATCTGAGGCTGAAAGGTGATCCACTCCTCCATGTCTCTCTCTCCCTGTCTCTCCCTGCCTCGCTCTTCTGGCTCTGTGGCTCTTGCTTTCTCATCAGCTTCTCCAGGAACCAGGAACTGTCAATACAACAACAACCACGAAGCAGAGAAAGCAACCCAAACCATCCCCTTTCCCTTTCCCGTCTGCCGGTCTCCCTTCAAAACTGTCATGACCGACCTAACCATGGACGGACAGCAATTTAAACCATAACCCCACCACACACACCACCGCCACCACCAGCAGCAGCAGCAGACTGGAAGTGTAACGTGTCTGAACCACCAGCTTGATTTGTATTCGCTCAGCCCCCACACTTCCTCCATGACATATTATCCACAGGAGATCCTATTTTTTTTTTTGGGGGGGGGGGGGGGGGTAGATCAGCTTTAATATTGCAGATAGATGTAATTGTCTGCCTCATTTCCTATCCCCCATATATTTCTTTGTAAATATATATATATAAAATATATATATATTTGGTTTATATACACTATATATGCAAAAGTATGTGGACACCCCTTCAGATTAGTGGATTTGGCTATTTTAGCCACACCCGTTGCTGACAGGTATATAAAATCGAGCACACAGCCATGCAATCTCCATAGACAAACATTGGCAGTAGAATGTCCTTACTGAAGAGCTCATTGACTTTCAACGAGGCACTGTCATAGGATGCCACCTTTCCAATAAGTCAGTTGGTCAAATTTCTGCCCTGCTAGAGCTGCCCTGGTCAACTGTAAGTGCTGTTATTGTGAAGTGGAAACGTCTAGGAGCAACAACGACTCAGCCGCGAAGTGGTAGGCCACATAAGCTCACAGAACGGGACCGGCGAATGCTGAAGCGCGTAGCATGTAAAAATTGTTCGTCCTCGGTTGCAACACTTACTACCAAGTTCCAAACTGCCTCTATAAGCAACGTCAGCACAATAACTGTTCGTCGGGAGCTTCATGAAATGGGTTTCCATGGCCGAGCAGCCGCACACAAACCTAAGATCACCATGTGCAATGCCAAGCGTCGGCTGGAGTGGTGTAAAGCTTGCCACCATTGGACTCTGGAGCAGTGGAAACACGTTCTCTGGAGTGATGAATCACGCTTCATCTGGCAGTCCGACGGACTAATCTGGGTATGGTGGATGCCAGGAGAATGCTACCTGCCCCAATGCATAGTGCCAACTGTAAAGTTTGGTGGAGGAGGAATAATGGTCTGGGGCTGTTTTTCATGGTCTGGGCTAGGCCCCTTAGTTCCAGTGAAGGGAAATCTTAACGCTACATCATGCAATGACATTCTAGACGATTCTGTGCTTCCAACTTTGTGGCAACGGGTTGGAGAAGGTATTTTCCTGTTTCAGCATGACAATGCCCCCATGCACAAAGCGGTTGAATGGAAGCAAGTCCCCGCACCAACGTTCCAACATCTAGTGGAAAGCCTTCCCAGAAGATTGGAGGCTGTTATAGCAGCAAAGGGGGGACCAACTCCATATTAATGCCCATGATTTTTATAATGAGATGTCCACATACTTTTGGTCCTGTAGTGTATTTTCCTTTATTATTTTCCCCTAACCCTACCACCCCTCCCCTAATTGGAGTAAACTAATGGACAACAACAGGAGATACTCTTTGTGGACTGAACATTAAGTATTATTACCATCATCCTCATCAAGCAGACATGATGGACTAATCACAGTTGAGAGGGGATATGACCAGCTAGAGTAGGACTTCATAACAACAACCCTCACACTGCTGCTGTCCATTATATAAATATGCCATTTAGCAGACGCTTTTATCCAAAGCGACTTACAGTCATGCGTGCATACATTTTGTGTATGGGTGGTCCTGGGGATCGAACCCACTACCTTAGCGTTACAAGCGCCGTGCTCTACCAGCTGAGCTACAGAGGACCACTGAAGCAAACATACCTACTGTCGGCCGGCTGGCAGCAAAAGAAGTATGGTTTCATCGCCGAACAGTCCTTTTTATGGGGGGAAACAATTCATACTTAAATCCACAAGTTTTTATTGTGGAGCTATAATAGTAAATGAGCATTCAATACTCATTCACAGCGATAATCAAATACAAACAGATAGAAAATGCCATGCCTGCTGCTAGTTGTCTTTGGCTGTTTTGTCAGGTATAAATTGATAGGATATAGAGCTAGGATCTGGTGTGTGTGTGTGTGTGTGTGTGTGTGTGTGTGTGTGTGTGTGTGTGTTTGTGTGTGTGTGTGTGTGTGTGTGTGTGTGTGTGTGTGTGTGTGTGTGTGTGTGTGTGTGTGTGTGTGTGTGTGTGTGTGTGTGTATGCTTGTGTGTGTGTGTGTGTGTGTGTGTTTCTTCTGTTAATGTCAGGGGGCCAACAGTACAGCAAGGGCCTCATATAGTAATTATGGTCAAAATAACGCATCAGACTCTCAACAACATTCACATCTCTCATAATGGTGTTTTACATCCAGACTACACCAACAGTGGAATGATTGGAGATCTGTAAGACAGAATAAGACATGGAGAGAGAGAGAGAGAGAGGTGGTTTGTTGTTTTGTTGTGTTGCTGCCTTTAACAAGCAGCGAGGGACGATCCTAGGTCATATTTTTAACAAGGCTTTTGGTCCAATCCTAGGTCAGTCTCTAACAAGCAGAGCAAACCAACCTGCTGGGTCAAGGCCAGCACAAATAGGCGGCATTGGTTACAGTAGCAAACATACCTACTGTCGGCCGGCTTGCAGCAAAAGAAGTATGGTTTCATCGCCGAACAGTCCTTTTTATGGGGGGAAACAATTCATACTTAAATCCACAAGTTTTTATTGTGGAGCTATAATAGTAAATGAGCATTCAATACTCATTCACAGCGATAATCAAATACAAACAGATAGAAAATGCCATGCCTGCTGCTAGTTCTCTTTGGCTGTTTTGTCAGGTATAAATTGATAGGAAATTTAAATCATAGCATCGATCTGAACCGTCTGAAGGTTGTGGCATTAAACACCTTTAAGGTTGATTGAATGCCATTATTTCAAACGGATGACAGGTTTGCTACCTTTTTTTAAATGCAGTGTGGACGTTGTCTGGATCCTTTGGTTAGATGTGGCTCTGCAGACATGAGGAACAAGTCTACGATGGGCTCTTAACTTGAAGAGAAGAGATGCCCCCAAAATCTGAATACAATTAGGGTAAACATCCCTATTAAGCCCGCTTGCAACTTTTGAGTCCCAAAAAAAAAACTACATCATAATTTTTTGCTGTGTGATGTTTCTTCCAATTATGCTGCTTGTTACAGAAATGACACTTATTATTGTAAGCCAATCAGATTTGTCAATATTGAGTTATCAAAGCATATGTGTGACATGCTAAATGGCATATTATATTATATTATTTATTATTACATGTGCCTGCTGATCCCAGAAGAAGTTGCAAAAAAACTTTGGTGATTTTGGTACCCTCAGAAGATATTTTTTTTGGCATATTTCTACTCCTGTTTTTGGTAAGTACTCATTTGTTATCAAAATGTAAGTGATTAGTGTTTTGAATAAGACATATGTTAGAATATTACTTGAATTATAAATATTGTTTCTTTCGAAATCAAAATATGAGTTTTAGCATGCTAGCAAAAAGACCACATGCTGCATCAATACAGTAGCTGCATAGTATGGTTTATTGCAATGACATAAAGCATGATTTTTTTTCTTATTTTTTGTTGTTGTTTATTTCACCTTTATTTAACCAGGTAAGCCAGTTGAGAACAAGTTCTCATTTACAACTGCGACCTGGCCAATATCAAGCAAAGCAGTGCGGAAAAAACAACAACAACACAGAGTTACATATGGAATAAACAAAACGTACAGTCAATAACACAATAGAAAATCTATATACAGTGTGTGCAAATGTAGTAAGTTATGGAGGTAAGGCAATAAATAGGCAATAGTGCAAAATAATTACAATTATAATTTAGTATTAACACTGGAGTGATAGATGTGCAGAAGATGATGTGCAAATAGAGATACTGGGGTGCAAATGAGCAAAATAAATAACAATGTAAATAACAATATGGGGATGAGGTAGTTGGATGGGCTAATTACAGATGGGCTGTGTACAGGTGCAGTGATCGGTAAGCTGCTCTGACAACTGATGCTTAAAGATAGTGAGGGAGATAAGTGTCTCCAGCTTCAGAGATTTTTGCAGTTATAGTTATGCAGGTATAGTTTACATTTTTGCATGCAGTTTATATTATTATACTGTTAAATAGACAATAAATGTGTATGTTTATCCTTATTAATTTTTTTATTAACATTTTTACCTGGTGGGCTTAAAGGGGATGCTAGCAAAAATATCACACTGTCTGGGGTGGATGTAAATGAGTATAGCTAATTACTTCTCTGCATGATACATTTATACTTTTCATGTTATGTTAGTGCACCATATATAGATTTATTTCATATAGTTGTTTTTTTTATATCATGTGCGTAGAATAAAATATTCTGTCTTTAACCATAAATTCACTGATGCTCCCTTTAAGCCCACCTGCTGCCATTAAGCCCACTTGATTGTGTTTCAATGGGTATTTTCTTCCTTTTGACCGTTGAACCATTTTCCTCCCTAATTTTGGACTCACCTGATAAATCAGCTCCATAATTCAGATAATTCATATCCATATTTCAATATCAGTCATATTACATAGGTACATTCATTCTGGATAGGCCTATACAGTGGGGAAAAAAAGTATTTAGTCAGCCACCAATTGTGAAAGTTCTCCCACTTAAAAAGATGAGAGAGGCCTGTAATTTTCATCATAGGTACACGTCAACTATGACAGACAAATTGAGAATTTTTTTTCCAGAAAATCACATTGTAGGATTTTTAATGAATTTATTTGCAAATTATGGTGGAAAATAAGTATTTGGTCACCTACAAACAAGCAAGATTTCTGGCTCTCACAGACCTGTAACTTCTTCTTTAAGAGGCTCCTCTGTCCTCCACTCGTTACCTGTATTAATGGCACCTGTTTGAACTTGTTATCAGTATAAAAGACACCTGTCCACAACCTCAAACAGTCACACTCCAAGCTCCACTATGGCCAAGACCAAAGAGCTGTCAAAGGACACCAGAAACAAAATTGTAGACCTGCTCCAGACTGGGAAGACTGAATCTGCAATAGGTAAGCAGCTTGGTTTGAAGAAATCAACTGTGGGAGCAATTATTAGGAAATGGAAGACATACAAGACCACTGATAATCTCCCTCGATCTGGGGCTACACGCAAGATCTCACCCCGTGGTGTCAAAATGATCACAAGAACGGTGAGCAAAAATCCCAGAACCACACGGGGGGACCTAGTGAATGACCTGCAAAGAGCTGGGACCAAAGTAACAAAGCCTACCATCAGTAACACACTACGCTGCCAGGGACTCAAATCCTGCAGTGCCAGACGTGTCCCCCTGCTTAAGCCAGTACCTGTCCAGGCCCGTCTGAAGTTTGCTAGAGTGCATTTGGATGATCCAGAAGAGGATTGGGAGAATGTCATATGGTCAGATGAAACCAAAATATAACTTTTTGGTAAAAACTCAACTCGTCGTGTTTGGAGGACAAAGAATGCTGAGTTGCATCCAAAGAACACCATACCTACTGTGAAGCATGGGGGTGGAAACATCATGCTTTGGGGCTGTTTTTCTGCAAAGGGACCAGGACGACTGATCCGTGTAAAGGAAATAATTAATGGGGCCATGTCTCATGAGATTTTGAGTGAAAACCTCCTTCCATCAGCAAGGGCATTGAAGATGAAACGTGGCTGGGTCTTTCAGCATGACAATGATCCCAAACACACCGCCCGGGCAACGAAGGAGTGGCTTCGTAAGAAGCATTTCAAGGTGCTGGAGTGGCCTAGCCAATCTCCAGATCTCAACCCCATAGAAAATCTATGGAGGGAGTTGAAAGTCTGTGTTGCCCAGCGACAGCCCCAAAACATCACTGCTCTAGAGGCGATCTGCATGGAGGAATGGGCCAAAATACCAGCAACAGTGTGTGAAAACCTTGTGAAGACTTACAGAAAACGTTTGACCTGTGTCATTGCCAACAAAGGGTATATAACAAAGTATTGAGAAACTTTTGTTATTGACCAAATACTTATTTTCCACCATAATTTGCAAATAAATTCATAAAAAATCCTACAATGTGATATTCTGGAATTTTTTTCTCATTTTGTCTGTCATAGTTGACGTGTACCTATGATGAAAATTACAGGCCTCTCTCATCTTTTTAAGTGGGAGAACTTGCACAATTGGTGGCTGACTAAATACTTTTTTTCCCCACTGTATTCTATCCTAACATTAACAATCATTTTTGTTTCTTCTCTGGCAGAAGCTATGACAAGCAACGATACTCCTCTGGGACCCCATGTGATCGCTCTGTCTCCACCTGCACAACCTCGCCCAGCCAGGAAAACAGCACTAAACTTTCCAGTGGGACCCCGTGCCACCTCTATATCTCCAACTGCACAACCACACCCATGCGCAACATCTGTGGGCGAAGAATCATTGTCCCAGATTATCCTCAGTGTAGAAACTCTTGCTGGGTCGAACATTCTCAACATCACCAATATTGACGTTGCAATGCCTGCAAATGATGAAATGTCACAACCCCAGCCATCAACGTCGGCATACTCTGCAACTTCAAGACCTTCATCCTCATCAGGCATTGGCATCAAAGATTTCTTCCTGCAAACCATCATGCCAACCAAGAAGAGCAATCCTGCCAAAAGACAGAGAATCAACACTCTAAAATATGGAGAGTCTCTAACATCTGAACACGCCTTGTCGCAGCTAGGGGAAAGTGAGAAAAAGAAGGCAGCAAAAATTAAACAACCAAAGGATGGCAAGACCAAGAGCAAGAAGACTCCTCTGGAGAAGGCAAATGCATCGGAGGCAGTGGGCAATGAGGCAGTGAGCAAAGTACCACCACCTTCACAGTGGAGAGAGACGTGTACTATGCTGTCATGTTCACGAAACCAGCGGCATATTACATCGCACAATCACTTAACGAGTCAGCACAACCAGAGGGTGAACGGTATGTGATGATGTTCCTAGACAGAGGGCCAAACAACACATTCTTCCTCCCATCCAGGGACAAGATTGAGGATGTAGAGCTCAAGTTCATCCTCTGCAAAGCAGAGTTGGAGGGACCTGGATCATTCTATTTGCGCAATCACGAGGTCATTGAAAATTTGCACAAAATCAAGATGAAAGCCATCAAAGACTTGTTAGCGTAAGACTGGCAAGCAAAGACAACCACAACGTTGACAAAAGATTGAAACAAACAAACAAAATAAAGCTTAGACCACACTATAACCTGTTATGTTACACTACTAAGATAACTAAAACGATAAAATCACATCAAAGAGCATAGGCCTACGTTTAGCCTAAGAGAAAGTAGAAATTACAGAAATGTTTCTTGTATATTTTGCTTAAGTTATAGGCTAATGATACATGAGCTTCAAGATGTTATGACTTATGTCTCCTCACAATGAACTGTATGTTTTAATGTTGCTCCACAATTAACTGAATAGTTTTAAAATGTGTTTTTACAATGTTTTCAAACTACTAGCCTAAATGTGATTAACATTTGAAAATCAATGAAAGTTATTGTTTAAATGTAAATCCTGAAATTGACACATTTACCATCCTTAGAACGTTAGTATTGAACCTGCAAACTGTTTTTCTTTTAGTCAGTCGGTCTTCAGAAATCTTCATAAAAACATTGGAAACAGCAGCATAGTGATACAGACAAAATGGCAACACATATTGAAATATGAAGTATTGAAGAATAATTTCCACTATAGTTTTTATTTTGTTCAAAATAGTTTTTTGGCAACATTCCAAAGGAGACATGTTGTAAGTTTAGCTTTTTCTGTGTTGACAACACAGCAAAAAGGCTGGTCATGCCTTTTACAGGCCATAGGATAGAAGTGGAGACAAAATGAAAATAGCTATTGAGAGCTAAGAGATTACAGATTTGAATAGAATACATTTGTATTGTTAAGATTTTTAAAATATATATATATTTATTTATCAACAAATCTGAAGTGGGCTTATTTGGAACACCCATGTGCTTAAAGGTTACATTAGGTACCCATTAAGCCCATGCCAGACTTTCAACATATTTTGACAAATTAAACAATAAAAACATTAGAAATTGGTGTAAATGAATTATTGACACTTCAAATGAGAGATTAGACTTTCATTTTAACTAAAATGTTCTCACTTAAATTGGGGCAGTATATATAAAAAATGTCTGAAAAGCGGATTTGGTGGACTTAATAGGGACGTTTACCCTTTAACAGCATCCCCTTAAAATAGAGACGGGAGACAAAGTGAAGCAAGCAGCCTAGCAGGACAACAAGAAGAGGTCCCTTGGCGACAGGGCTAGCCTAAATGAGCATCCATATCCTCCCCCTTTTCTCCCACTCCCCTCCCCCAGTCTCCTCCTCTCAGTATATTTCAGGATACATTATCTGGCTCCAAAAACCCAGAAAATGCACTTAACTTTCATTTACTGATATCCTACTTCCACTACCTTCAGTCATGAAAGATTCAAAGATTCATACCCACCAACACCACCACCATCCAACTCCATATTCAGATTTTGTCATGAGGTGAGCAAAGCACTAAAAGCCTGAAGACATTGAGTGATATTTATTGAGACAGAGAGACGTGCAGAGAGTTTAAACCGAGAGATTCAGATGAGAGATGATTCCTAGTTGCTCTTTTAACAGTAAGTTCATCAGAGCATACAGTGCAGATGAATGAGGAATGTTTTCCACACAGGAAACAGGGAAACTGTTATTTTAGTTTTCGTTTGTGTGTTGGGGTGTAACATCTGGTGTTTAGTAAAAATGATTACACTGACATGGTGCTGGGTGAGAATGGATAAGCCTCTTACTGCACTTCCTGTTCATACAGAACAATCATGGTGCAGTTAGTTAGTAGCCCAAACCCACTAAGCACGGACCGACGGCGACATCTTGTTTTGGTCCTGTCTGGACCGGCCATCTTTTATTTTCATTTACATTTTAGTCATTTAGCAGACGCTCTTATCCAGAGCGACTTACATGAGCAATTAGGGTTAAGTGCCTTGCTTAAGGGCACATCGACAGATTTTTCACCTAGTCGGCTCAGGGATTAGAACCAGCGACCTTTCGGTTACTGGCACAACGCTCTTACCCACTAAGCTACCTGCCGCCCTATTTTCCTGTCCGGACCGGTCTTGATTTGGCGTAGATGTCTATGTTTGGTTCAGATTTGGTCAGGACTGGCCTTGATTTGGCCCAAACATAGACGTCTATCATTAGTTCAGATTTGGACAGGCCCGGACTAGATCAAATCTGAACCAATCATAGACATCTATGTTTCACAAGTTTGGACAGCACAGTACAGCACAGTACAGTACAGCAGAGTACAGTACATTACAGTACAGTACAGTAGAGTACAGTAAATTAAAGTAGAGTATAGTACAGTACAGTACAGTACAGTACAATACAATACATTAGAGCACAGCAGAGTACAGTAAAGTAAAGTATAGTTCAGCACAGTAAAGTATAGTACAGTATAATGTACTGTATTGTACCCTACGTTACTCTAACGCACTCTACTCTACTGAAATAAACTCTACTGTTGTCACGGTCGTCTGAAGGAGGAGACCAATGCGCAGCGTTGCGAGTGAACATGATATTTATTAAATAACGTACTCACGAAAACAAAACAAAAGACGATACGTGAAGTTCAAAATACTGATACAGACTAACAGCAACACGGAAACAATAACCCACAAAACAAAGGAGAAAACACACAGAATATATATGGCTCCCAATCAGAGATAACGAGCCGACAGCTGACACTCGTTACCTCCGATTGGGAGTCATAGACCAATCACCACTAGACACAAACAAAATGAAACTCACCCATCCCCAACACCACCAAATGAAATACACCCAAACAAATGAAAATGAACAACCCTGGCTCAATATTCAAAGTCCATGGAGCCAGAGTGTCACAGTACCCCCCCCTAAAGGTGCGAACTCCGGGCGCACCAACATCAGGACTAGGGGAGGGTCTGGGTGGGCGTCTGTCCACGGTGGCGGCTCTGGCCCCGGTCGTGATCCCCACCCCACCACAGTCACAACCTGCTTCGGTAGCCTCCTCCCAATGACCACCCTCCAACTAACCCCACCTGGACTAAGGGGCAATACCGGACTAAGGGGCAGCATCGGCCTAAGGGGCAGCACCGGGATAAGGGGCAGCACCGGGATAAGGGGCAGCACAGGGCTAAGGGGCAGCACCGGACTAAGGGGCAGCACCGGACTACGGGGCAGTACCGGACTAAGGGGCAGTACCGGACTAAGGGGCAGTACCAGGCTAAGGGACAGCACCAGGATAAGGGACAGCAACAGGATAAGGAGCAACACCGAGCTAAGGGGCAGCACCTGACTAAATGGCGGATCCTGGCTGGCTGGCTCTGGCGGATCCTGGCTGGCTGGCGGATCCTGGCTGGACGGCTCTGGCGGATCCCGGCTGGACGGCTCTGGCGGATCCCGGCTGGACGGCTCTGGCGGATCCCGGCTGGACGGCTCTGGCGGATCCCGGCTGGACGGCTCTGGCGGATCCTGGCTGGACGGCTCTGGCGGATCCTGGCTGGACGGCTCATGGCTGGCTGACGGATCTGGCTGCTCATGGCTGGCTGACGGATCTGGCTGCTCATGGCTGGCTGACGGATCTGGCTGCTCATGGCTGGCTGACGGATCTGGCTGCTCATGGCTGGCTGACGGATCTGGCTGCTCATGGCTGGCTGACGGATCTGGCTGCTCATGGCTGGCTGACGGATCTGGCTGCTCATGGCTGGCTGACGGATCTGGCTGCTCATGGCCGACTGACGGATCTGGCTGATCCTGTCTGGCGGAAGGCTCTGGCTGATCCTGTCTGGCAGAAGGCTCTGGCTGATCCTGTCTGGCAGAAGGCTCTGGCTGATCCTGTCTGGCAGAAGGCTCTGGCTGATCCTGTCTGGCGGAAGGCTCTGGCTGATCCTGTCTGGCGGAAGGCTCTAGCGGCTCCGGTCTGGCGGACGGCTCTGATGGCTCATGGCAGACGGGCGGCTTTGCAGGCTTTGGGCAGACGGGCAGTTCAGGCCCCGTTGGGCAGACGGCAGACTCTGGCCGTCTGAGGCGCATCGTAGGCCTGGTGCGTGGTGCCGGAACAGGAGGTACCGGGCTGAGGACACGCATCTCAGGGCTAGTGCGGGGAGAAGCAACAGGGCATGCTGGACCCTGGGGACGCACCGTAGGCCTGATGCGTGGTGCCGGAACTGGAGGTACCGGGCTGAGGACACGCATCTCAGGGCTAGTGCGGGAAGCAGCAACAGGGCATGCTTGGCCCTGGGGACGCACCGTAGGCCTGATGCGTGGTGCCGGAACTGGAGGTACCGGGCTGAGGACACGCATCTCAGGGCTAGTGCGGGGAGTCGGAACAGGGCATGCTGGACCCTGGGGACTCCCATAACGCCTAGTGCGGGGAGCCGGAACAGGGCATGCTGGACCCTGGGGACTCACCTCACGCCTAGTGCGGAGAGCAGGAACAGGCCGGGCTGGGCTGGCGACGCGCACCGTATCCCTGGTGCGAGTGGCCGGAACAGGCCGGGCCGGGCTGGCGAAGCGCACCGTATCCCTGGTGCGTGGAGTAGGAACAGGCCGGGCTGGGCTGGCGAAGCGCACCTTATCCCTGGTGCGTGGAGTAGGAACAGGCCGGGCTGAGCTGGCGACGCGCACCGTACACTTGGTGCGTATGGCAGGAACAGGCCGAACCGGGCTGGCGACGCGCACCTTACACTTAGTGCGAGGGACCGGAACAGGCCGTACCGTACGGGGAACACACACTACTGGCTGCACCTCGGGACTAGGAACGGGCCGGACCGGACTGGTTACACACCCCAGTACCTCACGCCGTGCCTCAACACCTTCCTTCCCTGCTTTACCCAGTAGCCCCCTTGACCTGGTAGCCCACTGAATCCGTCCCTTCTCTGCCTCCGTCAGCCCCCTTAACCTGGCAGCCCTCTGACTCTGCCTTGTGGCAGCCTCCTGCTGCTCCGTCGCCCAAGCCATGTGCCCCCCCCAAAAAATTTCTTGGGGTTGCCTCTCGTCCTTCCGACGTTGGCTCTGCCGACGCCGTTGCTCCTCTCTCCGTCGCCTCTCCTCTGTTTCGCTCCATGGACGGCGATCCATGCCGTCCAGGATTTCTTCCCACGTCCAGGACCCTTTACCGTCCAACAGTTCCTCCCATGTCCAGACCCTTTGCTCCTGGACGCGCTGCTTGGTCCTTTTTCGGTGGGTTATTCTGTCACGATCGTCTGAAGGAGCGGACCAATGCGCAGCGCGTTGAGTGAACATGACTTTATTAAATAAAGTACTCACACGAGAAAACAAAAACAACAGACGATACGTGAAGTCCTCTGTGACACCGACAGAACTAAGAACACTGGAACAGGAACACGGAAACAATAACCCACAAAACAAAGGAGAAAACACACAGAATATATATGGCTCCCAATCAGAGATAACGAGCCGACAGCTGACACTCGTTACCTCCGATTGGGAGTCATAGACCAATCACCACTAGACACAAACAAAATGAAACTCACCCATCCCCAACACCACCAAATGAAATACACCCAAACAAATGAAAATGAACAACCCTGGCTCAATATTCAAAGTCCATGGAGCCAGAGTGTCACAACTGTACTGTACTCTATTCTACTAACTTAAACTCTACTGTACTGTACTGTACCGTACTATACTCTACTGTATAGTACGGTAAGAAAAACATACAGTGCTATCAAAAAGTATTTTCCCCCTTTCTCATTTTCTCTACTTTTGCATATTTGTGATACTGAATGTTATCAGATCTTCAACCAAAACCTAATATTAGATAAAGGGAACATAAGTGAACAAATAACACAACAATTACATATTTATTTCATTTATTTCATAAACAAAGTTATGCAACACCCAATTTCCCTGTGTGAAAAAGTAATTGCCCCCTTACACTCAATAACTGGTTGTGCCACCTTTAGCTGCAATGACTCCAACCAAATGCTTCCTGTAGTTGTTGATCAGTCTCTTACGTCGCTGTGGAGGAATTTTGGCCCACTCTTCCATGCAGAACTGCTTTAACTCAGTGACGTGTGGGTTTTCAAGCATGAACTGCTCGTTTCAAGTCCTGCCACAACATCTCAATTAGGATTAGGTCTGGACTTTGACTAGGCCATTTCAAAACTTCAAATGTCTTGCTTTTTAGCAATTTTCATGTAGACTTGATTGTGTGTTTTGGATCATTGTCTTGCTGCATGACCCAGCTGCACTTCAGCTTCAGCTCACAGACGGATGGTCTGACATTCTCCTGTAGAATTCTCTGATACAGAGCATAATTCATGGTTCCTTCTATTAAGGCAAGTCGTCCAGGTCCTGAGGCAGCAAAGCATCCCCAAACCATCACACCACTACCACCATGCTTGACCTTTGGTATGATGTTCTTACTGTGGAATGCAGAGTTTGGTTTTCGCCAGGCTTAATGGGACCCATCTCATCCAAAAAGTTGACTCAAGTTTGCCAAAAAGCACCTGGATGATCATCAAGACTCTTGGAAGAACGTTCTATGGACAGATGATTAAAAAGTATAACTTTTTGGACGACATGGTTCCAGTATTGCCTGGCGAAAACCAAACTCTGCATTCCACAGTAAGAACATCATACCAAAGGTCAAGCATGGTGGTGGTGGTGTGATGGTTTGGGGATGCTTTGCTGCCTCAGGACCTGGACGACTTGCCTTAATAGAAGGAACCATGAATTATGCTCTGTATCAGAGAATTCTACAGGAGAATGTCAGACCATCCGTCTGTGAGCTGAAGCTGAAGCGCAGCTGGGTCATGCAGCAAGAAAATGATCCAAAACACACAATCAAGTCTACATGAAAATTGCTAAAAAGCAACAAATTGGAAGTTTTGGAATGGCCTAGTCAAAGTACAGACCTAATCCCAATTGAGATGTTGTGGCAGGACTTGAAACGAGCAGTTCATGCTTGAAAACCCACACGTCACTGAGTTAAAGCAGTTCTGCATGGAAGAGTGGGCCAAAATTCCTCCACAGCGACGTGAGAGACTGATCAACAACTACAGGAAGCATTTGGTTGGAGTCATTGCAGCTAAAGGGGGCACAACCAGTTATTGAGTGTAAGGGGGCAATTACTTTTTCACACAGGGGAATTGGGTGTTGCATAACTTTGTTTATGAAATAAATATGTAATTGTTGTGTTATTTGTTCACTTATGTTCCCTTTATCTAATATTAGGTTTTGGTTGAAGATCTGATAACATTCAGTATCACAAATATGCAAAAGTAGAGAAAATTAGAAAGGGGGCAAATACTTTTTCATAGCACTGTATTTCTGTAACCGTTACTGGGAATGTTACTGTATTTGAAGTGCTCTGTTGGTTTATTCTGTAAAATTGACTGAAAAGCTGGTGTTGATGGCTCACATCAACACCATTATCCTAGAAACCTTAGACCGACTCCAATTCGCTTACCGCCCCAACAGATCCACAGATGATGCAATCTCTATTGCACTCCACACTGCCCTTTCCCACCTGGACAAAAGGAACACCTACGTGAGAATGCTATTCATTGACTACAGCTCAGCGTTCAACACTATAGTGCCCTCAAAGCTCATCACTAAGCTAAGGACCCTGGGACTAAAGACCTGCCTCTGCAACTGGATCCTGGACTTCCTGACGGGCCGCCCCCAGGTGGTAAGTGTAGGTAACAACATATCTGCCATGCTGATCCTCAACACGGGGGCCCCTCAGGGGTGCGTGCTCAGTCCCCTCCTGTACTTCCTGTTCACCCATGACTGCATGGCCAGGTACGTCAAAGCCTATTCCCCCTCAGGACACTGAAAAGATTTGGCATGGGTCCTCAGATCCTCAAAAAGTTATACAGCTGCACCATCGAGAGCATCCTGACTGGTTGCATCACTGTCTGGTATGGCAACTGCTCAGCCTCCGACAGCTAGGCACTACAGAGGGTAGTGCGTACGGCCCAGTACAACACTTGGGCCAAGCTTCCTGCCATCCAGGACCTCTATACCAGGCGGTGTCAGAGGAAGGCCCTAAAAATTGTCAAAGACTCCAGCCACCCTAGTCATAGACTGTTCTCTCTGCTACCGCACGGCAAGCGGTACCGGAGCGCCAAGTCTAGGTCCAAAAGGCTTCTTAACAGCTTCAATCCCCAAGCCATAAGAGTCCTGAACAGGTAATCAAATGTCTACCCTGACTATTTGCATTGTGTGATATGAAGTTTACTTCATTGAGAATGTATGTGCAGCTGAAATTTGGCCATAGAATAAATTACAAAAAATATGTATTTTCAACGTCTGTAAATAACATATTTTCACCTTTCAGTAAAAAACAAAAATGAACCTGATTTCAACGTCCAGAAAAGGCATATTTTCAACGTCCGGACAATACATATATTAACCACCCCAAAAAGACTATTCACCTTTCATTCATAACCTAAAATGAGCCTAACTTCAACGTTTGGAAAACACATATTTTAGACATCTTTTCAACGTAATTCTACTTACTGGGAAGCCTCTGAATGCATTTCAACTCATCATAAGTTTAATGCTGTTGGAGCACAATGGCTATACTTGAAAAATAAAGTTCTACCTAAAACTAGGTCTGAGTTCTCTGGGAGCCTCTTATGAATTATCTCTTTCTGAGTCAGTCAATGCATGCACTACTTACATTACTATTTTTAGGTTTGTATTGTGAGCTTCTGATATTGCATGTTGGGGATTAGGCCCACCAAAGTAATAAAGGAAACTGTATACACAGTGAGAACCCTTCAGCTTTATATGAAATGCGGGCCTCTTTTCTATGACCTTACAGAGCTGCAGCTGGATGAATCTCACCCTAAAGAATGTATAGGTTTACATCCTCAGCATTAGATCTACTTGGCTTGACCTGATACCACACATATTGAGAGAAAAATCCATGTTGAGTGACACGTCATAGAGCAAAGCAGGCTGATTATTTCGGGATGTGTTTATTTATTTACCAAGAGTCTAGGTGACTTAGGATGCTTTCCAAATGGCACCCTATTTCCTATGAAGTGCACTACGTTTGACAAGGGCCCCTAGGGCTCTCGTCTAAAGAAGGGCACTATAATAGTGTGCCATCTGACATAGTGCCAGCAACACAAGGTGCACAAGAAGCGAGCGAGGCACGGCAAGGTGCTCCTTATCTGACTGAAGTGGAGCTGCGCTGCCTGACGGTCCAGGGCTCCAGCGAGGTGGAACGATAAACATAATTAAATTTAGTTGGATTACAACAAAATGGATGGGATCAGCTGGGGAGGCGGGGAGGCTAATCCTAAACCAATCCCCTCAAAATAAGGTGCCAACCGACACAACACAGTGTATATAAAGTGAGAGGGCATATATAAAGAGAAGAAGAGGGGGGAGAGATGAGAGGGAAGGAGGGGAGAGGAAGGAAGGAAGCTGTCAGAGAAAGAGAGAAATCAAGGTAAGGGCACTGAAAAGGTCCCTTTTCAAAATGAGGACAAATACACCCAACTACTCCACAGTGAAGGAGACTATGAGCGAGATCAATGGCAGTTCATTGAATCTGACAGGATTCTAATCACTGCTAGAAAGCAGGTAGATACAGGGGCTTGCGAAAGTATTCACCCCTCTTGGCATTTTTCCTATTTTGTTGCCTTACAACCTGGAATTAAAATTGATTTTTTGGGGGTTTGTATCATTTGATTTACACAACATGCCTACCACTTTGAAGATGCAAAATATTTTTTCTTGTGAAACAAACAAGAAGACCAAAAAAAAAAGAAAACTTGAGCGTGCATAACTATTCAAAAACATCCACACAGCTTGATGCTGCCACCACCATGCTTCACTGTGGGGATGGTGTTCTCGGAGTGATGAGAGGTGTTGGGTTTGCGCCAGACATAGCATTTTCCTTGATGGCCAAAAAGCTCAATTTTAGTCTCATCTGACCAGAGTACCTTCTTCCATATGTTTGGGGTGTCTCCCACATGGCTTTTGGCGAACACCAAACGTGTTTGCTTATTTTTTTCTTTAAGCAATGGCTTTTTTCTGGCCACTCTTCCATAAAGCCCAGCTCTGTGGAGTGTATGGCTTATAGTGGTCCTATGGACAGATACTCCAATCTCCGCTGTGGAGCTTTGCAGCTCCTTTAGGGTTATCTTTGGTCTCTTTGTTGCCTCTCTGATTAATGTCCTCCTTGCCTGGGCCATGAGTTTTGGTGGGCGGCCCTCTCTTGGCAGGTTTATTGTGGTGCCATATTCTTAAAAAAATTTAATAATGGATTTAATGGTGCTCCGTGGGATGCTCAAAGTTTCTGAATTTTTTTTATAACCCAACCCTGATCTGTACTTCTCCACAACTTTGTCCCTGACCTGTTTGGAGAGCTCCTTGGTCTTCATGGTGCCGCTTGCTTGGTGGTGCCCCTTGCTTAGTGGTGTTGCAGACTCTGGGGCCTTTCAGAACAGGTGTATATATACTGAGATCATGTGACAGATCATGTGACACTTAGATTGCACACAGGTGGACTTTATTTAACTAATTATGTGACTTCTGAAGGTAATTGGTTGCACCAGATGTTATTTAAGGGCGTCATAGCAAAGGGGGTGAATACATATGCACACACAACTTTTCCGTAATTTATTTTTTCGCATTTTTTGAAACAAGTTATTTTTTTCATTTCACTTCACCAATTTGGACTATTTTGTGTATGTCCATTACATGAAATCCAAATAAAAATAAATTTAAATTACATGTTGTAATGCAACAAAATAGGAAAAAAGCCAAGGTGGATGAATACTTTTGCAAGGCACTGTATACAGAGAAGAGACAGAGAGGAGTGACAGTGTTTGGATGTGCAGAACTATTATCAGACAACTTGATACTCCTGGGCTACACAGTCAGTCAGAGAGCAAAAACATACAACAGCATTTTCTTATGTGTCTCATTCTCATTCTGGTATCTATTGAATCTGTCAAGTTAGCAGGGTTGGGGACAAATGAAACACTGTTCGATGTGTGAAGACTGTTGTCTGGTTTTTACATGAGTGATAAAAAAGCCGAAACTGAAATGAGATGCTGGTGACAAAAATGAATAAGCATTGAATTTACACCTTCCCCATCTTCTGAACGAGTGGTAAATTTACACTTGTCTTTCTCCCCACAGCTATACAACCACATTGTTTCCCTCAGAGGGACTGCCTATTCAGCTATTCACCAGAACACATAAACTAACCTCACCATGAAAAGTTTTTTAGACACAGAAAATGGTTCTAGGAGATTCAGAGGGTATGGAATGAAAGCAGGGGTCTACACCTTAACCTGCCTTTCTCTATCATATATACAGTAAATATATATTTTTCACATCTAGCTATTTTTTCCTTTACCACTTTTCCTTTTATTTTTTCTATTTCAATTCCAATTTCATTCCACTCGTCACTTTCCTCCTCCCCCCTAATGCATTTTCCCTTTTTTAACTGAGTTTTAGTCCAATCCTTCACAAAGAGCATTCCCCCAGGGGATGTGAACCCTTTCCTCTTTCAGTTGCCCATAACTACAGTAAACACATGCCCACATACCAGAGCTCTCTCTCTGTCTCTCTCTAGCTCCCAGTCTAATCCAGTGTAATCCCACAGTGCTGTCTTTGTGCTGTCTTGGGCAGACGTCAGTGGATTATCATCCAATAAGAATATGATTAATGGATTTATAATTGCAGCGGGCGATCCTGGGAGAGAACACAGTTTGCCCTGGATTAATATGAGTTAAAGTAACGTACTGGTGGTGAGTAGAGGAGAGGAGAGGAGAGGACAGGAGAGGAGAGGAGAGGAGAGGAGAGGAGAGGAGAGGAGAGGAGAGGAGAGGAGAGGAGAGGAGAGGAGAGGAGAGGAGAGGAGAGGAGAGGAGAGGAGAGGAGAGGAGAGGAGAGGAGAGGAGAGGAGAGGAGAGGAGAGGAGAGGGGCCAACTTGGAGGTCTGTGCTGTTAGCTGGTAACTGGTGCTTCTGGTTGAGTTGAAGACCTCACCACTCTATGACTGCAAGCTGGGCTTAAACTATCTATTTTCAGATCTGGGGCTCTCTGACTACTACTGCCCCCTCTACACAAGCACTGGTGCATTATTTAAGACAGCGATGACAGGCTATATAGCACTGTTAAATAGCAGCTTGACCAGCTGGGTATGGATAGCAGCTTGACCAGCTGGGTATGGATAGCAGCTTGACCAGCTGGGTATGGATAGCAGCTTGACCAGCTGGGTATGGATAGCAGCTTGACCAGCTGGGTATGGATAGCAGCTTGACCAGCTGGGTATGGATAGCAGCTTGACCAGCAGGGTAGGGGGAAGGGCCAACCAGGAACATGATAAAGTAAACCAAATGTAAAATGTTATCACAATTTATCATATTTTAAACTATCATGTTTTGCATTAAATTGTATTGTCCGTGGGGTTTTGTCCAATGGTGTCCTAGTAGGCCAACTATCAAGACCCTATCAGCGTGCCACGCCTGGGCCTCATTTGCTATCAGGGAGATATCAGGTTTCTCTTTATTTAAATTAGGTTTGTGTGACTGTTTATGTTGACTCTGTTGCCAGCTAAATCATTTAAGTTAATCTTCCATTGAAAGCAGTGATGAGATGCAGAGAGGTGCTTCCTTTATGTCACTGCTGCTATGATCCTTTCTCCTCCTTATACCATGACAAACTGGAGCATCAGCAGCTGCTGACAACGAAAAACGAAAAACTTTAAACACTTCCTACTCATTTTAGCTAAAAAAAATTATGCAAAGCACCTTTTCCAAGCCACTGGGTTTAATTGGAAGGCATGCAATAAAATTGTACATCATAATGGAAAGAAGCCGGATGATGTGGATACTTGTTGAGAAAAAAATTGTGCAAGATATAATAAATAGGGGAGAGTGGGGTAAGTTGAGCCAACGGGGCAAGTTGAGCCACCCTTGTTTCTAGGCAACCATACACAAAAGTAATGATTTGACCAAATATTTAGGAAGAGGTCATCTGTGAGGGAAGAATCCATGTGGAAAAAGTGGTAAAAACTGATTTTCACTAAGTCAAATGAATTTATTGTGTTAGAGGTTTCATGATGCTTGTATCTAAACTAAATAGATAATTTTAAGATGGTTCTATACATCAGTTGGGGTCTCTATAAGCTTCAATATGAGGTCTTAAACCTAGCATGAAAGTGAATCCTTGTAGCTGTGTGGGCTAATAGTCAAGATGTTTAGCATGGGATTTGTTGAGCCAATGGCCATGGGGTAAGTTGAGCTAATGATTGAGCCAATGGCAAATTGAAATATTGTGTTTTCTTCCCAGGCTTAATGCAAGGCATTATCGCTGGGATATGACGTAACAACAGGGCCTGGGCCCGGTTGCATAAAACACCTTAAGTACATTTTCCCCTTATCTTTTCCCTTAAAGTTTCCTTAACTTTAAGTCAGTTGCACAAAACATTTAAAGGTGAATTTCCCCCTTAAATTAAGTGAAAAAGACCCATGAGGTCCCTTAACTGCTTCATTCAGTATGTAAACAGCATTTGTGGAGGTGAATGTTGCTTTCATCTGCTCTGGTTACAAAAAGGAAAACATCAACCAGCAATGGAATTATTGTGTAATTATTGGGACAGTGATACATGTTTTTGTTTTTTGTTTTAAATGATATAATGACTATGAGGTTAAAGTGCAGACTGTACGCTTTAATTTGAGGGTATTTTCATCCATATTTTCGCCGCACAAATATCATACCCCACTAAAATTCTAACCTCCCCTGTTATTGTAATGGTGAGAGGTCTGCATCTTGGGGGTATGATATTTATGCATCTGTAACTTTCTCACTCACTCGTCATTATTCACAATTTATTCAGGACTATCCGTAATCATGGTAACATCCACATTAATGTATAAGTGTTTAGAAACATATTATATTCTATTCTTATTTACAATAAAAGTGACTCCAAAATGACACAATACATTATTACCATGAATTTCTATTGGGCACAAAATAATCTGAAACACAACCAAAACAAACAGCAAATGTATCCAACAAGTTTGTAGAGTCACAAGCTTGATGTAATCATTGCATGCTAGGAATATGGGACCAAATATTAAACTTTAATACACATATGTGAATTTGTTGCAGTACTTTTGGTCCCCTAAAATGGGGGGACTATGTACAAAAAGTGCTGTAATTTCTAAACAGTTCACCCGATATGGATGAAAATATCCTCAAATTAAAGCTGACAGTCTGCACTTTAACCTCATATTCATGGTATCATTTCAAATCAAAAGTACTGTAGTACAGAGCCAAAACAACAACAAAATTGTCACTGTCCTAATAATTACGGCAGGCACTGTAACTGATTATTCTACAGAGATAACTGCGTTGTTTATCCGTAATATTGTAATATTACATTATTAATTATTTGTTTTTATCCAGACAATTATTCTGTGCTTCTGCATTTTTATCCACTAACTAGTGAACCTGGATCAGTCAGAACGCATCCTAAATACTCCCTATATAGTAAACTACTTTTGACTAGGGCCCGCAGTACTATTTAAATAGGGTGCCATTTGGGACGTAGCAAATAGGGTGCCATTTGGGACGCAACCCTAGAGTCCTGGTGGTGAGAACACTGTTGAATTACTGCATCGCCACCTCATTACCTGTGACATAACGGGTGTTCCACGCATCACACATTAACAGTGAGATCAATCCCACAATGTAAACTAATCAGTCCTATAAATGACATGCCATTAGGTTTTATGACCAAGCGTGGCTGTTTAGGTCTGTGTTAGGCCTGGCCTACATCTCACCCCTCCTGTAGAGTCTTCTGGGATACCTCAGCTAGAGGAGTGAACCACCGCACAGCAAACACCTCAGACCTCTGAGCCATAGCTCACACACAGCACCACACAACACCTTACACACTGCAACCCTGACCTACTAGTCGAAATTTAGTTTCTGGGTCTCTCTCTCTCTTTCTCTCTCTCGCGCTCTCTCTCACTTCACCTGTGAGTTCAACAGCGTAACAGTACATCTGTAGGTCAGATCCCAGAGTAAGTGGACCCCTCCTGTCCTGTATCTGTCTCCCTGTGTAGTCGACTAGCTCAGCGTGCTGGCCAGCCACTGATGTTTATCACTAACAACCACTGTTTTCATAGCAACACAACAGTATCTCAGGCTTTGATGCTCTGCCAAGGCCTATTTCTGCTGTTCTCCTTGTTTCTTTATTATTTCAGTCATAGTTAATATTTTGTATTTTGGCTGTCAGCCTGTTTTTGGAGACATATTTGCTCCACCTTTCTGTTAAGTCTGTTGTTTTGTATCCTGGCTTCAGGGCCACCAGTAAAGATCCTTGTTTCACCATCTCAGCCTACTGCATACTGTCTATCCTGCACCGCACCTGGGTCACACCTCACACCAACCCTTACAGCAGGTAGCTTCATTATTATTTTTTTTACTTCAAATATTGGATGCTGTTTCTGCAGTTTAAAACAAGAAAGGCCTCATAGCGAAACACAACTTTTGCAGCAATGTCGCAATCTATGTGAGGTTCTCACAGCCGAAAACAGTCTTGTTGAATTCCTTAAAATTAGTTTCTTCTTATAGTTAAAATTAAGTCTTCAACTTATCTAATTGGAAGCAGGATAAGATATTTACATCAATTCATGTCAGCAGTGAAGTCACTACTAAACAGACCTAGCTGGAGCTGTGGATGTATGAGCACTTTATGAATTGTTTTCCAGCAGAGGTGCTTTTCTATTAGATCTCATTTTACCTTCTCTTTTTTTGTCACATACACTGGATAGGTGCAGTGAAATGTGTGCTTTTACAGAGTCAGACATAGTAGTACGGTGCCCCTAGAGCAAATTAGGGTTAAGTGCCTAGCTCAAGGACACGGACAGATTTTTCGGTTACTGGCCCAATGCACTACCCGCTAGGCTACTTGCTTGCTGCCCTACAGTATACCTACAGTATGGTACAGGTATCTAAACTTCCATCTCCGAGTACAGCTGTCCCCCCAACTTCCCCAACATGTGTATCTCTCCAGACATAGTTATCTACATAGTATGCGGCCCTTTGCTGTCTGTCTGTGTGCTTACTCTCTGTAGTTCTGTTCGCGTCCCCTACCAATTGCATAATCAAGTCGAGAGCTGGTGGGGAAGATGCCAGAAGAAGTGTTATATTAGAGAAGTGCTTAAAGTAGTGCTCTGTTCCATTGCATCATGAGATAAAAGTACACTGCTCAAAAAAATTAAGGGAACACTTAAACAACACATCTTAGATCTGAATGAATGAAATAATCTTATTAAATACTTTTTTCTTTACATAGTTGAATGTGCTGACAACAAAATCACACAAAAATTATCAATGGAAATCAAATGTATCAACCCATGGAGGTCTGGATTTGGAATCACCCTCAAAATTAAAGTGGAAAACCACACTACAGGCTGATCCAACTTTGATGTAATGTCCTTAAAACAAGTCAAAATGAGGCTCAGTAGTGTGTGTGGCCTCCACGTGCCTGTATGACCTCCCTACAACGCCTGAGCATGCTCCTGATGAGGTGGCAGATGGTCTCCTGAGGGATCTCCTCCCAGACCTGGACTAAAGCATCCGCCAACTCCTGGACAGTCCGTGGTGCAACGTGGCGTTGGTGGATGGAGCGAGACATGATGTCCCAGTTGTGCTCAATTGGATTCAGGTCTGGGGAACGGGCGGGCCAGTCCATAGCATCAATGCCTTCCTCTTGCAGGAACTGCTGACACACTCCAGCCACATGAGGTCTAGCATTGTCTTGCATTAGGAGGAACCCAGGGCCAACCGCACCAGCATATGGTCTCACAAGGGGTCTGAGGATCTCATCTCGGTACCTAATGGCAGTCAGGCTACCTCTGGCGAGCACATGGAGGTCTGTGCGGCCCCCCAAAGAAATGCCACCCCACACCATGACTGACCCACCGCCAACCGGTCATGCTGGAGGATGTTGCAGGCAGCAGAACGTTCTCCACGGCGTCTCCAGACTCTGTCACGTCTGTCACGTGCTCAGTGTGAACCTGCTTTCATCTGTGAAGAGCACAGGGCGCCAGTGGCGAATTTGCCAATCTTGGTGTTCTCTGGCAAATGCCAAACGTCCTGCACGGTGTTGGGCTGTAAGCACAACTCCCACCTGTGGACGTCGGGCCCTCATACCACCCTCATGGAGTCTGTTTCTGACCGTTTGAGCAGACACATGCACATTTGTGGCCTGCTGGAGGTCATTTTGCAGGGCTCTAGCAGTGCTCCTCCTGCTCCTCCTTGCACAAAGGCGGAGGTAGCGGTCCTGCTGCTGGGTTGTTGCCCTCCTACAGCCTCCTCCACGTCTCCTGATGTACTGGCCTGTCTCCTGGTAGCGCCTCCATGCTCTGGACACTACGCTGACAGACACAGCAAACCTTCTTGCCACAGCTCGCATTGATGTGCCATCCTGGATGAGCTGCACTACCTGAGCCACTTGTGTGGGTTGTAGACTCCGTCTCATGCTACCACTAGAGTGAAAGCACCGCCAGCATTCAAAAGTGACCAAAACATCAGCCAGGAAGCATAGGAACTGAGAAGTGGTCTGTGGTCACCACCTGCAGAACCACTTCTTTATTGGGGGTGTCTTGCTAATTGCCTATAATTTCCACCTGTTGTCTATTCCATTTGCACAACAGCATGTGAAATTTATTGTCAATCAGTGTTACTTCCTAAGTGGACAGTTTGATTTCACAGAAGTGTGATTGACTTGGAGTTACATTGTGTTGTTTAAGAGTTCCCCCAATCTACACCTTATTCTCTATATAGTGCACTACTTTTGACCAGGGCCCTATATAGTGCACTACAATAGGGCTCTGGTCAAAATAAATGTACTGTAGGGGATAGGGTGCCATTTGGGACACACCAGGAATCTATTAAAATTATAGGATCCAAGAGTTATTATTACAGTGGAAATGCTTGTGGAATATTCAGAATCACACTCCTCCAACTCTATTGAAAGCATTGGCTTGTTCATTTATACGACTCATGTGAACCCTCAGCGACACTCTGTCGAAGAAACGAGCGCTACGTTAAACCAAATGTATATTTCCTTCAAATCACATTTACCTCATGGTGAGCTGGGAAATCTGTGCTGGAGAAAAAGGCCAAAGCTATTTTACAGACTGAAACCAGCTGATAAGGAGAAAGTGCTGAGTAAACTACGTTCTTATCGGCGTCTGACTACACTGATTCAGCTCTAAGTGAGAGAGCTGAAAGAAACACATTCATAAAGGCCCTTCTGTCCCGGTATTAACCTAACTCAGTGCTTTAAGCTATTCTTTCCCGTATTGCCCAACTCAATACGTTTAGCTATAGGCTATTTCACTTTCTTAAAACGGAACAATCTATCCATAATGGGTACAAAATGGGACTGAGTACAGCGGGGCTCCTGCATGTCACACAACTGTGTTAGACTGCTGAGCTAAAGCCTAGGCACTAGGGAGTTAACGCAAGTCGTCAGATCTCAGGCATTGTTACTCTTGGTGGAGCATGGTTCACCAAACCAAACATTTGCATATTACTCGATAGGAATATTATATCCAGTAATCTATTTACTTCTCTCTTATGTGTCAGGTACAGGTACAGGTACAGGTACAGGTACAGTTCAACAACTGTGAATGTAAAGTTTACATCAGTAGATGTCGTTAAAGTCATACCTGACCATTAAAATTAGGTGGCCAGTAGCCTACTATACAAATCAAAAGCTTTGAAAGCTTAGCGAGATATAGCCATTTTGCAAATAGGATTTTATTTTCTGAAATCCAGGCAGACAGCACTAGACACAAAGCTAATTTACAAGTGGTATTTGATGGATATACTTGGATGCTATTCCGGTGCTCTTCCCACAAGAGTGTACGCAAGGAGGTGCGCCTGGAAGTATTGTAAAATTCAGACAGCTTCAAAGCCAACAGTACGCTCGGCGCTCACAGACGTCTCAGCAATGGATTAATTCAACAGTCTTCGATTCAAATCGCTGTGGAACTCGCGCATCTATCCGCTCAAATTGCATTAGAATCAAGTCAAGTTCTGCAAAGGGGAAAACAAATCCAACTTTAATGAGAATGTGTTGTTTCCACTGTTAACATCATCATTTACACGTCTCAGCGCTGGATAACAGAGCTACTTAGAGAGGCTCCTACATTGTTATCAGTTTATCATAGTAGTTGTATGCAAACATAGAGACATGTAGTGTTACTAAATACTGTAGGCCTACATTGTATAAGTAGAGTGGTGATTTACAATTATGATTGAATGTTTATTTATGTATAGGCTAACAGAAAGGCGTGGCATTTTATAGCGTAGGCAACCGCCAGCCATTCCACTTAGGCTATTTTATGTATACCAGACAGTTATTCAAATGTTCAACTAATCAACAAGCCCTTCGTCGAATAAAGTGTGCTGGTTCTGGAATACATCAAATAGCCTGAGTGTGGATCTGGTCTGTATTATGGTCTATTTGGGACAGCCCCAAATCAAAACTTCAAATATGTCTTTAAAGTGTAATATTAGCTAAAAGTGGCACCAACATAACCCAAACAGTATAGGTTAGTATTCTAAGCTATACAGTAGAAACGTCCCATAATAAATTGGGATGTTCTCTTGTCTTACCTTGATCTAGTAGTCGTAGAGAGTGATGAAACGTGGGGTCCAGTGTGTCCTTCTCTGCCATCAGCTCCGGTAAGTACTTTTCGT
The DNA here is from genome assembly GCF_964263955.1 of Coregonus lavaretus. Lineage (NCBI taxonomy): Eukaryota > Metazoa > Chordata > Actinopteri > Salmoniformes > Salmonidae > Coregonus > Coregonus lavaretus. The sequence continues at coordinate 20,230,451 of NC_139994.1, forward strand.
TATCCATTTCGTCCCGTGCTGTTGGTCCACGCCGTCCACAAAATAAATAAGCAACGATACAATTCAAAAACCTCGGTTTATTCCCAACACCTGCCCCCACCAAAACTAGCAGCGGTAAATTATTTTTTTTAAAGAAAAGGAATGCGGCAATGTCATTCGCAACCACTATAACATCACATAAGTAGTTCTAAGCTGTAACAGCGACCAAAAACTGTCTGTGCGCGGGTGTCTCTGGTAGAAATTCCGTTATCCCATCCGTGTAGTAGCCTATATATTCACCATCACCTTGCAGACCCCTCGCATGCAACACCTCCAACCTAGAGACTCTCTCTGTTCTGTAAACAAGCTCTTTGAAGCTCCCCCGGAAGGTCTCCACCAGCAACGAGGGCTCATTCCAGCTCCTCTACTATTGGTTGCCGATCAGTGTTCAAGAAAATGCAATGTAGCGTCAGTCATTAGAAGGGGCGGGCGCTCCATCCTGGAGTGAGGGAAACCGCTGGAACTGTCCATGGTGCTGATTCCGCGGCGCGCGGTTATATGTTGTTCGATGTGACACGAGCCTGGAACGATCTTAATTACAATGTATAGAGGACATTAATAACAGTCCTTCTCTTGTTAAATTGTACAATAAAAATGTGCCCAAACCCAATAGTCCATCAATATGCAAATATATACCAATACCTTATATCAGTTTCCAATGCACGAACTCGGACTTTTTGGGGGTAAATGTGTTATGCTACATACATAGGCACCCTTTTTTATTTTAATTTTTTGTTTAACCTTTATTTAACCAGGTAAGCCAGTTAAGAACAAGTTCTCATTTACAACTGTGACCTGGCCAAGATAAAGCAAAGCAGTGGGATAAAAACAACAACACAGAGTTACATATGGGATAAACAAAACATTAAGTCAAAAATACAACAGAAAAAGTATATACAGTGTGTGCGAATGTAGTAAATTATGGAGGTAAGGCAATAAATAGGCCATAGTGCAAAATAGTTACAATTTCGTATTAACACTGGAATGATAGATGTGCAAATAGAGATACTGGGGTGCAAATTAGCAAAATAAATGACAATATGGGGATGAGGTAGTTGGGTGGGCTAATTTCATAATGGCTGTGTACAGGTGCAGTGATCGGTAAGCTGCTCAGACAACTGATGCTTAAAGTTAGTGAGGGAGATAAGAGTCTCCAGCTTCAGAGATTTTTGCAGTTCATTCCAGTCATTGGCAGCAGAGAACTGGAAGGAATGGCGGCCAAAGGAGGTGTTGGCTTTGGGGATGACCAGTGAGGTATACCTGCTGGAGCGCAGACTAGGGGTGGGTGTTGCTATGGTGACCAGTGAGCTAAGATAAGGCGGGGATTTGCCTAGCAGTGATTTATAGATGACCTGGAGCCAGTGGGTTTGGCGATGAATATGTAGTGAGGGCCAGCCAACAAGAGTGTAGAGGTCACAATGGTGAGTAGTATATGGGGCTTTGGTGAAAAAACGGATGGCACTGTGATAGACTACATCCAATTTTCTGAGTAGAGTGTTGGAGGCTATTTTGTAAATGACATCGCCGAAGTCAAGGATCAGTAGGATAGTCAGTTTTACGAGGGCATTATTGGCAGCATGAGTGAAGGAGGCTTTGTTGCGAAATAGGAAGCTGATTCTAGATTTAACTTTTGATTGGAGATGCTTAATGTGAGCCTGGAAGGAGAGTTAACAGTCTAACCAGACACCTAGGTATTTGTAGTTGTCCACATACTCTAGGTCAGACCCGCCGACAGTAGTGATTCTAGTCGGGTGGGCGTGTGCAAGCAGCGTTCGGTTGAAGAGCATGCATTTAGTTTTACTAGTGTTTAAGAGCAGTTGGAGGCTATGGAAGGAGGTGCTTCTACACCTGCATTACTAGCTGTTTGGGGTTTTAGGCTGGGTTTCTGTACAGCACTTCGAGATATTAGCTGATGTACGAAGGGCTATATAAAATAAAATTGATTGATTGATTGATTGTTGTATGGCGTTGAAGCTCGTTTGGAGGTTTGTTAACACAGTGTCCAATGAAGGGCCAGATGTATACAAAATGGTGTTGTCCGCATAGATTTGGATCCGAGCGTCACCAGCAGCAAGAGCGACATCATTGATATACACGGAGAAAAGAGTTGGCCCGAGAATTGAACCGTGTGGCACCCCCATAGAGACTGCCAGAGATCTAGACAACAGGCCCTCCGATTTGACACATTGAACTCTATCTGAGAAGTAGTTGGTGAACCAGGCGAGGCAGTCATTTGAGAAACCAAGGCTATTTAGTCTGCCAATAAGAATGCGATGGTTGACAGAGTAGAAAGCCTTGGCCAGGTCGATGAAGACGGCTGCGCAGTACTGTATTTTATCGATCACGGTTATAATATCGTTTAGGACCTTGAGCGTGGCTGAGGTGCACCCATGACCAGCTCGGAAACCGGATTGCATAGCGGAGAAGGTACGGTGGGATTTGAAATGGTCGGTGATCTGTTCATTAACTTGGCTTTCAAATACTTTCGAAAGGCAGGGCAGGATGGATATAGGTCTGTAACAGTTTGGATCTAGAGTGTCACCCCCTTTGAAGAGGTTATGACCGCGGCAGCTTTCCAATCTCTGGGGATCTCAGACGTTACGAAAGAGAGGTTGAACAGGCTAGTAATAGGGGTTGCGACAATTTAATTTTGGTGGCTAATTTTAGAAAGAAAGGGTCCAGATTGTCTAGCCCAGCTGATTTGTAGGGGTCCAGATTTTTCAGCTCTTTCAGAACATCAGCTGTCTGAATTTGTGTGCAGGAGAAGCGGGGGGGGGGCATGGGCAAGTTGCAGCGGAGGGTGCAGAGCTGGTGGCCGGGCTAGTGGTAGCCAGGTGGAAAGCATGGCCAGCCGTAGCAAAATGCTTGTTGAAATTCTCGATTATAATAGATTTATCGGTGGTGACAGTGTTTCCTAGCCTCAATGCAGTGGGAAGTTGGGAGGAGGTGCTCTTATTCTCCATGGACTTTACAGTGTCCCAAAACTTTTTGGAGTTAGTGCTACAGGATGCAAATTCCTGTAAAAGCTAGCCTTTGCTTTCCTAACTGATTGTGTATATTGGTTCCTGACTTCCCTGAAAAGTTGCATATCGCGGGGGCTGTTCGATGCTAATGCAGTACGCCACAGGATGTTTTTGTGCTGGTCAAGGGCAGTCAAGTCTGAGGAGAACCAGGGGCTATATCTGTTCTTAGTTCTGAATTTTTTGTTGTACTTTCAACAGAACCGATTGTAGAAATGAGAAATAGGAGAGTGCATTTAAGTTCACTTTGAGAGCTGCATGTTATACAAAGTTCGGGAAATAAGAATGACATTCAAGCTGTGGGCTCTTGAAAAAGCAACTCTTAACTGTGGGTCATAATGAGTGGGTTTAGAGTTTAGTCCTGGCAGCAGATTCGGTCATCCACTTACAAGTTCTCCCGACTGTCAAAATAACATGAGCTATCATCTCTAATGGCTGACCATGGCTTGATGGGTAGCCGAAGGTGTCAACTGTTCTGTTGTGGACATGTATCCCTCTGTTCTCTGTTCTAACATGTCATAGATTTTTACCATGGTTTAAAATGACAAACACAACTTTAACAGAGGAGAGGATGTCTTTGCCATCCCTTTTGGCCATGAAGAGATCAAAACAATGCGTCTCTTCTGTAGGGTATGTTTCAATCAGGTTTGAATCATGGAAGATTGAACATTAGCTATGATCTGTAATCTACAAAGAAAGACCACAGTTTAACTGGGTTCAGTATGATTTGAGGATACTCATGTGCGTCCAAAATGGCACCCTATCTCCTTAGTGCACTACTTTTGACCAGGGTCCATATGCACTATATAGGGAATAGGGTGCCATTTGGAAACACCCTCTGACTGTGGAATGATTCTACAACAGAAAAAGGCTAATTTCTTGTGGCTTGAAACTAAATGGGCTTTTCTTCTCTCACTACCTTTAAGAATTGATTGTTTTGATACCAGACTCCTTGGTTCATTTCACTTAAGACAACCAGTCAATAGTTCAGAGGAAATCCATTCACCTTACTATAGGTCACTCTGACCCTTCTAGAAAAGAAGTGCCTGTGCATTTCTAATGCTATTCATTGCATTTTCTCTACATACAACCAAACATGTATTGACATGATGTATCCTCGTATTGAAGGCGAAACCTTTATCTCAACACAGTGGTACTGTGGTCACTTCACATTGTGTTTCATTGAATTCCTATATATTATTCAAACGTAGGCCTGTTTTCTATTTTCTGCTCCATGTTTATTACACATGTCACTACAGTTGTGTTGATAGTGTTGGATCAGACTTAGGCCTGGACTGAATCAGACATTTCATCACAGTAGGCTATTAATACAAGTATCATGCGCGTCAGTGTACAGAATGTCTTGTGAGTGTGTTTGCTCATACTGTATTACAGAAACACAAATGTATTGATTGGTTGTATAAAATTAGGTATGAGTATTACTTGAACATACTGTGAACACACAGCAGCATATCAGCCCTGAAGTTGAGAAGTGAAGTGCAAAATATATTTGACCTAAACCCTCCCTGAACGCTTGGAAAATATTATTTTGATCCTCCCCTATACCCCAAATAATAATTAAAACACAAAGTGGATAGCAGAGAACATGCCTAGCTTTTACCCTCAATTCTTGGACAGACCAGAGCCTTAAATATGCAGTTTTAGAAACTGTTCTTCGTCCTTTAAGCATTGCATGGCAATGCATGAATGTTGATAGTGCAGAGGGCTGTAGGCCAGAATGTTGTGGATTCAGAGACCACCATGAACAAGAGTAGGGGTGGAAAGATCTTGTCACGACTTCCGCCGAGGTTGCCTCCCCTCCTTGTTCAGACAGGCTTCGGCATTCGTCGTCACCGGCTTACTAGCCACTGCCGCTCCATATCTCATCATTCCATTTGTCTTGTCTTGTCAATTACACACACCTGGTTCTTATCCCCTCATTAGTCCGTGTATAAGTGTTCCCTCTGCCCCCTTGTCCTTGTGGGTGATTGTTTATTGTGAGAGTAGTGGAGCTCGGTGGAGTAGATTTTTCCCCTGTGCCTGTATAGTGTTGGAGCTACCCGTACCTTGTATTGCCAGGGTAGATGGTTTCCCCTGTGCCTGTTTTCTGTTGTCGCTATCCAGCGCAATCGTGTATGACGGAATAAACTCTGTATTCGGTGATATACCCACCTGCGCCTGACTCCTTCTAATCACACTCATCACAGATCTCCTTTATAGTAAAAGCATTGCATGATTTCTTAATTCCATTCTTTCACTTTTAGATTTGTGTGTATTGTTGTGAATTGTTAGATACTACTGCACTGTTGGAGCTAGGAACACAAGCATTTCGCTACACCCGCAATAACATCTGCTAAGAAAAATTTGTATGTGATCAATAACATTTGATTTGATTGGATTTGATTAAAAAAATGGCCTTTTATAGCCTTTCATGCAATTCTAAGTCATTTGACATATTAGCAAAATCTTTTTTAATACCACAAAATTACTGAAATTACAGGCTAAGAATGGACAGAGAGATAGGGCTATGTGTTCATCTTATCATATTTCTCCAATGCCAAATCAGTGTCTTGTTTGCAACGAAACTGTCCCTGTTTGCAAATAATTAAATCTGAGACGTCATTAGGAATCTGAGCTTGGTACTTTCAAAAGTTTGGCCTACCTTTCGACCCAAGAGTAGGCTTACCAACGCAGAAACATTTCAGCTTTAATTGATGGCTACTCTTCTTCCATTGCTTAACCCAATGAGAGAAGGTCACAAGTGTGAATAGCTTAATCAATTGATAGTGACAGAATTAGATTACTTCCCAAGCAAAGTCCATTTTATGTCTCCTTGGCTGTAGAAGGTTGTAACTCAGCCTCTGAATGTCAAAGAAACTAAACAATGATATCCCCATATTCATCGGTCACGTCTTTCCCGGGTATTTTACAGCTTGTTTGTATCATAAAGAATTGAGGACCAAAGCGCTGTTATAGATCATTTCATTTAAATCGGATAGTTTTATTTTCTTCAAAATTTTAAGCTACACTTTATATAAATCGGATCTGTTTTATTTTCTTCCAAATATTAAGCTAACATGGGGTAGGTCTGTGCTTTTTGCCATTTTCTTTAATAAAAAGGTAGGCCTATGGCACTGACATGGACGTAGGCTATTTAAAGAGTGCATGGTGTGTGGAGGAATTGGCCAACAAACTCTATGGATATAGCAGCCTATAGCCTAATTTCATCTGTCAAACAGGTAGGCCTACCTCATTTCTTAAATAGGAAGAAATATGCTCCAACACAAAGCCCTCTTGTTATTAGTAAAGTCTAATTAAAATAAAAAGAGGGTTGAAATGAATTATGCCTACTCGAATTTGCATACTTTTCAGCACAATGAGCTGTCCATTTCCGATTGATTGTGCCACGGCTGCTGCTTCAAGTTTCAGCACCAATATGTAAGTTACTCGAATCTGTGAGGTCAATAAGTCTGAAAAATACATCATGGGCAAGAGACATACTGTTTTATTCAAATCAATTATAGTAGTAGCAAGCTATCAAAGTTGACCTCCAGTCCTCCTCATTTTGCTCTCTCTTTCTCAAACTGAACAGAACATAGACTATAGGTTAGTCTGCTTCAAGATATTGCATTTTTTGGAAGAGGGCTAATAAAAGCCTTTGACTCTCCTCCTGAACTGCCACTGTAGGCCTACACAGCACAGCATTGGTTAGGCAGCACACAAAAAAGGATTTGATCAGCAAGAGCAGAGCAGGCCGGGGCTCAGGGTTGGAATATCCATTGCAGTGTGTAATGCAGCCTCATTTTATTTACACCATCCCAGCAGCTATCTTAGAAATATACATTTGCCCTGTGCTTCTCCGAGCATGCACTTCGTAGCCTATAGGCTATGGATCATTTGATTAAGACCACACTAAATAGCCTATTGCGTGCCCAGAGGAGAATCAGAGATGAGGGGCAGCATCAGGCATACATCGATATATAGCCTAATAAGCAACTAATTATAGTGAACAAAAATATACATGCAACATGTAAAGTGTTGTTCCAATGTTTCATGAGCTGAAATAAAAGATCCCAGAAATGTTCCATACGCACAAAAAGCTTATTTCTCAAAAGTGCACAAATTTGTTTACATCCCTGTTAGTGAGCATTTCTCCTTTGCCAAGATAATCCATCCACCTGACAGGTGTGGCATATCAAGAAGCTGATTAAACAGCATGATCATAACACAGATGCACCTTGTGCTGCAGACAATAAAAGGCCACTTTAAAATGTGCAGTTTTGTCACACAACACAGTGCCACAGATGTCTCAGGTTTTGAGGGAGTGTGCAATTTGCATGCTGACTGCAGGAATGTCCACCAGAGCTTATGCCAGAGAATTGAATGTTAATTTCTCTACCATAAGCCGCCTCCAACATCGTTTTAGAGAATTTGGCAGTATGTCCAACCGGCCTCACAACCGCAGACCACATGTAACCACGCCAGCCCAGGACCTCCACATCAGGCTTCTTAACCTGCGAGATAGTCTGAGACCTGCCACCCCGACAGCTGATGAAACTGAGGAGTATTCCTGTCTGTGGGGAAAAACTCATTCTGATTGGCTGGGCCTGGCTCCCCAGTGGGTGGGCTTGGCTCCCAAGTGGGTGGGCCTATGCCCTCCCAGGCCCTCCCATGGCTGCGCCCCTGCCCAGTCATGTGAAATCCATAGATTAGGGCCTAATGAATTGATTTCAATTGACTGATTTCCTTATGAACTGTAACTCAGTAAAGTCGTTGAAATTGTTGCATGTCGCGTTTATATTTTTGTTCAGTATATAAAACACTCAGAAACATTGACGTTTCATCAATTACAAATTACATGACCCAACTAGATTTAAAAAATACTAAACCATCCCCTTGACTGAAATTGAAAAAGCATGACCCTCCACCATTTTCCTCCAGGTACCAGTTCTCTACATTTCGATCCATCCCTTACAGAATATGTTTTATTCCCCATCTCATCCTCCAACCTCAGATATTAATCCACACTGAAACCTTGTCCAGTACTTGTCCAGATACCTGTTCATAAATGTTTAGCTGTAAACAAAAAAAAACGTGTTATGAAACAGCTTACAATTTAATCTGTCTTTCATGGGTCATTAAAAACAGGCTCAAAATGCAGTAATCGCCTGTTCAGAAGAGAAGAGAGGGGGACTTATTTATACTTATTTAGCCATCTGTTGCTCTTGATCGTCTTCAAAAAGAGTTGTCTCTAAACTACATTTTACATTTTAGTCATTTAGCAGATGCAGTATGAAAAATGTATGCACTCACTTAACTGTAAGTCGTTGCAAACGCCATGCTCTACCAACTGAGCTATTGTTCCTTCCTGCTCTGCAACTGATGTTGTTAAACCAAGGTACTTCACAGAGGAAAGCTCCTGTCTTGTCATTTGCAAGACATCTATTTCCAAAGAAAGGGGAATCAAAGTTGGTGAACTAACTTGTTTTCATAATTCTTAGGACACCATGGGAACAGAGAATGGATTTGCGCGCACGAGCGCACACACACACACACAGGCACACACAGCTCCAGTCATCAGACGGTAACAAAACAGTGGGTCATTACATTGACAGAGAGTGTGTTTTATTATCACACTGAGCCTCTACCTGTACCCTGCTGCTCCAAAGTGGCCTCACATTTAGTACCTCTATACACCGTAAATATAACGTTAATTACACCAGTGACTGAAGATGGTCTAGACCTACAGTACCAGTCAAAAGTTTAGACACACCTACTCATTCAAGGGTTTTTCTTCATTTGTACTATTTTTATATTGTAGAATAATAGTGAAGACATCAAAACTATGAAATACATATGGAATCATGTAGTAACCAAAAAAGTGTTTTATATATTTTATATTTGAGATTCTTCAAATAGCCACCCTTTGCCTTGATGACAGCTTTGCACGTTCTTGGCATTCTCTCAACCAGCTTCACCTGGAATGCTTTTCCAACAGTCTTGAAGGAGTTCCCACATATGCTGAGCACTTGTTGGCTGCTTTTCCTTCACTCTGCGGTCCAACTCATCCCAAACCATCTCAATTGGGTTGAGGTCGGGGGATTGTGGAGGCCAGGTCATCTGATGCAGCACTCTTCTCTCTCCTTCTTGGTAAAATAACCCTTACACAGCCTAGAGGTGTGTTGGGTCATTGTCCTGTTGAAAAACAAATGATAGTCCCACGAAGCCCAAACCAGATGGGATGGCATATCGCTGCAGAATGCTGTGGTAGCTATGCTGGTTAAGTGTGAATTCTAAATAAATCACAGACAGTGTCACCAGCAAAGCACCCCACACCATAACACTTCCTCCTCCATGCTTTACGGTGGGAACTACACATGCAGAGATCATCCGTTCACCCACACCGCGTCTCACAAAGACACAGCGGTTTGAACCACAAATCTCAAATTTGGACTCCAGACCAAACAACACATTTCCACCGGTCTAATGTCCATTGCTCGTGTTTCTTGGCCCAAGCAGGTCTCTTCTTATTATTGGTGTCCTTTAGTAGTGGTTTCTTTGCAGCAATTCGACAATGAAGGCCTGATTCACACAGTCCCCTCTGAACAGTTGATGTTGAGATGTGTCTGTTACTTGAACTCTGTGAAGCATTTATTTGGGCTGCAATTTCTGAGACTGGTAACTCTAATGAACTTATCCTCTGCAGCAGAGGTAACTATGGGTCTTCCATTCCTGTGGCGGTCCTCATGAGAGCCAGTTTCATCATAGCGCTTGATGGTCTTTACGACTGCACTTTTCCATATTGACTGACCTTCATGTCTTAAAGTAATGATGGACTGTTGTGTCTCCTTGCTTATTTTAGCTGTTCATGCTGTAATATGGTATTTTACCAAATAGGGCTATCTTCTGTATACTCCCCCCCCCTGGTTGAGAGAATGCCAAGAGTATGCAAAGCTTGTCATCAAGGCAAAGGGTGGCTATTTGAAGAATCTCACATATAAAATATATTTCAATTTGTTTAACACTTTTTTGGTTACTACATGATTCCATATGTGTTATTTCATAGTTTTGATGTCTTCAATATTATTCTACAATGTAGAAAATAGTAAAAATAAAGAAAAACCTTTGAATGAGTAGGTGTTCTAAAACTTTTGACCGGTACTGTAAATGGAATGTTATTCCCATTTTATGCACTTTTCTCTCTATACATATTCTGACCTTAAGCATGAGAATAGCATGCTATTCACCTGCTATTAGTTAGGGGTGGAGATCAAAGAAATGAAGGTGTGGCGGAGGTGTTTCTACAGATAAACCGTATTCTTGCCAAACAGGCCTCTGGTAGTCTCTAAGCCACACATACCCATTTTCCTCATACATCTGGTGTGTCACCTTTAGATCAAAGTATTGCTTTTGTATACCTGTGGCTTTTAGGTGATTTCAATGTAAAAAAAAAAGTAAAAATAAAGAAAAACCCTTGAATGAGTAGGTGTGTCCAAACTTTTGACTGGTAGTGTATATACCCAGAGAGGTCATTTATCTGCTTCATATAAAATAACTGTTCAACAGGTCAATTCAGGGATTGATTTAGATGATTTATTGAAAAGCCCAGGAAGAGGATTTAGATGCACTTTAGCCACTGAACATTTGTGAAAGAAAGTACTTAAAAAAAAAGATCTAAAAATGTTTTTCACTCTGCATGATTGTGTTTTTTCTCATAGTCACAGAGTTAAAAATGAAAGATACAGTTTAGTTACCTCAACCGTCTGTTTTAATTAAGAACAAAGACGATGGCACAAAAACCAACTCACACTTCGGTACTCAAAGAAAAGTACCTCTTCTAAACTTTATAGGGCTTGACGAACAGATAAGCCGAGTAGAAGAACAAGAACAAGAAGAACAAAAACAAGAAAAATACACTTTCCCAATAAAAAAAAAACATGTTCCCAAATGTCAGCTTTCAGTCTCCCCATGCTAAATAAAATTCCCCTGCTTGTCTTCTAGATGGAATAGCTGTGTTGTCACCTCTGGACTGATTATGCTGCGGTGTGTCTTGGGGCTGATGGCTTGGCTGGCTGCCTAACGTCTCACATTGCAGGCTGAATATGCAATGTGTTAATGCCTTCCACTGATGTAATATGCAGTGTGATTCTCTTTCAGTTCTCTCTTTCGCTTCCACAGGTTTTCCCTGGCGTCAATCATCTCCCTGATTGATTGGCAATTTCACAACATTTAAAGAGATAGCGTTAGTAATGTGATGACAAACAGAAGTTGGTTTATGTTAAAATAGCTGCCATAAATGATGACAAACCGAAGTTGGTTTATGTTAAAAGAACCTCCAGAAGAACACTGCCCATGGAATGTTTGTGTGCATATGTGTGTGTGTTTGGAAGTGACAACTATTGCTATATTTAAAGTGACAACACTGCCTCCTATTGACCATATGTATCAGCCTGATAGGAAAACCCTGTACTCTGTTTACTAGCAGCAAGCAGTTTCATAAGGACACACTCAATGACATACATTTCATTTCAATTCCATCAAGACAAAATTCTAAAGCCACTCGCACATCTGAGCTATCTTTTTTGCAGGTGCATGGTAAAAGTTGAATATGATGAGAAAAATTCAATCAAGACAAAATATGGAAAAGAATCGTCTTTGATGAGCGTGAAATTCAAACGTAATACCGTATTAAATACTTTAAGATGCTCGGGAGAACTCAGGAAATATTCACAGTAGCATGCCGTCAGAGCCAATGAAATGAAATAGCCACTAAATAAGCCTTTAACTCCAGAATGATGAATTACATGGATGCATACAATCACTTCCTCTATGACAAGAAATCCAATGTTTTCTGTTTCTGCTGCGATCACTACAAATTACATGTTTTTTACTTCTGATGTGATCATGATGGTCCCTGATCCAGATTAGTGTACTATATAGGGAATAGAGTGCCATTTGGGAAGCAGCCACAGTATGTGCTGGTTTGCTGGCAGCTATAACCAGCACAGTATCGCCACATATCTTTTATTCCAAGTTCAAGCTGTGCATCAGATTTACTCTACAGTTTGAGTTGCAAATCAGACACCTGGACTGTGCAATGTCTGTTCTGACCTCTTCCTTCAAATAGCTTTTTGTTAGATGTCTCAAACACCACACAACAAAGGGCACTTTTGAGCGGTCACTCAACGGCGCGCACACATCCACTAAACAGGTGTTCAATACAATGATACTGTAAGCATCAATCTATCAGGTGCATTGATCAGCTGCGTCCCCTAGCTGTGAAGAGATTGTTATTCTCCTCTGGAAGTGTGTGTGTGTGTAACAGAAGACTAATGAGAGGCTGTCAGCCCAGCATAGGTACACAAATCAATGGCACCAGGCAAGAGAGAACCCAAGCTTGAACCACCCACCGACCACCTTTCTCTCTCTCCCTCCTACACACGCACGTGCGCACGCACGCACACATGCAGTATAGGAAATAGGGTGTAATTTGGGACAAGGCAAGTGGCTAGCACCTAGACAGTTACCATGGCAAACAAATGTATTATTCAATCAGTGAAGGACACCAGGTCAACGGCTATAATTAATGTCTGGAGAGCTGGGTCTTTAGCTGGTGATCTCCGCTCCTATTATTATCTCATTAAGCAGCAGTACTTCAACCCAACCACCTACTGTCCCCGTGGGGATTCTCAGCTTCACTTTATTGCTTTCAGCAGGTCCAGACAGCATGTCTTTTTAATTAGGTTCACTGAAAGATGAACCTGTATCTGTGAACGACAGACTCACCTACTGTAGGTGTTGTTGTGAAATACATTTCTCCTACAAGATATTGGCTGTGTCTATATTGACTAGCATGTCTCTGCTTGTCTGTTTATTGGGAGCATCAGAAGGACAATGTCTACGTCCCAAATGGCACCCTTTTCCCTATATAGGACACTACCCTATGGGCACTGGTCAAGAGCGAATAAGGTGACATTTGGGACGTACAAAATGTCTCCCATCAAACAAGACAGGCCAACTGAGAGCAGCCAAGTCAGGCAGTGAACCAATAGGCCTACTGTCCCTCAACGTAGTTAGTAGGCCTACAGTCCAGCCAGCGCTGCCGTCGACATGCCTTCTCCTCGCCCTCCTCTCCCCCCATGGAGAATGGGGTTACTGGGTTTTCCCACAGAGAAGAAATAATCATATGAAATCAGAATGGCTTATAGGTCTGTGTGTCCTAGAAAGACAAAAGAAAGAGAGGGGGAACATGACCACAGGGCGATGGCAACGGAATGTGGTGAAATTTCACACATGGTGCACAGAGACCCGCTCCTCCTCCTCCTCCTCCTCCCCCATCTCTCCTGAAGGAATAGGGGCAATGACAGATGCATACAAAGGTTGTTTGGTTTTTTTTTATCTGAAAAAAGTGAACCATTAACAAGGTGGTCTTGCGGGAGAAAGTCAAGTTTTCTTCAAATACCTTTCAGTTATCTTACATTTGTTCAAATACTTCTCAGTCCAATGAGGCTAATATGATAAAGAATTAGATACTAAATTACCTCCACATGAAGAGAACAGTTAGAATTGGAGCTGTACAGGAGATAATTGTGAAAGACATTCTAATCAACAAACAGCATGGAATAGCTTGAAGATTTTGGTTTAGCTACAGTTATTGCATGTACAGTAGATGAGCCACTACTAGATGCTGGGAATACAACCACATTGAGCTACACTTGGCCCTTATCTTCCTTGTGCTGTGGGATATACACAAACAGAAATTAGACATCACTCAAACACCTGTAACGTTTTGTAATAGGTATGCATGGAAAAGCTAACATCAGACACCATTGTACCCTGATAACGTTTGTGTTCAGATTTCCTATAGGAATTGGATCCTTTTCTAACATGACTTAGAGCAGTGGCACTCTCCTTTCCCACCAGCCCTAATTAAGAATTGAGAGAAGAAAATGGAGAGAAGGGAGGGGGAAGAAAAGAAGGTAATTGGTGGCAGCTGCCTCCCAACCCAGAGGCGCCGGTGTCTGGTTCTTGCTGTGTGGCCGGGTTCAACAGCTGCAGAGGGAACATTCCTGTCAGCACAGAGATGACTGCAGGTAATCACAAAGGAGGAGCAGTAGCAGGCAGACAGACAGACAGACAGACATCTTTAAAGTTTAACATGTCATTCTCTCTAACAGTCCAGGCCCGATGCTGCTCCATAACAACGGGCAGTTTCATTCCAAAGGTGCAGTGGTCTAGAGAAGACTGTGGAAGAATGAACCAGGTTCCCCTTTCTCCTTTAGGGCCCAGGTGAAGTTTCCTAATAACAGACAAAATATCAAAACAATAGTTTAATTCTTAATTCATAGTCATAGTCATGTTGACATTATTATGTACATCTCCACTACAACATCATATCTAGAACATGTATTATCTGAGATACAGAGCTGTGTGAGGGGTGGTACAGTACAGCACAAGGTATAAAATAGCTAGTGTTATCCACATCAACCTGTAACACCGTAGACAGCATTCAGAAATAACTAGGCCCTGTGTGGAGACATACTGCATATATGTCATAATTATTCCGCCTCTAAGGGGAGAGATAGCTACCAGATTGGACAACAGCAGCAGCTATTCAGACGGCGCTGGAGAACACGTTTCCTAGCCTGGTTCCTGATATATTTCCATGTTGTAACTGAGGCACTCAAAATCTAAGGCAGCTGGGAATTGTGAAGAAAAGTGTGTGTGTGTGTGTGTGTGTGTGTGTGTGTGTGTGTGTGTGTGTGTGTGTGTGTGTGTGTGTGGGAGGATACATTTCAGTACAACTAAATGAGAGAGAAGATTAAAGAATCAAGTTATTTGAAAAGTATAATCCTTATGCAATGACATGCTCGTTGATTGCCTAAGTCAGGAAAGAGTTGATTAACCTTTGTTGACTTATTGCTTAAAGATTTGATACATTTTACATGTGACTGGATGATCAATTGACAAGTATAGCTAAGTAGGACTACTGTAAATGGCTAGCACTGCAAATCAACACAGAATGACGAGAAGGTTAGAATTGGGTCAAGCAATACTCTAAATCCTTATTCCCAAAATATATTTTTTCACCATACTCACACACACACAATCCCACTGTGATTTCTCAGCACTGCCACACAGTTAGCCCTGTTCTGCTTGCGACCGTTCTGTTCCTAACCCATGACCTCTCTCAGGGCCACCAGTAAGCCAGTCAGATGCTGAGAAACTTGCTGATATAGATTTAGTCCCAAATGGCACCCTTTTCCCTATATAGTGCACTACCTTTGACCAAAGCACTATGCCTTGGTCAAAAGTAGTGCACTACTGTATATAGGGAACAGGGTAGCATTTGGGACACAACCACTGTAACCTTCCTCCTGGGGCTGTTTCTTCTGAGTTATTATCAACTGCTATGCTGCTGATACAGTCTCCCTCTCTGCAATCTGGCCCATAGCAAGGAGGACAAATGGTAGTGGTCTAATCTGAGGCAGGGGTGAGGTCAAAGGTGGAGAATTATGTGTGTGTGTGTATGTGTGTGCCTGCCTGAATCCCAGCCAGTGTATCTATTTAAAGGCACATATGTAGGTGGTGCACTAACAAATATTGAAGTTGATGTCCAGATACAGAAAAGTGCAGTAGATTATCATAACTTTAGTTTAATTTTTTTATTTAACTAGGCAAGTCAGTTAAGAACAAATTCTTATTTACAATGACGGCCTACACCAGCCAAACCCGGATGACGCTGGGCCAATTGTGCGCCACCCTATGGGACTCCCAATCACAGCCTGGAATCGAACCAGGGAGTCTGTAGTGATGCCTCAAGCACTAAGATGCAGTGCCTTAGACCACTGCACCACACTTAATGGCTGACAATCTTAGGATGAAGAGTTGGGTTTTATGCAACCCTCAGACAAGGCCAAATCATTACCTTCAATTTAATCGTCCTTAATGTGAAAATGACACACTCAAAGCCACTGGATCAAATAGCCGGTAGAACTTGAGAACTTCCAACCCTCCACCCCCTCTCATTTCTGGAACCATAATAATAGTCTCATCAATTCTCAGACTAAACCTTGAATACAGGGACAGTCAGAGTGTTTAATTCCTAAGCATCTGTAACAAAATATGTCCTAATGAGCAGCATCACCAGTGTGTTTGTGTGTGTGTGTGTGTGTGTGTGTGTGTGTGTGTGTTGATACAAAGCAGTGTCAAAGTACTCTTTGCGAGGATGAAGGAGGCCAGTGTCTAATTGAGATCAATATTAACATTATTAGCTAACAGTAGAAAAGAGTTTCAGCTTTCCTTAACCAATAGAACCTGTCAGATTAAGAAGTCATGCATTTGATTTTATCATTAGACCCCTCAATGCGTCATTTAATAGAAAAATAATGTCATTCGTCATTCTAGTCATTCTATGTCTATGGTCAAAATATTGAGTCTCACATCAAGTAGTATGTTGCATTGGTTAGGCCTATATACTGGGCTTAAATCTATGACATTCTGTAAAAATGACTACCAAGTACATTCAGAGCGGTCGGCTGTAAATGCCCTCACCCACTAATAACTAACACTGGCTGCTAAAGGTCTGACCCACTACAGGGTTGTCCAGTCAGAAAAGGTAGATGCTCAGACCCATAACTGTACTATATTGTCACCACACACACACACACTGAAAACAGGTACCACTTTAAGTATTTAACGTGGTTCAATAAAAATAAGAACAAATACAATCATGAGGATCCATGTTTACAATCATGAGATTAATTAATATACATAATGCAGATGCGCAAACTAGCATAATATAAGAATAACAATGAAGGCAATAGTATAAACATAGTGCTATTCACGCATACTAGAATACTGCCACAGAGAGAGAAATGGCCAACACAGAGCGATTAAGGTTTAGGGGTGTATTGACTACACTTCGATGCAGTTTTCAAACGTCGCCAATACCTTTTTCGACACAAAGTTGCTTTCAAACACCGACCTCTACTGGACACCTTATTTACCATTTAGTTTTTATTTATTTATTCTGTTTACATCACCTGAATGGTAGCTCAGCAGGTAGGGATGGGGCTTTGTGCTCTGACACCAGCACAGGCACAAGCTTGAATCCTGGTTATGGTTGAAAATGTATTTCCTGTGAAACCACACTATCTTCCCATTGTTGTTCAAATAATTCATTTTTAGTGTAGACTACCACGGATGCACAGTTTTTGAAATAGTGAACCTGGAAGCAAAAAGGGTAAATGCAAACCCCCACATTCTATCTACATTTACCCTAGCGGTTAGAGAGGCAAGTCAGCAACTGGAGGGTTGCCAGTTCAAATCCTGGGTCCAACAGGAGGTATCTTGTGAGAAGTGTGCTGGCAACCAGAAAGTTGTGTGTAATTGACCAATAAAGTAATCTTAATGCTCACACCTAACCAATGTGCACAAACGTTTGATGGATGCAATGGGAAAACAAGTCTTTATAAACATCAAACATGTTTATGTTTATTCCTTACCAGCAGATGTCCCTAATGTGCACTGTATTAAAATGAACTGTCTTTTGGCACAATTTGGTGAAAGCCCCAAAGGGTTCAGAAAGCCTTGGTTTCCCACCACTAGTGCAAGCATTAGCTGGGAAGATAGCAAATAACTCTGCAAACTTCTTACAACTCTCAACATATAAACCTAGCGCAGAACAGGTAGGCCTACTACTGAGTGGCGCAGTGGTCTAAGGCACTGCATCGCAGTGCTAACTGTGCCACTAGAGATCCTGGTTTGAATCCAGGCTCTGTCGCAGCCGGCTGCGACCGGGAGACTCATGGGCGGCGCACAATTCGTCCAGGGTAGGGGAGGGAATGGCCGGCAGGGATGTAGCTCAGTTGATAGAGCATGGCGTTTACAACGCCAGGGTTGTGGGTTTGATTCCCACGGGGGGCCAGTATAAAAAAATATATATGTATTTACTAACTGTAAGTCGCTCTGGATAAGAGCGTCTGCTAAATGACGTAAATGTACTAGCTTAGTCGAGAACCAGGCTTGGAGGCATGACAACGGCCCTATTTTGGAGCTATGGCAACCCAACATAACCCTGATAATATTTCCAACACTTACTTGGACGCACAATACTTCAAAGTAGAAATCAGCTGTGCAAACAACAACTCTCTGGACAACACAACTACACTCTAAGGGCTTACCGCCCCAATAGATCCACAGACAATGCAATCGCCATCACACTGCACACTGCCCTACCCCACCTGGACAAGAGGAATACCTATGTAAGAATGCTGTTCATTGACTACAGCTCAGCATTCAACACCATAGTACCCTCCAAGCTCATCATTAAGCTCGAGGCCCTGGGTCTGAACCCCGCCCTGTGCAACTGGGTCCTGGACTTCCTGACGGGCCACCCCCAGGTGGTGAAGGTAGGAAACAACATCTCCACTTCGCTGATCCTCAACACTGGGGCCCCACAAGGGTGCGTGCTCAGCCCCCTCCTGTACTCCCTGTTCACCCATGACTGCGTGGCCAAGCACGCCTCTAACTCAATCATCAAGTTTGCAGACGACACAACAGTAGTAGGCTTGATTACCAACAATGACAAGACCGCCTACAGGGAGGAGGTGAGGGCTCTGGGAGTGTGGTGCCAGGAAAATAACCTCTCACTCAACATCAACAAAACAAAGGAGATGATCGTGGACTTCAGGAAACAGCAGAGGGTGCACCCCCCTATCCACATCGACGGGACCACAGTGGAGAAGGTGGAAAGCTTCAAGTTCCTTGGCGTACACATCACCGACAAACTGAAATGGTCCACCCACGCAGACAGTGTGGTGAAGAAGGCGCAACAGAGCCTCTTCAACCTCAGGAGGCTGAAGAAATTCGGTCTGCCGAACGCATTACCGGGGGCAAACTACCCGCCCTCCAAGACACATACAACACCCGATGTCACAGGAAGGCCAAAAAGATCATCAAGGACATCAACCACCCGAGCCACTGCCTGTTCACCCCACTATCATCCAGAAGGCGAGGTCAGTATAGGTACATCAAAGCTGGGACAGAGAGAATGAAAAACAGCTTCTATCTAAAGGCCATCAGACTGTTAAATAGCCATCACTGGCACATTAGAGGCTGCTGCTGCCTATTGAAATCACTGGCCACTTTAAGAAATGGAACACTAGTCACTTTAATAATGTTTACATATCTTGCACTACTCATCTCATATGTATATACTGCAATCTATTCTATAATATTTTACTGTATCTTAGTCCATGCCGCTCTGTCATTGCTTGTCCATATACAGTGGGGAGAACAAGTATTTGATACACTGCCGATTTTGCAGGTTTTCCTACTTACAAAGCATGTAGAGGTCTGTAATTTTTATCATAGGTACACTTCAACTGTGAGAGACTGAATCTAAAACAAAAATCCAGAAAATCACATTGTGATGATTTTTAAGTAATTAATTTGCATTTTATTGCATGACATAAGTATTTGATACATCAGAAAAGCAGAACTTAATATTTGGTACAGAAACCTTTCTTTGCAATTACAGAGATCATACGTTTCCTGTAGGTCTTGACCAGGTTTGCACACACTGCAGAAGGGATTTTGGCCCACTCCTCCATACAGACCTTCTCCAGATCCTTCAGGTTTCAGGGCTGTCGCTGGGAAATACAGACTTTCAGCTCCCTCAAAATATTTTCTATTGGTTTCAGGTCTGGAGACTGGCTAGGCCACTCCAGGACCTTGAGATGCTTCTTACGGAGCCACTCCTTAGTTGCCCTGGCTCTGTGTTTTGGGTCGTTGTCATGCTGGAAGACCCAGTCACGACCCATCTTCAATGCTCTTACTGAGGGAAGGAGGTTGTTGGCCAAGATCTCGCGATACATGGCCCCATCCATCCTCCCCTCAATACGGTGCAGTCGTCCTGTCCCCTTTGCAGAAAAGCATCCCCAAAGAATGATGTTTCCACCTACATGCTTCACGGTTGGGATGGTGTTCTTGGGGTTGTACTCATCCTTCTTCTTCCTCCAAACACGGCGAGTGGAGTTTAGACCAAAAAGCTCTATTTTTGTCTCATCAGACCACATGACCTTCTCCCATTCCTCCTCTGGATCATCCAGATGGTCATTGGCAAACTTCAGATGGGCCTGGACATGCGCTGGCTTGAGCAGGGGGACCTTGCGTGCGCTGCAGGATTTTAATCCATGACGGCGTAGTGTGTTACTAATGGTTTTCTTTGAGACTGTGGTCCCAGCTCTCTTCAGGTCATTGACCAAGTCCTGCCGTGTAGTTCCGGGCTGATCCCTCACCTTCCTCATGATCATTGATGCCCCACAAGGTGAGATCTTGCATGGAGCCCCAGACCGAGGGTGATTGACCGTCATCTTGAACTTCTTCCATTTTCTAATAATTGCGCCAACAGTTGTTGCCTTCTCACCAAGCTGCTTGCCTATTGTCCTGTAGTCCATCCCAGCCTTGTGCAGGTCTACAATTTTATCCCTGATGTCCTTACACAGCTCTCTGGTCTTGGCCATTGTGGAGAGGTTGGAGTCTGTTTGATTGAGTGTGTGGACAGGTGTCTTTTATACAGGTAACGAGTTCAAACAGGTGCAGTTAATACATGTAATGAGTAGAGAACAGGAGGGCTTCTTAAAGAAAAACTAACAGGTCTGTGAGAGCCGGAATTCTTACTGGTTGGTAGGTGATCAAATACTTATGTCATGCAATAAAATGCAAATGAATTACTTAAAAATCATACAATGTGATTTTCTGGATTTTTGTTTTAGATACCATCTCTCACAATTGAAGTGTACCTATGATAAAAATTACAGACCTCTACATGGTTTGTAAGTAGGAAAACCTGCAAAATCGGCAGTGTATCAAATACTTGTTCTCCCCACTGTATGTATATATTCTTAAATCCCATTCCTTACTAGTTTTGTGTGTATTGGGTATATGTTGTGAAATTGTTAGATATTACTGCACTGTCGGAGCTAGAAGCACAAGCATTTCGCTACACCCGCTATAACATCTGCTAAACACATGTATGTGACAAATACAATTAGATTTGATAACCTGGAGTGGGACGGGACAGTGTCCTGCATCCATGCTAGAAATTCTTCTTCTTCTTTGGAATTGGGTTGGAGGATCACATCCAACTTTTACGGCACATACACTGGCACCTACTGTACTGGAGTGTGAGGCCAGTCACGACCTACCTACATTACATTCTCTTAATTAGTCCTGTTCCTCTAAGAAAGTCAAATAGAGCCCTAGACACCACTTCCCTCCCTTTTCCTCCCCACTACACCACCCAAACCCCAACCCCGTCCAGCCTCTCAAACCCTTTTACACAATCTCTCCCTATCTAAGTCATACAGTTCACAAAATATCAACATATGCTCCAATGTTTCCTCCACTAAACACTCATCACACAGACCTGTTTCATGTCTCCCTATCATCCACAACGTGCCATTCAAACCTGTGTGCCCAAACCGTGGTCTACTCCACACAACTTCCTCTCTCCTACATCCCATACTCCCCACCTCTTTCTTTACTGACCGGTGCATCCGATAAAGTTGCCTCCCCTTACAACTAGCATCCCACTCCCTTTTCCAAAGATCGAGCCCTTTTGCCCGGATCAAGGACTTGACTTCCCTGCGCCTCAGTGGGACCTGAATAGCTACCCCCTCTCTCCTCACAGCACTCTTAGCCACCACATCAGCCTTCTCATTACCCTCCGCACCGACATGGGCGGAAACCCAGCAAAAGCTCACCACCACGCCCATCCTCTCCAATCCCATTAACAGCACCATCATTTCCACAAACAAGTCTCCCCTATCTGACCTGCCCCTCTTCACACTACTCAACACTGTAGCTGCACCTCCTCCACCCATCTCAGACCTAGAATCATGGCCATCAACTCTGGCCTCATACACTGACACACAATCAGTTAACCGCTTACATACTCTAACATTGAAATCTGGGATATACACCCCTGCCCCCACCCTACCACTGACTGGATCCTTTGAACCATCTGTATATAACATTAAAAACTAATAAAACCGATTATCTATATATCTCTCCACACACCGTCTCACGTCCAATAATAATAATGTATGCCCTCACTACCTGTAAGTCGCTCTGGATAAGAGCGTCTGCTAAATGACTAAAATGTAAAATGTAAAATGTAATCTTTCTAATTATTAGGACATGTAAACACCTTAATCGGCGTTCCAGCAATGTATTTGATCTACCCATGTGCTAATCCAGCCGAGCGAGCCTCCCTCTTTATCGCGAGTGAAGTGAGTTCGGAACAACTGAATGTATGCGTTTTAGAAATCATTTTCACATACAAACATTATATGTCAGAACTCAGAATCAAATATGCTTCCCAAAATCGAACTATTATAATTTATTAATCTGACTATCCACAATAATTGCATGCAACTGTTCCTTGACTGAAATTGGGGTGCAACTCAACATTATAGTGAATATTGAGAATCATGTCACTATATTTGGAATGTGTTGAATGTATTTTGTATGTTGTACATGCCAGAGTGACTTGTTGAATATATTGTATTTGCCGTAACATGTACACTGCCCTTTCATTCCCCTGTATGTGAGAGGTAGTTTCCTGTGTGCTTCTCCCTGAACGTGAGCTAAAGGTTACCATGTGTGCATTCCAAATGGCACCCTATTCCTTTTACTACCAGGGCTCTGGTCCAAAGTAGTGCAGTACATAGGGAATAGGAGGCCATTTGGGATGCAGCCCATGTCAACCTAAGAGGATCAAATCCACTGGAAGCCAGAGAAGAGCTACTTCTTCTCCAAGTGTTAAATGGCTCAATGTCTGCCTAACAATTAACTGTCAATGGAGGTCTTAGCCTTCTGCCATGGATCAGGGCCCACAGTATCCATTACCCCTGTCCTCTACAATCCTGGACAGCACATCCCTTTTGTCTCCGCTGCGTCTGCTCTGCTGGGGCTCTTAGGTAGTGGGCAGTGTCACTCGAGACCTGGAGAACCAGGAGCACTCTGAGCTGGAGGCAGGGGACTGCGGGAAGAGGGAGGCTGCGCTGGGGGGAGAGGGAGGCAGACAGGCAGCCAGGGAGGAGGAAGCCCCCTGCCTCCAGCTCAGAGTGCTCCTGGTTCTCCAGGTCTCGAGTGACACTGCCCACCACCTAAGAGCCACAGCAGAGCAGACGCAGCGGAGATGAAAGGGATGTGCTGTCCAGGATTGCGTCCCCTTTTCCAAGCCCAGCCTCTCGCTCTCAGACCCTCTCTCTCCAGCCCAGCCTTCCTCTCCCCCAGCCCAGCCTCTCTCTCTGTTCCCCAAGCCCAGTCTCCCTCTCCCCCCAGCCCAGCCTCTCTCAGCAGCCCCTCTCCCTCTCCCTCTCCCTCTCCCCCCAGCCCAGCCTCTCTCCTTCTCCCTCCCAGCCCAGTCTCCTTCTCCCTCCCAGCCCAGCCTCTTTCCCTCTTCCCCCAGCCCAGACTCCCTCTCCCCCCCAGCACAGTCTCGCTCCCTCTCCACCCAGCCCCCCCTCACTCCCTCTCCCCCCAGCCCAGTCTCCCTCTCCCCCCAGCCCAGCCTCCCTCACCCCCAGCCCAGCCTCTCTCCCTCTTCCCACAGCCCAGTCTCCCTCTCCCCCCAGCCCAGTCTCCCTCTCCCCCCAGCCCAGCCCAGTCTCCCTCTCCCCCAGCCCAGTTTCCCTTTTCCCCCAGCCCAGCCTCTCTCTCTCCCCCCAGCCCCTCTCCCTCTTCCCCAGCCCAGTCTCCTTCACCCCCCAGCCCAGCCTCTCTTCCTCTCCCCCCAGCCCAGCCTCCCTCTCCCCCCAGCCCAGCCTCTCACCCAGCCCAGCTAAATGGGCATCGATCCCCCAGCAGCGAGTCGACGCCGTGTCCCAGGGAGGGGTAAGAGGATCCACCTCGTTGCCTCCAACTGTCCCTCTGCCCCTGTAGGGACAGGCCGTGGTAAATTAATAGAGTGTTTGCAGCCACTGGATATTGTTAATGTATTTGCTATTGATGGAGTGAGAACATGAGTAGCTTCAGGCTTACTTAACACAAAACATAAATTCTCCAAGGCCATTGGGTACAGTGAGGGGGAAAAAAGTATTTGATCCCCTGCTGATTTTGTACGTTTGCCCACTGACAAAGACATGATCAGTCTATAATTTTAATGGTAGGTTTATTTGAACAGTGAGAGACAGAATAACAACAAAAAAATCCAGAAAAACGCATGTCAAAAATGTTATAAATTGATTTGAATTTTAATGAGAGAAATAAGTATTTGACCCCTCTGCAAAACATGACTTAGTACTTGGTGGCAAAACCCTTGTTGGCAATCACAGAGGTCAGACGTTTCTTGTAGTTGGCCACCAGGTTTGCACACATCTCAGAAGGGATTTTGTCCCACTCCTCTTTGCAGATCTTCTCCAAGTCATTAAGGTTTCGAGCATGACGTTTGGCAACTCGAACCTTCAGCTCCCTCCACAGATTTTCTATGGGATTAAAGTCTGGAGACTGGCTAGGCCACTCCAGGATCTTTAATGTGCTTCTTCTTGAGCCACTCCTTTGTTGCCTTGGCCGTGTATTTTGGGTCATTGTCATGCTGCAACACCCATCCACAACCCATTTTCAATGCCCTGGCTGAGGGAAGGAGGTTCTCACCCAAGATTTGACGGTACATGGCCCTGTCCATCGTCCCTTTAATGCGGTGAAGTTGTCCTGTCCCCTTAGCAGAAAAACACCCTCAAAGCATGATGTTTCCACCTCCATGTTTGACGGTGGGGATGGTGTTCTTGGGGTCATAGGCAGCATTCCTCCTCCTCCAAACACGGCGAGTTGAGATGATGCCAAAGAGCTCGATTTTGGTCTCATCTGACCACAACACTTTCACCCAGTTATCCTCTGAATCATTCAGATGTTCATTGGCAAACTTCAGACGGGCCTGTATATGTGCTTTCTTGAGTAGGGGGACCTTGCGGGCGCTGCAGGATTTCAATCATTCACGGCGTAGTGTGTTACCAATTGTTTTCTTGGTGACTATGGTCCCAGCTGCCTTGAGATCATTGACAAGATCCTCCCGTGTAGTTCTGGGCTGATTCCTCACCGTTCTCATGATCATTGCAACTCCACGAGGTGAGATCTTGCATGGAGCCCCAGGCCGAGGGAGATTTACAGTTATTTTTTGTTTCTTCCATTTGCGAATAATCGCACCAACTGTTGTCACCTTCTCACCAAGCTGCTTGGTGATGGTCTTGTAGCCCATTCCAGCCTTGTGTAGGTCTACAATCTTGTCCCTGACATCCTTGGAGAGCTCTTTGGTCTTGGCCATGGTGGAGAGTTTGGAATCTGATTGATTGATTGCTTCTGTGGACAGGTGTCTTTTATACAGGTAACAAGCTGAGATTAGGAGCACTCCCTTTAAGAGTGTGCTCCTAATCTCAGCTCGTTACCTGTATAAAAGACACCTGGGAGCCAGAAATCTTTGTGATTGAGAGGGGGTCAAATACTTATTTCCCTCATTAAAATGCAAATCCATT
Organism: Coregonus lavaretus; assembly: GCF_964263955.1. Taxonomy (NCBI): domain Eukaryota; kingdom Metazoa; phylum Chordata; class Actinopteri; order Salmoniformes; family Salmonidae; genus Coregonus; species Coregonus lavaretus. The sequence continues at coordinate 20,256,051 of NC_139994.1, forward strand.
TATAACATTTTTGACATGCGTTTTTCTGAATTTTTTTGTTGTTATTCTGTCTCTCACTGTTCAAATAAACCTACCATAAAAATTATAGACTGATAATGTCTTTGTCAGTGGGCAAACGTACAAAACACTTACACTTTTTTCCCTCACTGTATATAGGAAAGGGTAGAGGTGGCAGGGGAGGCTAGATAGGTCAGGATGGGGTGACTGGGAATGGATGGGGTAGGTGAAGGCAGGGGAGGTAGGGTGGGGTAGGATGAGACAGGATGTGGCAGGGGAGGTAGGATGGGGCAAACTGGGACAGGATGGGGCTGTATGTGATAGGATGGGACATGATGGGGTAAAATAGGAGAGGATAAGGTAAGATTGGGACAGGATGGGGCAAGATCGGGTAATTTAAATCAGGATGGGGCAGGACAGGGCAGTGAGGGTTGTTTCAGGCTTTTGTGGCACATGTTTCCTGAAGTTAGCTACCATATCAACCACAGTGAACTTTGATTTAAGATCAAAAGCATTATAAGACAAAAACACCACACATACAATAGTTTTAACTCATATCTGCCACTCTTTGCAGCCTTTGCTTTCTGTGTGAAATTCCCCTCATCGTTGTCATCCAGGATAATGAGGCTGTGGGGGATGGTATAACATTCCCTCTTCGACAGATTCATACTGCAATAATTACTCCCACCAGACCGACCGATGGCTCCGTATATTGACGACGGCATCACACACAAGCACGCATGCGCCTGCACACACACACACACACACACACAGCAGCTATGCTTATTGACAATGGCGCCTCAGAGCACCACTCAAGGACTAATGATATACAGTACATGCCCGTCTCCTCTCCGTCTCATCCCCCTCTGCTCTGCTCTTCATTTCCCTCTCCTCTCCTTCTCATCCCCCTCTCCTCTCCTGGAATCAACACTGTTTCAATCAACTCAGGACTGATGGATTTAACGACAAATTCATTTTTCCTCTCCTCCTTTAAAGGCAATGTCACAGACGTTGACTGATGACTCGTGGAACCAAGGTGTGATAAGCGTATATTTTATTTAGTACACAGCACACGAACAAAACAACAAAACGAACGATACGTGAAGTCCTGAGGTTACAACAACACAAACCTTTACAGAACAAGATCCCACAAACTAACTGGTGCCAACAGGCTGCCTAAGTATGGTCCCCAATCAGAGACAACGAGCTACAGCTGTCTCTGATTGGGAACCACCCTGGCCAACATAGATCAACACGATCTAGAACAAAAACATAGAAAACTAAACAATGAAAATCCACACCCTGGCTCAACATTTAAGAGTCCCCAGAGCCAGGGCGTGACAGTACCCCCTCGGAGGCGGATCCGGCTCCGGGCGTGACCACCACCTTTTCTCCACCTCCCCGTTGCGCCCCTGGTCTGGTCTGGCCCCGCTGACTGGAGCTGGACCCGACGACGGTGGACCAAACCTTACCGGCTCCGGACGGGAGCCGCTGGCCGGAGCTGGACTGGACACCGGTGGAGCGGATTGCTCTGACTCCGGAGTGGAGCAGCTGACCGGTGCCGGACCAGGCACCGGTGGAACAGGCACGGGCCGTGCCGGACTGGACACACGCACCACTGGCTTGGCGCGGGGAGCAGGAACGGGCCGGACCGGGCTGACGACGCGCACCCCTGGCTTGGTGCGGGGAGCAGGAACGGGCCGGACCGGGCTGACGACGCGCACCACTGGCTTGGTGCAGGGAGCAGGAACGGGCCGGACCGGGTTGACGACGCGCACCACTGGCTTGGTGCGGGGAGCAGGAACAGGCCGGACCGGGCTGGCGACACGCACCACTGGCTTGGTGCGTGGAGCAGGAACGGGCCGGACCGGGCTGACGACGCGCACCACTGGCTTGGTGCGAGGGACAGGAACAGGCCGGACCGGGCTGGCGACGCGCACCACTGGCTTGGTGCGAGGGACAGGAACAGGCCGGGCTGGACTGGGAACACGCACCACTGGCTTGGTGCGGGGAGCAGGAACAGGCCGGGCTGGACTGGGAACACACACCACTGGCTTGGTGCGGGGAGCCGGAACGGGCCGGGCCGGACTGTGGAGGCGGACTGGAGGTCTGGAGCGGAGAGCTGACACAACCCGTCCTGGCTGAATGCCTATTTCCACACAATATGTGGGAGGCATCAGCACAGGACGTACAGGGCTGTGCACTCGTACTGGCGCTACAGCACGTGGCACTGGTGCAGGATATACGGGACCGAGGAGGCGTACTGGAGGCCACGAGCGTTGAGCCGGCACACCCCATCCTGGCTGCATGCCTATCTTAGCACGACACGTGCGTGGTGCTAGCGCCGGACGTACAGGACTGTGCCGGAACACTCGCGGCACAGTACGTGGCAGCCTGCCCAGTCTCACGCTTCCTAGCCTGAGTACGGGGAGTTGGCTCTGCTCTAACTCTAGGCTCTGCCAACCACCCTTTTAGCCCCCCCCAAAAAAATTATTGGGGCTGTCTCTCGGGCTTCCTCCTCGGCCGGTACCCTCTGCGTTGCCGCTGCTCCTCTCTGTAGCGCGCCTCCACAGTCTCCTCCCAAGGACGGCGATCCATTCCGGCCTGGATCTCTTCCCAAGTCCAGGATCCCTTCCCATCCAGAATCTCCTCCCAAGTCCAGGCTGTCTGTTCCTGGACACGCTGCTTGGTCCTCTTTAGGTGGGATCTTCTGTCACGGACGTTGACTGATGACTCGTGGAACCAAGGCGCAGCGTGATAAGCGTACATTTTATTTAGTACACAACACATGAACAAAACAACAAAACGAACGATACATGAAGTCCTGAGGTTACAACAACACAAACCTTTACGGAACAAGATCCCACAAACTAACTGGTGCCAACAGGCTGCCTAAGTATGGTCTCCAATCAGAGACAACGAGCTACAGCTGTCTCTGATTGGGAACCACCCTGGCCAACATAGATCAACACGATCTAGAACAAAAACATAGAAAACTAAACAATGAAAATCCACACCCTGGCTCAACATTTAAGAGTCCCCAGAGCCAGGGCGTGACAGGCAAGGAGAACTGACAACATCCAGAATGAGGCAGCCAGGGTCTCTAAATGGAGGAGGTGTTGTTGTTGTTGAACAAACTGTAAACAGTGAAGTTTGTTTTGTTTTGTTTAGGTCCATTTTCATTGAGTTTAATGAGAAGGAAGTTACACTGACAAATCGCTGTAAACTAGAGACAAATGAAGGACATTACATGTTGGGGCATATTTCTCACATTAGTCTGAATGGGCTGAGACTGAGAGCCAGGTTCTACGGGGGGCAAGGAGGTGTATTGCTTACAGGGAGGGTTGCGCTGGGATCCCAACAAGCTCTCTGTTGGATCGTAATTCCAACACGCAATGACAAATGGATAGGGAAGAGGACAGAAAGAAACACCTGAGAATCAAATGGACTATGGAATGGTTGTGGCTGTGAGTTCTGTCTTCAGGGCATCCCATACCAGGAAGTCCTGAATTGATGCGATTTGAAAGAGGGGCTCAGTTGGGGATTGCTTCTATGCTTGGTTTAGGGCTGTTAGCCTGGGACTCTCAGGACTAATGGTGACTGAGTTTTGTCCTATAACACGGCTTCTTAGTAGAATATAGCAGCACCAGTTAAATGCCATGACAATGAAGCCCAGGATACACCTTGCATTAACATGGGGTTTACATGATCCGATCATGATGACCCAATAGCCCCGTTTACACTCACCCCTCTAAACTCACTCCATAGCAACCCCAGCCGTTGATCCGATTCTGACGTCACCACTGTAACATGCATCTGCAACATACATCACACTGCTTGCTTAACAGTACCTCTTCCTTCCTCACCAGCTCACACCAAGACTGGATCTTGGGACCTCTGTCTTGCAAACACACGACTGCCCTATTGACAACCTCTTAGCCACCTAAAAGCTAGCAATTTATAAGCTAGCAATTTGATGACATTTTAAGCTGAGGAGTGAGGTTACCAACTCAGGCACCATGATGGCCGTGGTGTTTTGATAGACAGACTGATTGTGTTACACTGAGAGAGGCAGATGGGTTATATTATACTATCGGAAACAAGTCAAGAGACACTAAAATCCTCCGGCCTTATAAGGCTTCCTCTTCAATAATGCAGATACCACCTCTGGAGAAATCATCAAATTGTGTTCTGCAGACATCAGGTCATGACATGGAACTCTTTTTCCGATTTGGTAATCAATAACTGATGTCACAATGATCTTTGAGGGTTTTTGGGTGACGTAGTATTGGATTGCAGCGCTTCTTGGATGAGAGCCTTTTTATTCCCATTGATTGAGGGCCATGGGGGACGCTTGATACAATGGAGGACCTCTACCAAGGTCAACAACATCGCTAGTTGTTTCATTATCATCCAGTATACAGTAGACATGTTTTATTTTGGGGGTTTTGTGATTTGTTACACTATTTGAGAGAGGAATTTCAATGTCAGTTTCTGTGTTCATCTTGTTGATGGAATGTTTTGGGAAAACACAGCATGATTGCCAGAAATATTGGAGTTGCATGTGTTGGAAGTAACAATAAAACCAAAAATATTTTTGTAGCACAGTAATGTGTGTTAAATTGTGGGCTCCCATTCAAATCTAAAAAAAACGGTTGCTGATATGTTTATTTTATATATGAAAGGCAGTTGAGGCAGAGCAGACACGTCTCAGGTGAATAAGTAGCTATGCTTGCCATACACTGAAACATTCATTTGTAGTCTCATGTCAATTAAGATAATAGATTATGATTATTCCAGACATTTTATCATTCAATATAAACTAGCACTGTTGCCAAGCAACATGAGAGTCCCATATCTACAAGGAGTCACTTTCTGAGAATAATAATTTCCATATGTCTAGTTCAGTTCGTCATGTGTGTCTTCATATATATTTCAGAAATGACTTTGTCTGGAACTGATGGTCTAAGACAGAAACTGGGATGTGATATGGTAATGTTAGACAGAGTTATTTTGGTTCCTGGGAAGTTTCCAAAAGTGATCTGCCAATTAAGAATATCCTCTCCTTCCTCAAAGAGTGTAATAAGGGAGTTATTAATATTAAAGAGGAACTGAACCCCCCCAAAAAAAGTCTCTAGTTGAAAACAGCCTATGTGGCATCGATAATAGTCATAATCATCAATTATTTTCCCAAAATGTACTAAAAAGTGTAAGTAGGATAACTTTAGTCATAATGTCATTATTTTACAAAACAGAGATTTGTGAGAATTAAGGAATTTATGACGTCTCCGATGTCCTTGGATATTTTAGGGTTGGGTTTGGATTTCAATCATACCCACTTTCCCACTAACACGGGACAGCTAGCAGCACCCATCTAAATGATCAGAGCAAAACATGCAAGGAGAATTGTCATGTAAAAAGGGTGAACGGTGAAACAGCTGCACGCTATCCAATTGTAGTAGCAGAATCAACCTACAGCCCATCCATTTCTATACAGACAGCAGAACTACCCAATTATGTCATTACACGCAGTGCCTCAGACTTGTTTGGGTGACATGAGACAACGACACATACAAGAAACATAACATCGCCAATGTTATGTTGAACGAACAAGACCTGTTCTTTATAAACAGCCTGGGTTTTATCCAACTCAAACATCCTCACATTCATGAGCTAATGTTACCACCATAAGCACAACTGTCATTCCTTTAGCCAAAGTTCCAAAGTACTTTTGGTACAGTGGCTGTTAGGGATATCTCAACTACGGTGAGTGAAGAGGAACAAACAACAATACTGTCAGGGTAGGCTATAGCGAACATAACACATACACATTAAACCACACCACTAAAGATGCACATTTAATCTCCGCAGTCGAATTTCTTAATGAGGAGGAGGAAAACTGAGATTAAATAAGTGAGTTCAGCCCCCTTTTAATGGTAGGGTATATTGAAAGACGTCATTTTGCTCACTGCCCAGTGTAGTGATGTCTAAAATACGTCATTTTGCTCACTGGGTACCCTGTCTGTCTTGTTCAACTTTGATACAGAGTTGATAAGGTCAGGTTAGGTTGTCAGCTAATCAGCGAGCACTTTTGTTCCGAACCCGCTATAGTGCTTTAGGTGCTAAGGTTTCGGACTTGTTGCAGCAGTGTGTAGAAGGGAGATCCCACAACGTGAGTAGTGTGCAGGAGGGCATAGTCAGAGGGAGTGTAAAGTTGGGGTAAAGAAAGCACTGTGTGTCAACTGTGGGGGCACCCATGCAGTTTTGGATCTGAAGTGCCCTGTGCGAGAGACAGGTTGAGCCAGTGTTTGTGGGGCAGGTTTCCTATGCTGAGGCGGTGAGGAGAGTAGAGTATAGCCCAAGGCTGAGGGATTCCGTGTGGGAGCCCCTCAGTGAGTAGGCCTGAAGAGATATCCAGAGAGGATGAGTTTGAGTAAGGTTGGATTTCTTGCATATATTGTCATGGTTATTAACTGGGGGCCAGTATGAAAAATAAAAAATAAAAAATAATGTATGCACTCACTAACTGTAAGTCGATCTGGATAAGAGCGTCTGCTAAATGACTGAAATGTAATGTAAATGTAACTGTACTACACTGAATGAGCGGAAATCCCAGCCTGGTCTCATAGACTAGATGTAACATAGTAAATGTAAATCCAGCACACTCAAAGTAGTATTTATTTATTTTATTTATTTATTTTTGTCATTTAGCAGACGCTCTTAGTATGATATGTTATGTTTGGTATGGTTACATAAGACAGAAGGTTACTTAAGGCAAAAAGGAAATGAGGGTGGTTGGGCGGAGTGGATGAGTGGGTGTATAACATGAATGTCTAACAACCCAAAGGTTGCAGGTTCGAATCTCATCACTGACAACTTTAGCATATTAGCAACTTTGCAACTACTTAGCATCTTAGTTAACCCTTCCCCTAACCCTAACCGTAATGTAACTCCTAACCGTAACCTTAACCCCTGACCCTAACCTCTAGCCAAGCTAATGTTTGCCGCCTAGCTAACGTTAGCCACCTAGCTAACGTTAGCCACAACAAATTGGAATTTGTGTCATATCATACATATTGCAAATGCGTAACACATTGTACAAATTGCAATTCATAATATATCATACAAAATGGCTGATGGAAATCCACAAATTAATACATACCATATGAAACATAACATATCATACTAAATAGAGGGAGATAGATTTACATTTACTATGTAACGTCTACCCCTGAGTCCAGGTTGGATGGATGTGGTAGCAGCAGAAAATATGTTTGGGTGTGAGAGATTTTAGTGCTGAAGATCTACAGGGGGGTTTGAGAGAAGGGATTCCATTCTTCCAGGCCGTCGGCCTAGTGTAGGATATGTTAGGGACAAAGTAGCGGGATGGGGTGATGGGTTTTTGGGAGATACTGGTTTATATGTGCAGGGTTAGATGGTGGTGCAATGCCTATTTTTCCCCTTCCCCTTTTTACCTTTTTTGTGACCAAAATGTGCAATTCAAACTCCGACCTGGGAAAGTCAGCAATACGCAAGAAAGCGCCTTGTCTGTCGGAAAGCCACATGAAAGAAGAAGCAGCAGCAGCAGCAGCAACAGCAGCAGTAGCAGAATAAGAAGATGTAGGCGGAGTTCTGTTTCCATGACAATGACGTCAATATCAGTGTCGGGTAACCAAAGGTCAAAATAAAGTGAGTGAAACGGAAACAAACTGGAGAAAGCAGTTTTAAACTGTTGTAGAAACAAAAGTAAAAGTAAAAGTAGGTGAAGTGGTTTGTTGTGAAGACCGCGTTTTATTTGTCTGGGAATAGACGGAGAAGCTGGTGGTAAGGAATTGTCATGTCATATCAGTAAAAAACCGTTAGCTAGCTAACTACTTAGCAAGCTAGCTACTGTTAGCTAGACAGCAAAGTTAGCTAGCTAATCTTCAAGGGCTGACTTTACAGCCACTGTGATATACTGTTTTTACAAACAGTTGAAGGAAGACTCGGGTAGCAAGGGAGAATAACTACTTGACACCTCATTCACTGAATTGCTTAGTTAGCTAACATTTACCATAATAACTAGTTAACGTTAGCTAGCAAAGTAGCTAGCTAGCACAAAGTAGACCGCTTGTTGTCCAATAACCTTGTCAAACAACAACATCACCAAAGGGAAAGTATGTTCTTGCTGATTTTGAGCTTGTTAGCCACATTTAGGTAGCTAGCTAGGTAGCTACAGGCATCGGCATACATAGAATGCGTGTTTACTTGTGCCGTGTATGACTCCTGTTACTTATTTATGGAAGGACACTCATCATTCTTGGCTAAGTTAGCCAGCCAGCTGTATACTGTTGGCTAGTAGCTAGTTGGGGCAAATTAGTGTCAATGATAGCGTTCCTTTATCTCATAAAGTGTTATGCTCTTCTTTGTATGTATAATCATGATGAGGGTTCTCGCATGGTGTTAGCAGTGTCAACAGTCCAAGTTCAGACAAGGACAAAATTCCCTCCAGTCAAGTCAATGTCAAAACAAAGCTTGTAATTTGGGGCATCTTCATTTGATGTGATTTGATTTGTTTCATGTTGTCCTCAGTTATGCCATTGTATTAATTCAATGTACTTTATTGATGTATGTTGTCTTAGTCAATTGTGCTTGGCTTGGGAGATCAAGGATGTTCCTCAAGTGATTCAGAATGGGCCCTGGTCAAAAGTAGTACACTATATAGGGAATAGGGTGCCATTTGGCGATCACTTGAGCAACATCCTCCATCCATCCTCCCTGGCCCCTCATGTCAATGTTTTCCAGATTGTTTCTCAGCTGACCAGACTGTGGCACATTGGGTTGGGAGAACAAGGGGCCAGGAGTTGATCCTCGGTGGAGGACCGTGTCACTGCTCTCCTGACCCAGGCCCATTGTTAGACCAACCGGTGGCCTGGGCATCATGGCTGGGAATCAGAGTTCTACCACATCTGCTGTGGGGTAGTCGTGATGGTGTGCATCCAAAATGGCACCCTATTCCCTATAGTGCACTACTTTCTACCAAAGTAGTGCACTATATAGGAATAGGGTGCCATTTCTGACTCAGCCCTGGGGCTCTGGTGACCCTCTGACCCTAAACACATCTCCACAATGCCTCTCCCGAAACACACCCATATCTGAACAAAGCTTTTTGATAAATGGGATAGAGCTGTGTCGTGTGTGGATTGCTATGTTTGACCCCAATCGTAGGCTAGACTTTACATCACAATATCTTGCGTTGTGATCAGTGTAACTGTTAATTGGGCTATTTTGAAGATGCAAGTGGTATGCATTTTTTTGTTGATCATGCAAACTGTCAAATAAGATGCATGTATGTTATTCCACCTGGTTTGTGCCAAACGAGGGCTGTTTGGGGCTGTAAACATCCCCGACTGGAATCTGTTCTCCATCATCAGAGCTTTCAGTCAGGTGTTTGCTGCTGCTGGCTGCCTCCAGCTCCTACTGGGAAACAGACCAGTACGATGTGGTGCTTGACCTGCTAATGACACTGTTACTACCACAGTCTGCATCCTTACCAATGCCATAGTTCAATGTCCTTCAACCCTGGTCCTGGGGACCCATAAGATGTGGAGGCTTTTGTGCCACTCCAGCATGACTAACACACCTGATGTAAGATAGCTAATGGTCAAGACCACAGTGCTGAGCTCAGTGGGCTGAATCGGAAGCCGTCAGTGCACACCCTGTGGGTCTCCTGGACCAAAATTGAAGAACACTTCTCTACTGATCTCAATGGAATGCTTAAATGAACTTATGATGACAACTGTTAATCTGTGCATCTCAGGTGTAATTTCCACACCTCGGCTGGTTCATACAGCTTAATCATGACAATACTCTGGAGGACACCATACAGTGCTAAGACTACAGTTAATGTAAACATCCTACACTCAGCTGTGATTTGGCAGCAGAGGCTGGGAGAAGGCTGTTTACTTTAACTGGCTTGGATAGACACCCAACCAAACAGGAAGACAGACAGTCAGCAGGTCCATGCTATGGATGGAGGATCATTATCTACAACAAGTCTACCTGGTGCAGTCCGGAATGGCCAGCACCGAGCTGCCTCAGCTCTCCAACAGGGTCATTCTTCACGAAACAAGAACAGAAAAAGGACATGATTTTCATTAAGAATGGTCCTTTGGAGGAAGGATTGTTGACAATATATTTGACATTTGTATCTTAAAGCATAATTGAGAAATAATTAATTGAAGTTTGAATGTTTGACATTTTGGCCTTAACCGGGCCTCCTTTAAGACTCCATAATGTTTCATCTGTAGGTGCTACACAAATTGGTACCACTTTCTCTGTAATATGAGTAGTATTTTATTTATTTATTATTCTTACATTCATTTATGAATATTTAAAAATCATAATTTTTGCTTTAGCTAATTTTCCAATATTTTTTAAAATTAATATACTCTACAGCAGGGCTCTCTAACCCAGTTCCTGGAGAGGTTCCATCCTGTAGGTTTTCGCTACAACCCTAATCTAGCACACCTGATTCTAATAATTAGCTGGTTGATAAACTGAATCAGGTTATTTACAACTGGGGTTGGACCGAAAACATACAGGAGGGTAGCTCTCCAGGAACAGGGTTGGAGAGCCCTGAGTCACAGGCATGTCAAAGTTCCAGAGTAGGATCTCTGCTACCTTTTTAGAGTTAGGATCCAATTGGGAAGCATTACAAACAGAATGAATGTGAAAATGGTTTCAAAATGGTTTCAGGATGTGCAATGATACAAGTAAAGGAGGGCTGTGATTGGTTACATTGCATACGATGCCAATTTCTCTGTATAAAATGGGCTTAACTTTAAAACTAGCAGAGATCCTACCCTGAAATGTTAAAATGCCTATAGTGTATATGTTCAACAATGTATGAAGTTTTGTATATCTTGGTATGTGACTTGTCCCGTTGTTGCTGTATGACATTGTATTTGTTAATAATACAAATAAACAAAACTACCTGACAACCTGGCCATCAGCTCCTTGCCACTTCTGATTCACTCAGTTGTGTTTTATGAGGATGACAAAACATTTTCTAAACGTATAAATGAATATGTAACGGTGATCGTTTTGAATAAAGTCAACTTTCATAGCAATGAGATGTCCAGTGGTGGGAAAAGTACCCAATTGTCATACTTGAGTAAAAGTAAAGATATGTATCTTAATAGAAAATGACTCAAGTGAATGTCACCCAGTCAAATATTACTTGAGTGAAAGTCTAAAATTATTTGGTTTTAAATATACTTAAGTATCAAAAGTATAAATAATTTCAAGTTCCTTATATTAAGCAAACCAGACAGCACAATTTTATTTATTTATGGATACCCAGGGACACGCTGCAACACTCAGACATAATTTACAAACAAAGCTTTTGTGTTTAGTGAGTCTGCCAGATCAGAGATCAGGGATTTTCTGGTGAATTGGACCATTTTCCTGTCCTGCTAAGCATTCAAAATGTAACGAGTACTTTTGGGTGTCAGGGATAATGTATGGAGCAAAAATTACATTTATTTTCTTTAGGAATGTAGTGAAGTAAAAGTTTTCAAATATATAAATAGTAAAGTAGTACTTTGAAGTATTTTTACTTAAGTACTTTACACCACTGGAGATGTCACGTCTAACAATGTAACAAACATTATGCCTGTGTTTAGCCTCTAGATGTCAGCGTTGTACTGATTATCATAGAGCCATGAGAAGTCCAGACACACCGAAGGGCATGCAAGCCCTAACTGATGCAGGTGGTGTGTATTATTTTAATCAGTCAATGGAAAAGTATAAACAAAATCCTTCCAAGTAAGTAGTAGTAACATTTACAGTAACAGTCCTACAGGGAAAAAAAAGAGGACTGAGCACGCCCCCATTCTCATCGACAGGGCTGTAGTGGAACAGGTTGAGAGCTTCAAGTTCCTTGGTGTCCACATCACCAACGAACTATCATGGTCCAAACACACCAAGACAGTCGTGAAGAGGGCACGACAAAGCCTATTCCCCCTCAGGAGACTGAAAAGATTTGGCATGGGTCCTCAGATCCTCAAAAAATTCTACAGCTGCACCATCGAGAGCATCCTGACTGGTTGCATCACCACCTGGTATGGCAACTGCTTGGCCTCCGACCGCAAGGCACTACAAAGGGTAGTGCGTACGGCCCAGTACATCACTGGGGCCAAGCTTCCTGCCATCCAGGACCTCTATACCAGGCGGTGTCAGAGGAAGGCCCTCAAAATTGTCAAAGACTCCAGCCACCCTAGTCATAGACTGTTCTCTCTGCTACCGCACGGCAAGCGGTACCGGAGTGCCAAGTCTAGGTCCAAAAGACTTCTCAACAGCTTCTACCCCCAAGCCATAAGACTCCTGAACAGCTAATCATGGCTACCCTGACTATTTGCACTGCCCCCCCACCCCATCCTTTTACGCTGCTGCTACTCTGTTAATTATTTATGCATAGTCACTTTAACTCTGCCCACATGTACATATTACTTCAACTACCTCAACTAGCCGGTGCCCCCGCACATTGACTCTGCACCGGTACCCCCCCTGTATATATAGCCTCCCTACTGTTATTTTATTTTACTTCTGCTCTTTTTTTCTCAACACTTTTTTTGTTGTTTTATTTTTACTTTTTTGTTAAAAATAAATGCACTGTTGGTTAAGGGCTGTAAGTAAGGATTTCACTGTAATGTCTGCACCTGTTGTATTCGGCGCATGTGGCCAATAAAATTTGATTTGATTTGATTCAGGTAAGTGCAAAACTCTCCCAAAGTAACCAAATATGGCTCTGAAAGTATATCACTTTCTCCATGGCAGCATAAACAACCACCCTCACACACGTACAATTCTAAATCATTTACATTTACATTTACATCATTTAGCAGATGCTCTTATCCAGACTGACTTACAAATTGGTGCATTCACATTATAGCCAGTGGGATAACCACTTTACAATATGATTTACTACCAGGGAGCTGTTTATTTAATGGCTACTAACTCCTGATAACTTGAACAGTTGATAACTTCCTACAACAGTCAATATAGACACAATGATCGATTGTTCAAGTTCATGCAAAACCAGAAATTGTAGTGCAGATGAAAAGATAAGGTTAGAAGAACATGTCATTGCTGTGCAATGTAGACTAGTCTAACACCTATTAGATTATGACAAAAAATATATAAATAATCAACTGTAAGGGAAATAATCTGGATGAATTATCAAAATCCCTTATTTGTAGTTTGTGTATTTCCTAGAGCTTCATAGTGACGACGTACTCAGTTTCCACTGTGTACTCCAGTTTGGAGCGTTTTATTGTCTAGTGTTTCCCAGTAGTGGCAGAAAAGATGGCATGATGCACTTTTAGTACACTCCCATTCTGATGCAGTCTCAAACTATGAGTCAGGTAATGACAGATTTAAAAACAAACATTTCTGACCTCACTACCTCCTTTGCTAAGCTAATTTGTTAGGAAACCACCCATACACAGAGCCATATTTAGTTTAGTTCTATTTATTTATATATGAATACTTATGCAAAAGTCTACTGAACTTTTTTCACATTTTGTTGTGTTACAAAGTGGGATTGAAATAGATTTAATTGCATTTTTCTGTAATTGAACTAAACAAAATACTCTGTCAAAGTGAAAAGAAAATTATTGTACAATTGACAAATTAATAAACGTTTTATAACAAATATATAGTTGTTGCATAAGTATTCACATCCTTTGTTTCGTCAAGCCTAAATTAGTTCAGAAGTAAAATGTGACTTAACAAATCACATAAGTTATGCACTCACTCGGTGTGAAATAATATGGGTTGACATGATTTTTGAAGGACTACCCCTTCTTTTGTCCTCCATACATACAACATCTGTAAGGTCCCTCAGTCAAGTATTGAATTTCAAGCACAGATTCAACTATGTTTGGGGCAAATCCAACACAACACATCACTAACTGCCTCCTTATCTTCAAGCATGTTGGTGGCTGCATCATGGTATGGGTATGCTTGACATCGGCAAAGACTGGGGAGTTGTTCTGGATGAAAATAAATGGAATGGAACTAAGCACAGTCAAATTCCTAGAGGAAAACCTGCCTCAGTCTGCTTTACACCAGACACTGGGAGAGGAATTCACCTTTCATCAGGACAATAACCTACAACACAAAGCCAAATCTACACTGGAGTTGCTTACCAAGACAGTGGCCAATTTACAGTTTTGACTTAAACATTGTAATGTTTTACACATTCAAAAGTCTCTCAGCCTATCACACAATGTTATGCAAATGAGTTGCTGTATGTGATGATGTGGGAGGCATGCTGAGGGAAAGTTTTTGGGAAGACGTTTTGTGCGGTGGGTCAGTGCTGGGGTGCACTGTCTGTTCATCCAAATCAAATAAAGTCTAGTGTCCTAGACTGTTTACTCTAGTCAACAAACAATGGGCGAGTTTCGGTGGCCTTACAGGTTCGTTACAAATTGGTGACAGCGGTGGGATCAGCACGTCAACTAGCTAACAGCAACTCACAAGCTTGGTTAACTTTAGCTGGTTAGCTGCGTGGGAAAATGGAGGGAGAAGTCGAACAACCCGGAAACAGCAATCAACAACCACCGACCGACAGCCGGTGGTGGATCAGCCGGGTGCCATGGACAGGCGGATTGACCGGCCGGTGTTCATGCCAGAATCTTTCGTTTAGACAAGGTTTTCAGCAGATTGGAGCAGGCAGGACTTAAGGTGAAGCCATCTAAGTGCCATATGTTCAGGTCACAGGTGAGCTACCTGGGACACATCATCTCGGCTGAGGGAGTGTCCACTGACCCCATGAAAACAGAGACAGTCAGGTCATGGCCTAGCCCCAAGTCAATGACAGAGGCAAGAAGCTTTATAGGCCTGGCGTCATACTACAGGAGGTTCATACCAGATTTTGCAGCTAAGGCGGAGCCTTTGTACAGATTGACACATAAGGGGAAAATGTTTGAGTGGAACGCAGCATGTGAAGTGGCCTTTAATGAATTAAAGTCCAAGCTTACTACATCCCCCATACTTGCTTTTCCAGACCCAAATCTAGATTTCATAATGGATACTGACACGTGACACAGGCATAGGGGCAGTCCTCCCAGAAACACGAGGGTAGAGAGAGAGTAGTAGCATATGCCAGTCGGGCACTGTCAAAACAGGAGATGAAGTATTCAACTACCAAGAAGGTGCTTTTTGCTGTGATAGTGTTTCTTAAACATTTCAGACACTGATCACAGCTCACTGAGGTGGCTGAGTAACTTCAAACAACCTGATGTACAGTTGGCTAGATGGTTAGAGAAACTGGATCAGTTTGACTATGATATTGTCCACAGGCCAGGGAGACTGCACAGTAATGCAGATGGTGTGTCACGCCGACACACACAGACAGTGTAGACACAGCCGTCTCACAGGAGGCCACTGTCAATCTGAGAGCAATCGTAAACAAGCCTCAGGATGTCACTATTGAGCCTGTAGCTGGAGCTCAAACAAGCCAAGCAGTACCCAAAAATGCAGCTTTCCTTTTGGAAGCACAGGATACAGACCCAGCTGTCTCCCAGTTAAAGAAATGGAAAAAAGAGGGTAGAGCAGAGCTCCCTGTGGAGTTGCAATCGGAGCCAAAGTTCATGCCTTTCAAACAAGTGTGGGGGACATTACATGTGAAAAATAGGGTGTTATGCCTTGAGAGTCAAAACGATGTGACAGATAACACATGAGCTCGTACATGAGATACTTACCTTTTCCACAATCACAGAACAGGAGGCCATTTAGGAGTTGAAAAACTCAACAGTAAAATCAGAGCAAGGTTTTATTGGCCAGGCTAGCAGAGAACCATAAAGCAGTGGTGTAAGGGCTGTGTGGCATGCGCTGCATACAAGTTACAGGGTCCAGCCCCCAGAGCACACATGACAAGTTCTATCACAGACTGCCCTTTTGAGAGGATAGCTGAAGACTTAATGGGTCCGTTTACAGAGACAGGACGAGGAAACAAACACATTATGGTAGTGTCAGATTACTTTACTAGGTGGTCAGAGGCATATGCCATACCCAATCAGGAAGTAGTAACAGTGGCCAATAAGCTGATAGAGGAATTTGTGTTGAAGCTAGGGGTGCATTTTTTTTTGAGAGATGTGCAATCTTTTACAAATGAACAAAACACGAACCACTCCATACAACCCACAATCAGATGATTTAGTGGAAAGAATGAACAGAACTCTGATCAATATGCTGTCACTTTCTGTTGATGACAATCAATGAAATTGGGATGAGATGCTCCCATATGTGATGATAGCATTCAGGAGTAGTGTTCAATCTTCCACGGGGTTCACACCATACAGGGTGCTGTTCGGTACTGAAATGAGGTTACTGGTTGATGTGGTTATGGGAACACAACAAAATGAAGGGAAACAGTATGTTTCTCAGTATGTGCAAGGGTATTTAAGCACTGTAAGAGAAGCTGTAAAGAGAAATCACCTAAAAGCCACAGGTAAACAAAAGCAATACTTTGATCTAAAGGTGACACACCAGATGTATGAGGAAAATGGGTATGTGTGGCTTAGAGACTACCAGAGGCCTGTTTGGCAAGAATACGGTTTATCTGTAGAAACACCTTCGCCACACCTTAATTTCTTTGATCTCCACCCCAAACTAATAGCAGGTGAATGGCATGCTATTCTCATGCTTACGGTCAGAATATGCACAGAGAGAAAATTGCATAAAAAGGGAATAACATTCCATTTACGTGCTCTTAACTCGGGTCAGAACCTTGGCCAAGGTGACAGCATGGATAGCGCCATCGAGGACTATCTCTATTATAAAGTAGTTGATTTCTACTTCTGAGTTTATTAGCAGTCAGTAAACAAACTGAAATGTTGCATATTTAAGCAATAAGGGCAGAGGGGGTGTGGTACAGTGGCTTGCGAAAGTATTCACCCCCCTTGGTATTTTTCTTATTTTGTTGCCTTACAACCTGGAATTAAAATTGATTTTGGGGGGGTTTGTATCATTTGATTTACACAACATGCCTACCACTTTGAAGATGCAAAATATTGTTTATTGTGAAACAAACAAGAAATAAGACAAAAAAACTGAACTTGATTGTGCATAACTATTCACCCCCCCCCCCCCCAAAGTCAATACTTTGTAGAGCCACCTTTTGCAGCAATTACAGCTGCAAGTCTCTTGGGGTATGTCTCTATAAGCTTGGCACATCTAGCCACTGGGATTTCTGCCCATTCTTCAAGGCAAAACTGCTCCAGCTCCTTCTAGTTGGATGGGTTCCACTGGTGTACAGCAATCTTTAAGTCATACCACAGATTCTCAATTTGATTGAGGTCTGGGCTTTGACTAGGCCATTCCAAGACATTTAAATATTTCCCCTTAAACCACTCAAGTGTTGCTTTAGCAGTATGCTTAGGGACATTGTCCTGCTGGAAGGTGAACCTCCGTCCCAGTCTCAAATCTCTAGAAGACTGAAACAGTTTTCCCTCAAGAATTTCCCTGTATTTAGCGCCATCCATCATTCCTTCAATTCTGACCAGTTTCCCAGTCACTGCCGATGAAAAACATCCCCACAGCATGATGCTGCCACCACCATGCTTCACTGTGGGGATGGTGTTCTCGGGGTGATGAGAGGTGTTGGGTTTGAGCCAGACATAGCATTTTTCTTGATGGCCAAAAAGCTCAATTTTAGTCTCATCTGACCAGAGTACCTTCTTCCATATGTTTGGGGAGTCTCCCACATGCCTTTTGGCAACACCAAATGTGTTTGCTTATTTTTTTCTTTTAGCAATGGCTTTTTTATGGCCACTCTTCCGTAAAGGCCAGCTCTGTGGAGTGCACGGCTTAAAGTGGTCCTATGGACAGATACTCCAATCTCCGCTGTGGAGCTTTGCAGCTCCTTCAGGGTTATCTTTCGTCTCTTTGTTGCCTCTCTGATTAATGCCCTCCTTGCCTGGGCCGTGAGTTTTGGTGGTCGGCCCTCTCTTTTTTTAATAATGGATTGAATGGTGCTCCGTGGGATGTTCAAAGTTTCCGATTTTTTTTTAGAACCCAACCCTGATCTGTACTTCTCCACAAATTTGTCCCTGACCTGTTTGGAGAGCGCCTTGGTCTTCATGGTGCCACTTGCTTGGTGGTGCCCCTTGCTTAGTGGTGTTTCAGACTCTGGGGCCTTTCAGAACAGGTGTATATATATATGCTGAGATCATGTGACAGATCATGTGACACTTAGATTGCACACAAGTGGACTTTATTTAACTAATTGTGTGACTTCTGAAGGTAATTGGTTGCACCAGATCTTATTTAGGGGCTTCATAGCAAAGGGGGTGAATACATATGCACACACAACTTTTCCGTTATTAATTTTTGAAACAAGTAATTTCTTTCATTTCACTTCACCAATTTGGACTATTTTGTGTAGGTCCATTACATGAAATCCAAATAAAAATCCATTTAAATTACAGGTTGTAATGCAACAAAATAGGAAAAACGCCAATGGGGATGAATACTTTTGCAAGGCACTGTATATGGCCAATATACCACGGCTAAGGGCTGTTCTTAAACACGACGCAACGCAGAGTGCCTGTATACAGCCCTTAGCTGTGGTATATTGGCCATATACCACAAACCCCCGAGGTGCCTTATTGCTATTATAAACTTGTTACCAACATAATTAGAGCAGTACAAATACATGTTTTGTCATACCCATGTTATACGGTCTGATATACCACAGCTGTCAGCCAATTGCAATTCAGGGCTTGAACCACCCAGTTTATAATTTAGATGAGTTTATTAGTCACATGCACAGGGTCGCAGATGTAATTGCAGGCACAGTGAAATTCTTAATCTCCGAGCTCCAACAGTGCAGGTCAAAAAGAGAAGTGAATGAAATAATAATAAATAATCATTTATACATACAGTACCAGTCAAAAGTTTGGACACACATACTCATTCCAGGGACACACCTACTCATTCTACATTGTAGAATAATAGTGAAGACATAACTATGAAATAACACATGGAATCATGTAGTAACCAAAAAAGTGTTCAACAAATAAAAATATATTTTATATGTGAGATTCTTCAAAGTAACCACCCTTTGCCTTGATGACAGCTACCCAAATTAATGGGTAAACTAACCTTTCTTCTAGTTTAGTCAACAAAAAATGCCTAAGGCTTAAATACAATTATTCAAAGATAGCATTTTGTCCAGGAAAACGCTAATTTAGACCATGTCTATGAACATCAGTTCCGATATCTTTTGCCAAATCCAAGGAAGGGCAAGGCCCTTCAGATGAGGAAAAATCCATCATAATTTGCCTGCAATAAAACAGTAATCTTTTTGATTATTCTTACTTTAAACTTGCTCCCTGTTTTATCTTCTCCCAAATCAGATCAACTTTGAGAGGTCCCCCTGCTCAAGCCAGCGCATGTCCAGGCCCATCTGAAGTCTGCCAATGACTATCTGGATGATCCAGAGGAGGAATGGGAGAAGGTCATGTGGTCTGATGAGACAAAAATAGAGCTTTTTGGTCTAAACTCCACTCGCCGTGTTTGGAGGAAGAAGAAGGATGAGTACAACCCCAAGAACACCATCCCAACCGTGAAGCATGGAGGTGGAAACATCATTCTTTGGGGATGCTTTTCTGCAAAGGGGACATGACGACTGCACCGTATTGAGGGGAGGATGGATGGAGCAATGTATCGCGAGATCTTGGCCAACAACCTCCTTCCCTCAGTAAGAGCATTGAAGATGGGTCGTGGCTGGGTCTTCCAGCATGACAACGACCCGAGACACACAGCGAGGGCAACTAAGGAGTGGCTCCGTAAGAAGCATCTCAAGGTCCTGGAGTGGCCTAGCCTGTCTCCAGACCTGAACCTAATAGAAAATCTTTGGAGGGAGCTGAATGTCCGTATTGCCCAGCGACAGACCTGAAACCTGAAGGATCTGGAGAAGGTCTGTATGGAGGAGTGGGCCAAAATCCCTGCTGCAGTGTGTGCAAACCTGGTCAAGACCTACAGGAAACGTATGATCTCTGTAATTGCAAACAAAGGTTTCTGTACCAAATATTAAGTTCTGCTTTTCTGATGTATCAAATGCTTATGTCATGCAATAAAATGCAAATTATTTACTTAAAAATCATACAATGTGATTTTCTGGATTTTTGTTTTAGATTCCGTCTCTCACTGTTGAAGTGTACCTATGATAAAAATTACAGACCTCTACATGCTTTGTAAGTAGGAAAACCTGCAAAATCGGCAGTGTATTAAATACTTGTTCTCCCCACTGTATATGTACCCCTCCGCATTGTTATAGAATTTGGGAGTCCACAGTGATGTGGTATGGAGCTCAATTTGGCCTCTGAATGCCTCTGGAGGATCTTTGCGTCACAAAATCGAGCACACCGCCATGCAATCTCCATAGACAAACATTGGCAGTAGAATGGCCTTACCGAAGAGCTCAGTGACTTTCAACGTGGGACCGTCATAGGATGCCACCTTTTCAACAAGTCAGTTCGTCAAATTTTTCAGTTGCAACATTCACTACCGAGTTCCAAACTGCCTCTGGAAGCAACGTCAGCACAAGAACTGTTCGTTGGGAGCTTCATCAAATGGATTTCCATGGCCAAGCAGCTGCACACAAACCTAAGATCATCACTCGCAATGCCAAGTGTCGGCTGGAGTGGTGTAAAGCTCACCGCCATTGGACTCTGGAGTAGTGGAAACGCCTTCTCTGGAGTGATAAATCACGCTTCACCGACTGGCAGTCCGACGGACAATTCTTGGTTTTACGGATGGCAGGAGAACGGTACCTGCCCGAATGCCCAGTGCCAACTGTAAAGTTTGGTGAAGGAGGAATAATGGTCTGGGGCTGTTTTTCATGGTTCAGGCTAGACCCCTTAGTTCCAGTGAAGGTACATCTTAACACTACAGCGTACAATGACATCCGAAACGATTCTATGCTTCCAACTTTGTGGCAACAGCTTGCGGAAGGCCCTTTCCTGTTTTCAGCATGATAATAGCCCGTGCACAAAGTGAGGTCCATACAGAAATGGTTTGTTGAGATTGGTGTGGAAGAACTTGACTGGCCTGCACAGAGCCCTGACCTCAACCCCATCTGTGTTGATGAATTGGAACGCCGACTGCGAGCTAGGCCTAATCGCCCAAAATCAGTGCCCGACCTCACTAATGCTCTTGTGGCTGAATGGGAGCAAGTCCCCGCAGCAATGTTCCAACATCTAGTGGAAAGCCTTCCCAGAAGAGTGGAGGCTGTTATTGCAGCAAAGGGGGAACTAACTCCATATTAATGGCCATGATTTTGGAATGAGATTTTCGACGAGCAGGTCTCCACATACTTTTGGTCATGTAGTGTATAAATCCTCCTGTCTCTGTACTGAAGCCACACTGTAGGCTACTGCAGCTGGAGACAACTTTTACATTTTAGTGGAGAGGAGACAAAAATGAAAGAATTCATCAGGAACCATCCATTAGGGAAATTGCTCTAGTTTAACATTGTGGCTGAGACATCTATATCATTATAAAGCAGGAGCTGCTGTAGAGACAGTGTTAAATGTCACTGCCAATGGCCATAGATCTACAAATTTCAGTGTCGTCCCAAATGGCACCCTATTCCCTATATAGTGCACTACTTTTGAGCAGAGCCCTATCGTATAGGGTCCCATTGGGAATTGCTCCCTGATGAATAGGCTGGTTTCCTCTCCAATGGGTTCCCAGAATGATAAATTATAAAGCATCTAACTCAAACTGGAACATGCTGATCCCAGCATCGCAGTATTCCTTTCTCTTTCATCTCAATGTATAACACTATCATTTCATACATTCATATCTTTCAATGTTGTATATGAATAACACTTGAACCTCAGGTAAAACTAATATTGGGTATCTTGATTGCTTTCATGTTAATTACTGTAGCCAGATCTTATACTGCTTAATGCCATGCTAATCAAAGGTTCTTAACAATACTTCTCTACTGAAGGAGCAACCGTCAAGATAATTACGTAGATATGAGTAGCATTAATAATTTAGGCTGCGTTTACACAGGCAGCCCAATTCTGATCTTTTTTCAACTAATTGGTCTTTTGACCAATCCTATCAGATCTTTTCACATAAAATATTTTTCAGGTCTGACCTGATTGGACAAAAGACCAATAGTGAAAAAAAGATCAGAATTGAGCTGCCTGTGTAAACACAATCTTATACTCTACCATCAACAGTATGAACGCACTATTAAAGACATTACAGTTGCAGAGAGTGACTGCTTCTCTCCCCCTCTAGAGAAATGGAAGACAGGACATAGACCATTTTAATGTTGGCAGCCATCAGACATAGGCAACGATACCAGATGTACTGGTACTTCAGATGTACTTCTGTATTCATTTTCACGCTCTGTGTGGTGATTGATTCTGATCTCTGAGATGAAATTATGTCAGCTCTTCCTTTGAAACATCAGACTTAACAGGCAGTGAGTGATGTTATCCCTTCATCCTTTTTGTAATAAGTTAATATTCGAGAGCATGGTCTTTGACCCAACAGGCACATATTCTCACAGCTACTTTGGTGCATTGCATCATTCTGTCGCATGAGTTCATCCTAATCCCAACAACACGACAGAGTAGGTTGGTATTTCTGTCCTTTCTGTCCTAACTACTCGTCAGGTGTGTCATATCTGTCACAGTAGAACAGTTGGATCCCACAAGTCGTCAGCCCTCTCCTCTATCCTCCTCTCCTCATCCTCTCTTCCTCTCCTCTATCCTCCTCTCCTCATCCTCTCTTCCTCTCCTCTATCCTAATCTCCTCATCCTCTCTTCCTCTCCTCTATCCTCCTCTCCTCATCCTCTCTTCCTCTCCTCTATCCTCCTCTCCTCATCCTCTCTTCCTCTCCTCTATCCTCCTCTCCTCATCCTCTCTTCCTCTCCTCTATCCTCCTCTCCTCATCCTCTCTTCCTCTCCTCTATCCTCCTCTCCTCATCCTCTCTTCCTCTCCTCTATCCTCCTCTCCTCATCCTCTCTTCCTCTCCTCTATCCTCCTCTCCTCCTCTCCTCCTTGGGTCAGGGACTCAGAGCAACACTGTGCCTCTGCAGTGCTTGCTGCAAGGTGGTAGCCATGGCACCTGTGGTTGACTGTGACAGTGTAGGATGGAGTAATGGAGGGTCACTGTTGGTCTCCGATGAGTAGTGTGAACTCTCCTGATGAGCTGTAATGTAATTGCTTAGCTGAGATGAATGATAACGTAACAAAGATGAATGATAATGTAACAAAGATGAATGATAATGTAACAGGCCCGTAAAGATGTATGGTGAGGTAATAGGTGGGACAGATGAAGTTGTCACTACGGCTTACTGAACACAGTCATTTATCAGCCCCCCTTAACAGATCTCATTCCTCACAGCTGGAACAACAGACAGCATGACAGAAAAATATCTCTCTCAGAGCATTGTTCTGGAGGAAAGTCTGTTTTGAAGAGGATGAGAGTTGTCTCTCTCCGGAGGTTCCCCTTTAGCCTGATCCCAGATCTGTTTGTGCCGTCTTTGCCATCTGACCATAGGAGTTATGGTATACAAACAGATGTGGGACCAGGCTAGTTCCTCTCACCTATATCTTCAGATTAACAAGGAGATACAGAACAGTACAGATGTAGGATCTTAATTTGATCACCCTGTTGCAGGAAAACTTTCCTGCAATGCATTGTATTTGAGGTTTAAAAATATCCACTTTGGAAGTTCAGACTTGATTTTCCCTTACGAAAAATGTATCAACCGCCACAAAAATATCCATTAATTATAATCCATATAATAATTCATATTTCCTGTTGCTGCAGGATTGTTTTCCTGCTGTAGCAAATTAAGATCCTACATCTGTACAGCTACTGGGAATGTTTTCCAATACAAAATAGTCAGAAAACATTGCATCTCCACAGATTGAATTCTGCTAAATCAATACATTGTACAACTACATTGATTGTCGGCCCATCCTCTTACCCTGTGTATAGGGATTTCTCATAATAATGCACAGATGTACATTGAGTTCCTTCATCTATAGGAAGTCTGTGTACCTGCAGGAGCTGAAGGATGAGTCTGTTTAACTGTGGGATCTAACGGACGAGTCTGTGTACCTGTGGGATCTAAAGGATGAGTCTGTGTACATGTGGGATTTAAAGGACGAGTCTGTGTACCTCTGCGGGATATGCATAGTGCATACAGTACCAACTGCCAGGTCCAATAAGGGACCAGATGCCATATTATATTATTAAGTCAGTAGTGAAGCACCTCCATGTGAATGTAATAAGAGGTCCCTGCTGAGACTGCTAGCCAGCTGGAGAAACAGGAGAATAACCTAATGCCCCTGTTCGTGTGTGTGTGCATTATCAGTACAACACTTAAAAGGTGCTTGGATGTTACATTTTTGCAGACGCTCTGCTTACAGGAGAAATGCGTTTTTTTGTTTTGTTTCTTTACCTAGTCGGCTCAGGGATTCAAACCAGCGACCTTTCAGTTACTGGCCCAACACTCTTAACCGCGAGGCTACTTGCCACCGTATTTGTGTGTACAGAACAAAGTAATATAAATAGTTTCAGACTGGCAACATCTCTATGCTGATTCTAACTGCTTTCCTCCCAGTAACAGTGGTAGATACAGTAGCTACATTCTTCTCCAAAATGATAAACCAAAATTTCCTTTTGGGCGTCATTAATGGTTAGATAAGTCTTATCTGCCTCCCACATATGCCAAACGGGAATCACTTTCCTCTGCTTCCACAAAGTACAGAGTACAGAGTAAAGGGTCATTTCTTATGGAAATGTGATATTTCAGTTTTCTATTTTTAATAAATGTGCAAAAATGGGGTATGGTGTGTAGATTGATGAGGGGTAAAACATTTTATTTTTTAAATCCATTTTAGAATAAGGCTGTAACGTAACAAAATGTGGAAAAAGTAAAGGGGTCTGAATACTTTCCGAATGAACTGTATATCACCCAGTCCTGATTTTCTCTCTGCAAGCTGGCTTCCTCGCCTTTCAAAATATTTATAGAAATGTTGGAACATTAATTTAATAAGTAATTAGATCTGTGCTTGTATTGCACTTAGCAAGCATGTAATGGGGGTGAGGAATACTATTAGTATAGCTTGTAAATACCATGCAGTACTTTCATTAGTGGCTGTGTTTTGTTCTGTCTATTCTGTTCTGGGCGGATCATGCTGTTATTGTCTGTCCTGATCATGACAGCTATGTCTCTTTGACAGAATAGATGTATACCAGTGGCGGTCGGTGCCATTTAAGATGAGGGAGGACGATTATCAGCCTGAAAACATAATCCTGGCACGTTTTTGCAAAAGGGAAAATGTCACAGGAATCTTGAATCCAAGATGGCGTAGCAGTGCGGTCGCTTTTATTCATTGTCCTTGTGTAAATATCCTGTTTCTTGTTTTTTTGTCTATTTTTGTCTAATTTTTACTTTTCATTCTTTAACTAAATATACTTTCCTGCAACCCGCCTCACCCAACGTGGAAAGGATTCTATTATTTCTTTATAACTTTCATCAAGAACCTTAAGCTGAAACTAGTGTAGCTGCAACTTAATGGCTACTTGCTATTAGTCACCGTCAGCGTCTTCACCATTGTCCGTGGCCTACACTATCCACCAGCCAGCTCTAGCTCTAGCCTGGACAATTCGTCGGCCAGTCTGCAGAGCGTGCTATCGACCCAGAGCTTATTGGACTTTCTGCCGGAATCACTGGACCCTAGCGCCGGATCATCGCAACCAGCTAGCTAGCTGCAACCTGTTGTTGGCTAATTACCATTGCCCTATAGCAAGCACCAGTTAGCCTTGAGCTAGCCTCAGGCCCATCTCCCGGCTATCTACCTCTCTGTCAACCGGACGGGACCTCCTAGTGTTGACACTGAGCCCCGCCGATCCAACACGACTGGTTTGCCGACGAAATCATCTGATGTGGTTTCAACAGGCTTCCCGTTGCGACGACCACGAAGATCCATCTGCCAGCCCCGGCCCGCTAGCACACGCAAACTACAACTGTGCTCCCTGCTAGCTGTGCTGAAGCACCAATTTGAACTGCTCTCGGACTCACATATTGCTGTTCACTGGACCTTATGATCACTCAGCTGCACAGCTGATGCCTGCTGGACTGTTCCTTTACACGGTACCCTGTCCTGTTTATTCTGTTTAGCCTTAGCCCAAACGTTATCGCTATTACCAGTTGTTGTCTTAGCTCTCTCTAATAACACCTGTGACTGCTTTATGCCTCTCTCCCATGTCAATTATGCCTTGCCTATTGCTGTTTGGGTTAGTTCTTATTATACAATTTCACTGTAGAACCCCTAGTCCCTCTCAAACTGCCTCAAATAGTTCCTTTGTTCCACCCCCCATACACGCCGAGACCGGCTCAATCGGTGCCTCCAGTGATGCTATCTCTTTCATTGTTACCCAACGCTTAGGGTTACCTGAACTGTACTCATATCCTTCCATATCCTTTTCTATACATAATGCCCTGAATCTTTTCTACAACGCCCGGAGAACTGCCCCCTTTATTCTATGTACCCAACGCACTAGAAGACCAGTTCTTAAAGCCTTTAGTCGTATCCTTATTCTAGTCCTCCTCTGTTCCTCTGGTGATGTAGAGGCTAACCCAGGCCCTGCAGCCCCCAGTATCACTCCTACTCCCCAGGAGCTATCATTTGTTGACTTCTGTAACAGTAAATTCTTGGTTTTCTGCACGTAAATATCAGAAGCCTCCTTCCTAAGTTTGAGTTATTCACTGCGTTAGCACACTCCGCCAACCCTGATGTTCTAGCAGTGTCTGAATCCTGGCTTAGGAAGGCCACCAAAAATTCTGAAATTTCCATCCCCAACTATAACATTTTCCGTCTAGATAGAACTGCCAAAGGGGGTGGAGTTGCAATCTACTGTAGGGATAGCCTGCAGAGCTCTATCACACTATCCAGGTCTGTGCCCAAACAGTTTGAGCTTCTACTTCTAAAAATCCACCTTTCCAGAAATAAATCGCTCACTGTTGCCGCTTGCTACAGACCCCCCCCCAGCCCCCAGCTGTGCCCTGGACACCGTATGTGAATTGATTGCCCCCCATCTATCCTCAGAGTTCGTACTGCTTGGTGACCTACATTGGGATATGCTTAACACCCCGGCCATCCTACAATCTAAACTAGATGCCCTCAATCTCACACAAATTATCAACGAACCTACCAGGTACAACCCTAAATCCGTAAACATGGGTACCCTCATAGATATCATCCTGACTAACTTACATCCTAAATACACCTCCGCTGTCTTCAACCAGGATCTCAGCGATCACTGCCTTATTGCCTGCGTCCGTAACGGGTCCGCGGTCAAACGACCACCCCTCATCACTGTCAAACGCTCCCAAAAACACTTCAGCGAGCAGGCCTTCCTAATTGACCTGGCTCAGGTATCCTGGATGGATATAGATCTCATTCCGTCAGTAGAGGATGCCTGGTTGTTCTTTAAAAGTAATTTCCTCTCAATCTTAAATAAACATGCCCCATTCAAAAAATACAGAGCTAAGAACAGATATAGCCCCTGGTTCTCCTCAGACTTGACTGCCCTTGACCAGCACAAAAACATCCTGTGGCGTACTGCATTAGCATCAAATAGCCCCCGCGATATGCAACTTTTCAGGGAAGTTAGGAACCAATATACACAAGCAGTTAGGAAAGCAAAGGCTAACTTTTTCAAACAGAAATTTGCATCCTGTAGCACTAACTCCAAAAAGTTTTGGGACACTGTAAAGTCCATGGAAAATAAGAGCACTTCCTCCCAGCTGCCCACTGCACTGAGGCTAGGAAACACTATCACCACCGATAAATCTACAATAATCGAGAATTTCAACAAGCATTTTGCTACGGCTGGCCATGCTTTCCACCTGGCTACCACTACCCCGGCCACCAGCTCTGCACCCTTCGCTGCAACTTGCCCATGCCCCCCCCCCCCCCCGCTTCTCCTTCACACAAATCCAGACAGCTGATGTTCTGAAAGAGCTGCAAAATCTGGACCCCTACAAATCATCTGGGCTAGACAATCTGGACCCTTTCTTTGTAAAACTAGCCGCCGAAATTGTCGCAACCCCTATTACTAGCCAGTTCAACCTCTCTTTCGTAACGTCTGAGATCCCCAGAGATTGGAAAGCTGCCGCGGTCATCCCCCTCTTCAAAGGGGGTGACACTCTAGATCCAAACTGTTACAGACCCATATCCATCCTGCCCTGCCTTTCAAAAGTTTTTGAAAGCCAAGTCAACAAACAGATCACCGACCATTTCGAATCCCACCGTACCTTCTCCGCTATGCAATCCGGTTTCCGAGCTGGTCATGGGTGCACTTCAGCCACGCTCAAGGTCCTAAACGATATTATAACCGCGATCGATAATAGACAGTACTGTGCAGCCGTTTTCATTGACCTGGCCAAGGCTTTCGACTCTGTCAACCACCGCATTCTTATTGGCAGACTAAATAGCCTTGGTTTCTCAAATGACTGCCTCGCCTGGTTCACCAACTACTTCTCAGATAGAGTTCAATGTGTCAAATCGGAGGGCCTGTTGTCTGGACCTATGGCAGTCTCTATGGGGGTGCCACAGGGTTCAATTCTTGGGCCGACTCTTTTCTCTGTGTATATCAATGACGTCGCTCTTGCTGCTGGTATCTCTCAGATCCACCTCTACGCAGACGACACCATTTTGTATACATCTGGCCCTTCATTGGACACTGTGTTAACAAACCTCCAAACGAGCTTCAATGCCATACAGCACTCCTTCAGTAGCCTCCAACTGCTCTTAAACACTAGTAAAACTAAATGCATGCTCTTCAACCGAACGCTGCGTGCACCCGCCTGCCCGACTAGAATCACTACTCTCGACGGGTCTGACCTAGAGTATGTGGACAACTACAAATATCTAGGTGTCTGGTTAGACTGTAAACTCTCCTTCCATACTCACATTAAGAATCTCCAATCCAAAGTTAAATCTAGAATCGGTTTCCTATTTCGCAACAAAGCCTCCTTCACTCATGCTGCCAAACATGCCCTCGTAAAACTGACTATCCTACCGATCCTTGACTTCGGCGATGTCATTTACAAAATAGCCTCCAACACTCTACTCAGCAAATTGGATGTAGTCTATCACAGTGCCATCCGTTTTGTCTCCAAAGCCCCATATACTACCCACCGCTGTGACCTGTACGCTCTTGTTGGCTGGTCCTCACTACATATTCGTCGCCAAACCCACTGGCTCCAGGCCATCTATAAATCACTGCTAGGCAAATCCCCGCCTTATCTTAGCTCATTGGTCACGATAGCAACACCCACCCGTAGTCTGCGCTCCAACAGGTATATCTCACTGGTCATCCCCAAAGCCAACACCTCCTTTGGCCGCCATTCCTTCCAGTTCTCTGCTGCCAATGACTGGAACAAATTGCAAAAATCTCTGAAGCTGGAGACACTTATCTCCCTCACTAACTTTAAGCATTAGTTGTCAGAGCACCTTACCGATCACTGCACCTGTACACAGCCCATCTGAAATTAGCCCGCCCAACTACCTCATCCCTATATTGTTATTTATTTTGCTCATTTGTACCCCAGTATCTCTATTTGCACATCATCTCTTACACATCTGTCATTCCAGTGTTAAGACTAATTGTAATTATTTTGCACTATATGCTATTTATTGCCTTACCTCCATAACTTGCTACATTTGCACACACTGTATTTATATTTATTTCTGTTGTATTTTTGACTTTGTTTTGTTTTACCCCATATGTAACTGTGTGTTGTTGTTTTTATCGCACTGCTTTGCTTTATCTTGGCCAGGTCGCAGTTGTAAATGAGAACTTGTTCTCAACTTGTTTACCTGGTTAAATAAATGTTAAATAAAAATAAAATAAACAGGAGCTGACGTTTTTCTCAATAGTCCCAGTGAGTATTAGAATAGAAGGTTGCGGCCCTGCCCGCCTGTGGGGAAAACAACCTGTGGTTACCTAGGTTACCCCATTGGTTCACAGCAAATACTTTACCTTTTTCAAATGCAATTTGCTTGTTGTCCGCTTGTTTTAGTCAATAACAAAACTACTTTTAAGAAAAGTACAATTTAAAGATTACTTTTCAACATTGCCTGCTCCCGAGCGTTCTCACCACTTACAAAAACGTAATATTGTAGCGTTTCATTCATATCTCTTTTCATGATGGTGCTAGCAGCCAAGTGAGTGTGCTAGCTAGCTACCAACTGGAACATAAGCTAGCCAAGATCAACAATACAAACAAACACACTTTACAGCTACAAGTAGTGAATGGAGTTACAAACGGACAATACTAAACAAGTTAAATGTCTTACATGTGATGAAATGTTTTCCACACACACATAGCTGCACTACTGGTCAAAAGTTTTAGAACACCTACTAATTCAAGGGTTCTTCTTAATTTTTTACTATTTTCTACATTCTGGAATAATAGTGAAGACATCAAAACTATGAAATAACATATGGAATCATGCAGTAACCAAAAAAGTGTTAAACAAATCAGAATATATGTTATATTTGAGATTCTTCAACTAGCCACACTTTGCCTTGGTGACAGCTTTGCACACTCTTGGCATTCTCTCAACCAGCTTCTTGAGGTAGTCACCTGGAATGCATTTCAATTAACAGGTGTGCCTTCTTAAAAGTTAATTTGTGGAATTTCTTTCCTTCTTTATGCGTATGAGCCAATCAGTTGTGTTGTGACAAGGTAGGGGGGTATACAGAAAGTAGTCCTATTTGTTAAAAGACCAAGTCCATATTATGGCAAGAACAGCTCAAATAAGCAAAGATAAACAACACTCCATCATTACTTTAAGACATGAAGTTCAGTCAATACAGACAATTTCAAGAACTTTGAAAGTTTCTTCAAGTGCAGTCGCAAAAACCATCAAGCGCTATGATGAAACTGGCTCTCATGAGGACCGCCACAGGTATGGAAGACCCAGAGTTCCCTCTGCTGCAGAGGATAAGTTCAATAGAGTTACCAGCCTCAGAAATTGCAGCCCAAATAAATGCTTCACAGAATTCAAGTAACAGACACATCTCAACATCAACTGTTCAGAGGAGACTGTGTGAATCAGGCCTTCATGGTGGAATTGCTGCAAAGAAACCACTACTGAAGGACACCAATAAGAAGAAGAGACTTGATTGGGCCAAGGAACATGAGCAATGGACATTAGACCAGTGGAAATGTGTCCTTTGGTCTGGAGTCCAAATTGGAGATTTTTGGTTCCAACCACGTGTCTTTGTGAGACGCAGTGTGAGTGAACGGATGATCTCTGCATGTGTATTTCCCACCGTAAAGCATGGAGGAGGAGGAGGAGGAGGAGGTGTTATGGTGTGGGGGTGTTTTGCTGGTGACACTGTCTGTGATTTATTTAGAATTCAAGGCACACTTAACCAGCATGGCTACCATAGCATTCTGCAGCTATATGCCATCCCATCTGGTTTGGGCTTAGTGGGACTGTCATTTGTTTTTCAACAGGATAATGACCTGACACACCTCCAGGCTGTGTAAGGGCTATTTTACCAAGAGGGAGAGTGATGGAGTGCTGCATCAGATGACCTGGCCTCCACAATACCTCTACCTCAAACAAATTGAGATGGTTTGGGATGAATCGGACCGCAGAGTGAAGGAAAAGCAGCCAACAAGTGCTCAGCATATGTGGGAACTCCTTCAAGACTGTTGGAAAAGCATTCCATGTGAAGCTGGTTGAGAGAATGCCAAGAGTGTGCAAAGCTGTCATCAAGGCAAAGGGAGGCTATTTGAAGAATCTCACATTTAACATATATTTTAATTTGTTTAACACTTTTTTGGTTACTAAATGATTCCATATGTGTTATTTCATAGTTTTGATGTCATCACTATTATTCTACAATGTAGAAAATAGTAAAAATAGACAAATCCTTGAATGAGTAGGTGTTCTAAAACTTTTGACCGGTAGTGTACGGAAATAATGTTTGTTTTCCTATATTTGTGGGCATCAACCCTGTGAGTGTCACAGGGTTGATGTTTATTTCAATATATTTTATTTGTTAAAAAGACAACAGCATATCACAGCACAACGCCTCTGACCTAAATAGCTGAAGCATCTCCCTCCCGAGCACATCTGGTGTTTGGATTAAAGTTAAAGATAAGATGTGCCTTGGCATCAGGATATCAGTGTCACACCCTGATCCGTTTCACCTGTCTTTGTGATTGTCTCCACCCCCCCTCCAGGTGTCGCCCATCTTCCCCATTATCCCCAGTGTATTTATACCTGTGTTCTCTGTCTGTTGCTAGTTCGTTTTGTTTCGTCATTCCTACCAGCATTTTTCCCCTTGCTCCTGTCAGGTTTTGATAATTCTGCCTGCCCTGACCCTGAGCCTGCTTGCCGTTCTGTACCTTGTCACACCCACCTGGATTACTGACCTCTGCCTGCCCTTGACCTGTCGTTCGCCTGCCCCCTGTTTTTGTAATAAACTTTTGTTAATTCGACACCGTCTCCTGAAATGTGATAGTACGAACTGGCAATGACTGACCCAGCAGACTCCGACCAGCTCCGCAATGCCATCTCCTCCCAAGGAGCCACCATTGGAAGGCACGAGGAGTTGCTTTGTGGACTCATGGAAGGGCTCCAGACCTTGGCCGAACACCATGACCAAGCGTTTAACACATTGCTGGAGCAATTTCGCGGGTTGTCTGTTAGGCAGCCTACCATGACGGTAACCTCCAAGCCCCTCAGTAACCCGGCTGTTAGCAGCATGGCCTCCCCGGCCACCCCGGTTTCCCGAGAACCCTGCTTACCATCCCCAGAATGATCCGCTGGAGAGTTTGGGAACCTGTCGGGCATTTCTCGCTCAGTGTTCACTCATCATCGAGCAGCAACCCTCCTCCTTCCCCTCGGACCGCTCTAAGATGGCGTACCTCATCACGCTGATGTCCGGGAGGGCTCTCGCCTGGGCTACGGCAGTGTGGGAACAAGAGTTGGCCGTATGCTTCAGTCTGGAGGAGTTCATGCAGGATGTAATGAAGGTTTTCGATACTCCATTGTCTGGGAGTGAGGCTGCCCAGAAGTTACTCCAGCTTCGGCAAGAATCCCGCAGTGTGGCAGACTATGCAGTGGCAGACTATGCAGTGGATTTCCGCACGTTGGCAGCTGAGTGTGCCTGGAACCCAGAAGCACTGTTCGACACGTTCCTGCACGGAGTGTCGGAGGTAGTAAAGGACGAGCTTGCAGCCCAGGAACTACTGACGGATCTCGACTCGCTCATCGCCTTGACCATTCAGATCGATGGGCGACCTATGGGAACGAAGGAAGGAGAGGAAGGATTCCACCTCGCTTCCGAGGCATCCCGGAAGTCCCCGACCGCTCCGTTACCGAGAGAACCCGAGGCTACCCGAGTTCCCCCGAGAGTCTCCGAAGTCTGCCGATTCACCTCTTCCCGAGCCGATGCAACTAGGCAGAGCTAGGCTGTCTCCAGCCGAACGGCAATACAGGCTTCACACGAAGAGTTGCCTGTATTGCGGGACTACTGGTCATTTTGTGGCCACCTGTCCACTAAAGGACCAGGCTCACCGGTAGGAGCGAATACTCTGGTGGGCCATATGGATAACTTTTCCTCTCCCCTTACTCGCACCCCCTTTCATGCCATCTTGCTGTGGGGGAACCAGTCAAAATCTCTCTGGGTACTCATCGACTCTGGGGCCGATGAGAGCTTTATGGACACTACCCTGGCGTCCGAGCTGGTCATCCCCACTCAGCCCCTCTCCATTCCCATGGATGTTAGAGCACTGGACGGGCGCTCTATAGGCCGGGTCACCTACATTACCACCCCCATCAACCTACGAGTATCAGGGAACCACAGCGAGACGATCCAATTCCTGATAATTAAGTCTCCTCAGGTTCCTGTGGTATTGGGTTTCTCTTGGCTCCAGCGACACAACCCCTTTATTGACTGGTCTACTGGTGCCATCATGGGCTGGAGCCCGTTCTGCCACGCTCATTGCCTGAAGTCAGCACAGCCTGCCCCGGGACATCTTCCTGGGGGCTAGGAAGTTGCCTCGAACCTCTCTGCCATTCCCACTGAGTACCAGGACCTCCGGAAGGTGTACAGTAAGGCCCGGGCCACTTCGCTTCCGCCGCAACGACCCTACGACTGCGGAATCAACCTTCTCCCAGGCACCACTCCGCCCGGGGATGACTGTACTCGCTGTCGGGTCCGGAGACCAAGGCTATGGAGACCTACATTGAGGACTCCCTAGCTGCCGGGTTCATCCTCCCCCGCTGGCGCAGGGTTCTTCTTGGTGGAGAAGAAGGACAAAACCCTGCGCCCGCTCCAGGGGGCCAACGTGTTCTCCAAGCTGGACCTACGGAACGCCTACCACCTGGTGCGGATACGTCAGGGGGACGAGTGGAAGATTGCCTTCAACTTGGCCAGTAGTCACTACGAGTATCTGGTCATGCCATTTAGCCTTAGCAATGCTCCAGCTGTCTTCCAGGCCCTGGTTAATGATGTTCTCCGCGACATATTGAACCGGATCGTCTTCGTCTACCTCGACGACATCCTCGTCTTCTCCCGCTCCGCCCAAGAACACATGCTCCACGTCTGACAGGTCCTCCAATGCCTCCTGGAGAACCAGCTTTTTGTGAAAGCGGAGAAATGTGAATTCCATCGCTCCACCATCCCCTTCCTGGGTTATATCATCGCTACAGGGAGTGTACAGATGGATCCTGGGAAGGTGAGAGCAGTGGTGGATTGGCCCCAGCCTATGTCCAAAGTGCAGCTGCAACGTTTCCTGGGGTTCGCCAACTTTTATCGCGCTTTATCCGGGTTTACAGCACCCTGGCTTCCCCCCTGTCTGCACTCACCTCTCCCAAGGTTCCGTTCACATGGTCCCCAGCTGCTGACTGGGCGTTCCGGGACCTCAAACACTGTTTCACCACTGCTCCCATCTTGATTAATCATGACCCGTCCCGCCAGTTCGTGGTGGAGGTTGTTTTTTTTTTGTTTTTTTTATCTTTTTTTTTAAATCTTTTTTTTTTTTCACCTTTATTTAACCAGGTAAGCCAGTTGAGAACAAGTTCTCATTTACAACTGCGACCTGGCCAAGATAAAGCAAAGCAGTGCAGTAAAAACAACAACAACACAGAGTTACATATGAAATAAACAAAACGTACAGTCAATAACACAATAGAAAATCCATTTACAGTGTGTGCAAATGTAGTAAGTTATGGAGGTAAGGCAATAAATAGACCATAGTGCAAAATAATTACAATTATAATTTAGTATAAACACTGGAGTGATAGATGTGCAGAAGATGATGTGCAAATAGAGATACTGGGGTGCAAATTAGCTAAATAGACATGTAAATAACAATATGGGGATGAGGTAGTTGGGTGGGCTAATTACAGATGGGCTGTGTACAGGTGCAGTGATCGATAAGCTGCTCTGACAACTGATGCTTAAAGATAGTGAGGGAGATAAGTGTCTCCAGCTTCAGAGATTTTTGCAGTTTGTTCCAGTCATTTGCAGCAGAGAACTGGAAGGAATGGCGATCAAAGGAGGTGTTGGCTTTGGGGATGACCAGTGAGATATACCTGCTGGAACGCATACTACGGGTGGGTGTTGCTATCGTGACCAATGAGCTAAGATAAGACGGGGATTTGCCTAGAAGTGATTTATAGATGACCTGGAGCCAGTGGGTTTGGCGATGAATATGTAGTGAGGGTCAGCCAACGAGAGCGTACAGGTCACAATGGTGGGTAGTGTATGGGGCTTTGGTGAAAAAACGGATGGCACTGTGATAGACTACATCCAATTTGCTGAGTAGAGTGTTGGAGGCTATTTTGTAAATGACATCGCCGAAGTCAAGGATCGGTAGGATAGTCAGTTTTACGAGGGCATGTTTAGCAGCATGAGTGAAGGAGGCTTTGTTGCGAAATAGGAAGCCGATTCTAGATTTAACTTTGGATTGGAGATGCTTAATGTGAGTCTGGAAGGAGAGTTTACGGTCTAACCAGACACCAAGGTATTTGTAGTTGTCCACATATTCTAAGTCAGACCCGCCGAGAGTAGTGATTCTAGTCGGGCAGGCGGGTGTAAACAGCATTCGATTGAAGAGCATGCATTTAGTTTTACTAGCGTTTAAGAGCAGTTGGAGGCCACGGAAGGAGTGTTGTATGGCATTGAAGCTCGTTTGGAGGTTTGTTAACACAGTGTCCAATGAAGGGCCAGATGTACACTGCTCAAAAAAATTAAAGGAACACTTAAACAACACAATGTAACTCCAAGTCAATCACACTTCTGTGAAATCAAACTGTCCACTTAGGAAGCAACACTGATTGACAATAAATGTCACATGCTGTTGTGCAAATGGAATAGACAACAGGTGGAAATTATAGGCAATTAACAAGACACCCCCAATAAAGGACTGGTTTTGCAGGTGGTGACCACAGACCACTTCTCAGTTCCTATGCTTCCTGGCTGATGTTTTGGTCACTTTTGAATGCTGGCGGTGCTTTCACTCTAGTGGTAGCATGAGACGGAGTCTACAACCCACACAAGTGGCTCAGGTAGTGCAGCTCATCCAGGATGGCACATCAATGCGAGCTGTGGCAAGAAGGTTTGCTGTGTCTGTCAGCGTAGTGTCCAGAGCATGGAGGCGCTACCAGGAGACAGGGCAGTACATCAGGAGACGTGGAGGAGGCCGTAGGAGGGCAACAACCCAGCAGCAGGACTGCTACCTCCGCCTTTGTGCAAGGAGGAGCAGGAGGAGCACCACCAGAGCCCTGCAAAATGACCTCCAGCAGGCCACAAATGTGCATGTGTCTGCTCAAACGGTCAGAAACAGACTCCATGAGGGTGGTATGAGGGCCCGACGTCCACAGGTGGGGGTTGTGCTTACAGCCCAACACCTACAGGACGTTTGGCATTTGCCAGAGAACACCAAGATTGGCAAATTGGCCACTGGTGCCCTGTGCTCTTCACAGACGAAAGCAGGTTCACACTGAGCACGTGACATACGTGACAGAGACTGGAGACGCCGTGGAGAACATTCTGCTACCTGCAACATCCTCCAGCATGACCGGTTTGGCGGTGGGTCAGTCATGGTGTGAGGTGACATTTCTTTGGGGGGCCGCAAAGCCCTCCATGTGCTCGCCAGAGGTAGCCTGACTGCCATTAAGTACCGAGATGAGATCCTCAGACCCCTTGTGAGACCATATGCTGGTGCGGTTGGCCCTGGGTTCCTCCTAATGCAAGACAATGCTAGACCTCATGTGGTTGGAGTGTGTCAGCAGTTCCTGCAAGAGGAAGGCATTGATGCTATGGACTGGCCCGCCCGTTCCCCAGACCTGAATCCAATTGAGCACATCTGGGACATCATGTCTCGCTCCATCCACCAACGCCACGTTGCAACACAGACTGTCCAGGAGTTGGCGGATGCTTTAGTCCAGGTCTGGGAGGAGATCCCTCAGGAGACCATCCGCCACCTCATCAGGAGCATGCCCAGGCATTGTAGGGAGGTCATACAGGCACGTGGAGGCCACACACACTACTGAGCCTCATTTTGACTTATTTTAAGGACATTACATCAAATTTGGATCAGCCTGTAGCGTGGTTTTCCACTTTAATTTTGAGGGTGACTCCAAATCCAGACCTCCATGGGTTGATACATTTGATTTCCATTGATAATTTTTGTGTGATTTTGTTGTCAGCACATTCAACTATGTAAAGAAAAAAGTATTTAATAAGATTATTTCATTCATTCAGATCTAGGATGTGTTATTTTAGTGTTCCCTTTATTTTTTTGAGCAGTGTATATAAAATTGTGTCGTCTGCGTAGAGGTAGATCTGAGAGTCACCAGCAGCAAGAGCGACATCATTGATATACACAGATAATAGAGTCGGCCCGAGAATTGAACCCTGTGGCACCCCCATAGAGACTGCCAGAGGTCCAGACAACAGGCCCTCCGATTTGACACATTGAACTCTATCTGAGAAGTAGCTGGTGAACCAGGCGAGGCAGTCATTTGAGAAACAAAGGCTATTTAGTCTGCCAATAAGAATGCGGTGATTGACAGAGTCAAAAGCCTTGGCCAGGTCAATGAAGACGGCTGCACAGTACTGTCTTTTATCGATCGCAGTTATTATATTGTTTAGGACCTTGAGCGTGGCTGAGGTAAACCCATGACCAGCTCGGAAACCAGATTGCATAACGGAGAAGGTACAGTGGGATTCGAAATGGTCGGTGATCTGTTTGTTAACTTGGCTTTCAAATACTTTCGAAAGGCAGGGCAGGATGGATATAGGTCTGTAACAGTTTGGATCTAGAGTGTCACCCCCTTTGAAGAGGGGGATGACCGCGGCAGCTTTCCAATCTCTGGGGATCTCAGACGATACAAAAGAGAGGTTGAACAGGCTGGTAATAGGGGTTGTGACAATTTTGGCGGCTAATTCTAGAAAGAAAGGGTCCAGATTGTCTAGCCCAGCTGATTTGTAGGGGTCCAGATTTTGCAGCTCTTTCAGAACATCAGCTATCTGGATTTGGGTGAAGGAGAGGCCGGGGGGGCATGGGCAAGTTGCAGCGGAGGGTGCAGAGCTGGTGGCCGGGGTAGGGGTAGCCAGGTGGAAAGCATGGCCAGCCGTAGCAAAATGCTTGTTGAAATTTTTTATTATCGTACATTTATCGGTAGTGACAGTGTTTCTGAGCCTCAATGCAGTAGGCAGCTGGGAGGAGGTGCTCTTATTCTCCATGGACTTTACAGTGTCCCCAAACTTTTTGGAGTTAGTGCTACAGGATGCACATTTGCCTTTGCTTTCCTAACTGATTGTGTATATTGGTTCCTGACGATGCTTCGGATGTCGGAGTGGGGGCGGTCTTGTCCCAGCGTTCGGCCCTGGACCTCAAGTTACAACCCTGCGCCTTCTTCACCCATCGCCTCAACAGCACGGAGAGGAATTACGATGATAACCGGATGTTTGTTCCTGATGTTGTCCGCTCCTCGGACCTTGAGTGGGCTCACTCCTCCAGGCTTGCCTGACACCTGGGCTCCCGTCGGACCCTGGCCTTTGTGCGACAATGCTTTTGGTGGCTTACCATGGTTCCTGACGTCTCCGTATTCGTCGCCGCCTGCACGATCTGTGCGCAGAACAAGACTCCTCGGCAAGCTCCGGCTGGTCTCCTCCAACCTCTGCCTGTTCCTAACCGTCCCTGGTCTCACATATCCCTGGACTTTATCACAGACGTCTTCCCCCGTCTGATGGCAACACCACAGTTGTGGACAGTTTTCCAAAGCCGCCCACTTCATTTCTCTCCCCAAGCTACCCTCCACCAAAGAGACGGCCCAGCTCATGGTGCGGCACGTCTTCCGGATCCATGGACTCTCAGTGGACATGGTCTCTGACCGGGGTCCTCAGTTCTCGTCCTGGTTCATTGGGTCGTCAGCCAGCCTGTCCTATGGTTTCCACCCTCAGTCCAGCGGCCAGTCGGAGTGAGCTATCCAAGACCTGGAGACGATTCTGAGCTGCCTAGTCTCCGCCAACCCCACCACCTGGAGCAAGCAACTAGTGTGGATTGAATACGCCCGCAACACCCTTCCCTGCTCTGCCACGGGTCTTTCGCCCTTTGAGTGTTCCTTGGGTTATCAGCCCCTGCTCTTCTCGGAGCAAGAGGAAGAGGTCGGCATACCCTCGGCCCAGATGTTTGTCCGCCGCTGTTGTCATACCTGGAGAAGAACCAGGACGGCTCTTCTCAAAACCACCTCCAGGTATCGACGACAAGCGGACCGCCACCGGTCCCCGGCTCCCCAGTATCGTCTCAGGCAGAAGGTATGGCTGTCCACCAGAGATCTGCCCCTCTGGGTGGAGTCCCGCAAACTTTCCCCCCGGTTAATCGAACCTTTCCCCATCTCCAAGATCATTAGCCCCTCTGCTGTTCATCTTCTGTTGCCCCGTACCCTCCGTATACATCCCACTGTTCATGTGTCTAGGATCAAACCCATGTCTCACAGCCCTTTGTCTCCTGTTTCAAGGCCCAGCCCTCTCCCCCATCTCATCGACGGCCAACCAGCGTACACGGTGAGGCGTCTCCTTAAGGTTCGACCTCGGGGAAGGAGATTCCAGTACCTGGTTGACTTGGAGGGTTATGGCCCAGAGGAGAGGTGCTGGGTCCCCACTAGGGACACCCTTGCTCCTGTCTTTCGCAAGTTCCTGTTTTCTAGTTTTTTACCATTCTGCCTGCCCTGACCCTGAACCTGCCTGCTGTTCTGTACCTTGTCACACCACCCTGGATTATTGACCTCTGCCTGCCCAGACCCTGAGACTGCCTGCCGTTCTGTACCTTTTGGATGCTGATCTGGATTACTGACCTCTGCCTGCCCTTGACCTGTCGTTTGCCTTACCCCTGTTTTTGTAACGTTTGTTACTTCGACACTGTCTGCATCTGGGTCTTCTCCTGAAACATGATAATCAGAGCCTGCTCAGAGAAATAAATTGTAAGCAAAGCATAAATAGAGTAAGGACTTACTGCTCCATATGATTTGATAAAAATAAATAAACAAAAATAGTCTGGTCATCTTACTTACAGTGCGTTCGAATGTATTCAGACCCCTGGACTTTTGCCACATTTAGTTACATTACAGCCTTATTCTAAAATTGATTAAATTGATTTTTTCCCTCATCCATCTACACACAATACCCTATAATGACAAAGCATAAACACTTTAAGACATTTTTGCAAATGTATTACAAAAAAACGTAAATATCACATTTACATAAGTATTCAGACCCTTTACTCAGTACTTTGTTGAAGCACCTTTGGCAGCGATTACAGCCTTGAGTCTTCTTGGGTATGACGCTACAAGTTTGGCACACCTGTATTTGGGGAGTTTCTCCCATTCTTCTCCTGCAGATCCTCTCAAGCTCTGTCAGGTTGGATGGGGAGCGTCGTTGCACAGCTATTTTCAGGTCTCTCCAGAGATGTTCAATCGGGTTCAAGTCTGGGCTCTGCCTGGCCACTCAAGGATATTCAGAGACTTGTCCCAAAGCCACTCCTGCGTTGTCTTGGCTGTGTGCTTAGGGTCGTTGTCCTGTTGGAAGGTGAACCTTTGCCCCAGTCTGAGGTCCTGAGCGCTCTGGAGCAGCTTTTCATCGAGGATCTCTCTGCACTTTGCTCCGTTCATCTTTCCCTCGATCCTGACTAGTCTCCCAGTCCCTGCCACTGAAAAACATCCCCACAGCATGATGCTGTCACCACTATGCTTCACTGTAGGGATGGTGACAGGTTTCCTCTAGACCTGATGCTTGGCATTCAGGCCAAAGAGTTCAATCTTGGTTTCATCAGACCAGATAATCTTGTTTCTCATGGTCTGAGAGTCTTTAGGCAAACTCCCAAACGGGCTGTCATGTGCCTTTTACATTTGACATTTTAGTCATTTAGCAGACGCTCTTATCCAGAGCGACTTACAGTTAGTGAGTACATACATTTTCATACTGGCCCCCGTGGGAAACGAACCCACAACCCTGGCGTTGCAAGCGCCATGCTCTACCAACTGAGCTACAGGGGACTTACTTTTACTGAGGAGTTGCTTCCGTCTGGCCGCTCTACCATAAAGTTCTGATTGGTGGAGTGCTGCAGAGATGGTTGTCCTTCTGGAAGGTTCTACCATCTCCACAGAGGAACGCTGGAGGTCAGTCAGAGTGACCATCGGTTCTTGGTCACCTCCCTGACCAAGGCCCTTCTCCCCCGATTGCTCAGTTTGGCAGAGTCTTTGTGGTTCCAAACTTCTTCCATTTAAGAATGATGGAGGCCACTGTGTTCTTGGGGACCTTCAATTTTGCAGAAATGTTTTGGTACCCTTCCCCAAATCTGTGCCTTGACACAATCCTGTCTCTGAGCTCTACGGACAATTCCTTCGACATCATGGCTTGGTTTTTGCTCTGACATGCACTGTCAACTGTGGGACCTTAAATAGACAAGTGTGTGTGCCTTTCCAAATCATGGCCAATCAATTGAATTTACCACAGGTGGACTCCAATCAAGTTGTAGAAACATCTCAAGGATGATCAATGGAAACAGGATGCACCTGAGCTCAATTTCGAGTCTCATAGCAAAGGGTCTGAATACTTATGTAAATAAGGTATTTCTGTTTTTTATTTGTATACATTTGCTAAAATTTCTAAAAACCGGTTTTTACTTTGTCATTATGGGGTATTGTGTGTAGATTGATGAGGATTTGTATTTATTTAATCAATTTTAGAATAAGGCTGTAACATTACAAAATCAAGGAAAAAGTCAAGGGGTCTGAATACTTTCCGAATGCAATGTATGCTAGTCAGTAAAGCAAAGTTTTATTGAAGTGTATGAAACCATATTCTTATTTTGTGTGTGACTGGTGGATGCTGCTGGGTGTGAGTGTGGTGCAGGGAATTAAAATGGAAATGCAACACAAGTTCATGAGAACCGGAGGAAACTTCATAAGAGAACTGAAGGAAACTCCATAAAAGAGCCGGAGGAAACTCCATAAGAGAACCAGAGGAAACTCTATATCAAGGGGACTTTATTCATTTTATGAAAAAGTCCAAAGGCCATGCACAATACCTTAGCTAACCCTTTACGGGTGGTAGACTGTAAACCGTTGCACTATATCTCAGTTAAACCTTTACAGGCTCTAAAAAGTCCACATGTAGCTAAAGTGAAGGATTCAATTTAAACTTTAGCTGTAAGAAACTTCAACACAGTTGCTGAGGTGAAGGATTAAATTGAAGCCTTAAGGAGGAGGAAACTTCATATGTAGCTCATTTAGCTGGAGGAACTGTTGCATTTCATTGTCATTTTCGTTGCACTTGCATTCAGTAGCATGTATGAATCACATTATTATTATGACTAGTATTGACGTCAAACAGAAGAACCAAGGACATGGGTGGTTCCTAATGTTGTAAGCTTTGGCTGTAGCTAATGGGGATCCTAATAAAATACTAAATTGGGTTCAATGGGAAAAGATAAGCGTCAACCAAATTAATCTTATATCAATAAATTGCAGTCAATGGGAAAATATGATTGTCACAGGGTTGATGCTTAAGTGAATGCATTGCATTCAATGGGGGAAGATTAGCGTCACAATATGGATGCATAGAGAAAGGCATCATAGACATGACACCCTCCTCCCTCTCTCTCTTCTATCTCTTTTTCCCTCCCCTCTCTCTCTCTCTCTTTAGTAGTGGTTTCAATTCGACCATGAAGGCCTGATTCACACAGTCTCCTCTGAACAGTTGATGTTGAGATGTATCTGTTACTTGAACTCTGTGAAGCATTTATTTGGGCTGCAATTTCTGAGACTGGTAACTCGAATGAACTTATCCTCTGCAGCAGAGGTAACTATGGATCTTCCATTCCTGTGGCGGTCATGAGAGCCAGTTTCATCATAGCACTTGATAGTTTTTGCGACTGCACTTGAAGAAACTTTCAAAGTTCTTGAAATGTTCGATATTGACTGACCTTCAAGTCTTAAGGCAATGATGGACTGCCGTTTCTCTTTGCTTATTTGAGCTGTTAATGCCATAATATGGACTAGGTATTTTACCAAATAGGGATATCTTCTGTATACCCCCCCCCCCCCCCCCCCCTTGTCACAACACAACTGATTGGCTAAAACGCATTAAGAAGGAAAGAAATTCCACAAATTAACTTTTAAGAAGGCACACCTGTTAATTGAAATGCATTCCAGGTGACTACCTCATGAAGCTGGTTGAGAGAATGCCAAGAGTGTGCAAAGCTGTTATCAAGGCAAAGGGTGGCTATTTGAAGAATCTCAAATATAAAATATATTTTGATTTGTTTAACACTATTTTTTGATAACTACATGAATCCATATGTGTTATTTCATCGTTTTGATGTCTTCACTATTATTCTACAATGTAGAAAATAGTAAAAATAAAGAAAAACCCTTGAATGAGTAGGTGTTCTAAAACTTTTGACCGGTAGTGTATACTTTAGTATCAAAAGTAAATGTAATTGCTAAAATATACTTAAGTATCAAATGTAAAAGTATAAATAGTTTCAAATTCCTTATATTAAGCAAATCTTTTTAATTTATGGATAGCCAGGGGCACACTCAGACATAATTTACAAAAGAAGCATTTGTGTTTC